>NW_025336273.1:110711-171367 GCF_004798865.1 Varanus komodoensis | reverse complement strand
GAGGGGAGGGGAGGGGAGGGGAGGGGAGGGGAGAGGAGAGGAGAGGAGAGGAGAGGAGAGGAGAGGAGAGAATGGGAAATAGCTGTAGATGCTGACATTTCTGGGAGCTCATGTACCTAAAACTGATCTAATTACATACCTGGGTCAGGAAGGAACATCAAGGAGAAGAGAAGAAAGAGAAGCCCCCACGTTTTCATGTCTATGAGAGAGCAAGAGAGGTGCCTGCCTTGGAACTCTGTATCTTTATGAGAAGATATACCAAGAAGGAAATCAGTGTCTCTGTCCCTTTATACCACCTTAGGAGGTGGGGAGTGACATGGTGAGCAAGGAAGTTTGCAACACATTTGTCGCATTGCCAAATTTACTTCTGATAAGTGTGTGTGACATTTGACCATAGGAATGGTTCCAGTAACTCTCTTGAGTGGCTTTGGCTGGAGGGGATTTTTCTCCTGCTTCCCCCGACCCAGGAAACACAGAAAAGCAGAATGAACCAGAAGGACAATTCTGCACGTCGGTCCTGCCCACAGCATGGCCTCTTGCAGGTCATGGAGGTCCCATGTGGGTCCCTGGTGCCAAAGTGAGGCCCTGGCAAGCCGGCCACTCAGAGGCTGTGTGGGAATATTTTCTGTATCCCCTACCGGCTGCCAGCTGCCCATCACTTAGACTTGCGCTCAGTTGCCTTACTGGAATTTGCCTCTCCACTGGTCACAACTGGCAGGTGTGCCTTTTCTAAGCACGTTTTCAAAAGCAGGCTATTTCCATGCCCATTTGCCAATCACATGACGGTCTTTCATGCATTTTCTAGATGAATTTTCTAGATGAAAATTTGCATTTTCTTCAAATGGCAGGGCAGGCTCAGAAATACGCGGCCTAGGGCTGCAGCTGGGCTGTCTGTCTGTCTGTCTGTGTCCAGATCTAAAACTATATTTATTTATTTGTTCATTAAAAACTTTGCTTTCCTGTCCCCTACAGAACGTCTTGGGACAGCTTACAATAAAGATGTAGAACAAAACAAATGAATCGTTCTCTCTCCTCACATGCACATTTTCAGCACTTGACTCCTAGGGTGTCCAGCAACCAGGTCCAGAAAGGAAATGGTTAAAAGAGAGCATTCTGCTGAGGATATTCAGAGATCAAGGGGGTTGGGGAGGTGGAGGAAATAAGATGTGGGAGGTGAAAATAATGGAGCAAAGCCCCCTTCCCTGGTCACTCTCTTGATGCATCTTTGAAGAGAGAAGTGCAGTTTTCCTCCACAGGTTTGGTTTCCTGCAAGGGAAGGCCAGAAGAAGCAGGAAGAAGCTTCTTCTGGGACAATGAAGGCAGGAGTTTCATCAGAGAAGGCAAAGGGTCTGCGGAAGCTGCAAGACTGAACAGGTTTGGGTTCCCCATTTCTTCCTGAGCAATTCTACAGTTGGAGAACAGGAATTCCTGGCCTTTGGATGGAGAAATAGCTTGGATGCTGGCTGACCAGGTCAGAACTATGCTTTACGGGTTCTCCTGCTCCAAACACATGTGCACGCACACACCAGAAGATTTACACAATATTTCAGTGGGTAATTGCATTTCGTGACCATCTTACATAACTGAGTCCCATCCTTCCTGTCAGTGGAGCAGCTTTACAGGAAGTGCTCTGTTGTCGTCGTTCCGTGCGAGAACATAAGAAAAGCGTGCTGAATCAGATCCGAGGTCCATCCAATCCAGCATTCTGTTCACACCATCGCAAACCAGCTGTCCACAGGATCCCTCGTGCAGGCGGGACACAAGTCCTTCATCTGCCCAGCCTTCTCGGCCACTACGGCATAGTTGTCTCAGACCCATCATGATCCGATGAATGAAGACACCCCGAAACAACAGCCCTGATCAGCTTGCATAAATTCTGGGGAGCAGAGCTGAGGCCTACTTGCTCTGGACCCTTCTTGAACCCAACTGAACCCAACTTGCAAAACCATTTGCAAGTTGTCCGCTTCATCTTATGCAGTTCCAGTGGAAATGCGCACCCAGCTTGACTTGCGTCACACACGGTATTGCTGTGGGAATCAGATTGAGGCATGGGTCACACATATGGTGTGTGTGATATCATATCATAGAAACATAGAACCAGAGTGAGTCAGAAGGGTCCTCCCTGGCCATCTAGTCTGACCCCTGACTCCAGCTGGCTCCACTCATGACATGCCTACCACGTGCATGTCCAGCCTATCTTTGAACACCAGCACCGATGGGGCCTCAACCACCTCCTGGGGAAGCCCATCCCATACCCTCGGGGTCCTGACTTTCAGGAAGTGCTTCCTGGCATCTAAATGGAAACTTGGTTCTCTGAGCTTTGCTCCCTTGGAGCACGTCCTGCCTTCCTCTGCAGGGGAGGACAGGTCTCTCCCCACCTCCATGTGACACCCCCTCACATGCCTGTATGTCGCCAACAGGGTCATTAGAAACATGACCCACCTCTGCATGGCACCCCCTCATGTACCTGAATGTTGCTAACAGGTCCCCTCTGAGTCTCCTCTTCTCCAGGCTGAAAAGACCCAGCTCCCTCAGTCTCTCCTCACATGGCTTCCCCTGCAAACCAGCCACCATCCTAGTGGCCCTTCGCTGCACCAATTCCAACCTTGCTATATCCCTCTTGTAATGAAGGGCCCAGAACTGGACAGAATACTCCAGCTGCAGGTGCACTGGAGTCGTGCTTATCAGATATCGGATCAGGTATGATCCTGCAGGCTTCGGAGCTGCCACCCACCAGGCAGACCAGGATAAAATGCTGCCTCAAAAGCAAAGGAGGAAAATGTCACAATGCCCCTTGAGGAACCCTGGCCAAATAAGCGCCCACCCCCAAAGACTGCAATTTGCACCCAGATGGATGTTTGCCTCTTCCACTCAATCCATCCATGTGCACATCAAACAGATCAGCTCTCGGGTATCTGCAGCACCCATTCAAAGTGCTATGGTTTTATTAAGTGAAGAAAAACCAGCAGCAAAAATTACGGGCCCTTGTTTTGCAGGAGAGGTTCTTGGGAGTGGGAGAGAATGGAGCTGGTGTTGGCTGGAAGCTGGCGGTGGCTGTCCTGGTCCGGAGGGGCTTCATAGCTCCATTTCTTCTTGCGTAGGCTCTGCCTAAGGATACAAAAGCATCTTAATGAGCCCCTGGACTGAAATGACCCCAAGTTCACCTTGAGGCAAATTTCTGCCTCAGTTATGACTGGAAGCTCACCAAAGCTCATGGCTAAGAAGTGACTTTTCAAAATCGTTAAGGGCAAGAATTAAGGAGAGGGTGGGGTGCAAAATTACCCATAATATGGATTAAATGGTGAGGGACACATTCCTCCCACTCCACACACACACTGGTATTATACCAGACTCTAATGAGGTCATCCCACGAAGTGAGACTCAGGAGAGAGAAAAAGAATTACTTTTTCCACAGCGTGTAGTTAATCTATGGCATTAGCTAGCACAAGTTCCTATGAGGGCTAGCAACCTGCAAGGCTTTTGGAAAGGATTCGGTGATGTTATGGAGCTTCGGGTCTTCATAGGCTCTAAAGTTTCTTACAAGCGCTGAAGAGGGGGCTGCCCTTGAAAGCTTTTGCAAAATGAAGCAGCCAGGCAGAACAATTCGTACCAGTTCTGGCCCACTTCTGGCTGGCTTTCTGCTCCCAAGCCCAGCTCAGGGTACTGGTTTCAGCCTGTGAAGACCAGCATGGCTTGGGGCACAAGACCTGATCAGTGCCTCTCCTGATTACCATCTACTCAGAGACTAAGATCAGGATCCGGGGCCTGCCTCCTAGGAAGGCCTGACCTTCCTGCCTCCTAGGAAGGTCTGGCAACACAGAGGGCCTTTCCAGTGCTGCCTCTACCCCAGTTATGGAACAAGCTCCCCAGGGAGGCCAAGCTGGCACCAACCTTACTATCGCCCCGGTGCCTGGTTAAGACTGTCCTCCACCGCAGGGCATTTAATGAGTCTGCTGGGATTTTGGTGGTTCCTTAATCCAGTTCTGGGATGTATTTGGTTTTAGACTCTGCAGGGCAACCTCTTTCATGTTTTATAATCTGGTGTGCTTTATACTGTATTTTTAATGTGTTCCTGTGAACTGCCCAGAGAGCTTCAGCTATTAAGTGGTGTAGAAGTCAAATAAATAACTAAATAAAGAACAACATGAGGAGCGAACCAGCGCCTCGGACAGCCCCACCTCCATCCACGCCGCCCGGAGCCCGCGCCGCCCGGACCCTGCCGCTGCATTCGCTCTATCCACAACTCACCATTTACAGCAATAGGACCAACGGCTGCATTTTCCAATAATGATGGAAAAGACTTGGCACATATTTGGAAGAAATGGAAGGCAGAATCCCCCTCCTTCTCTGCATTCTTTTCTATCTGAGATGCTGCATCCTGCATGAAGAAAACACAGATGGGGGACAGTCCAACGGGGTTTCCGTGGGCCGGCAAGGAGATCTAGAGAGGCGTGGTTTTGCTCTCTCCTCCACAGCCTCCCTGTCAGGGTCATCCTTGGACCATGGGCACCCCCCCCCCCGATGACCAGGGCTCAAGGTGTTGCCGAGTCCCACAGTGGCCCCAATCCGGAGTGGGTGAAGCAACCCCTCTGTGCTGCAAATGGGTGCGTGGGCTTCTGCCCATGTGTGGTGGGCCTTTCTTTAGATTCTGAGTTGGCGCGAGAAGTCTGGAGGCTGTCTTTCAGAAGCAAGAGACTCGCTTTTTAGCTTTGGGTAGCAGTGGGCAGGGTGGTGGGGATCTCATTTCCGTTTCTTTTAGACTTGCCCTAGTGGTGTTTTCATTTAAACGGTTTTTGCTATTGCTTTTGCAACAGTGATGCAACTTTGTGGTGGTATCTAAAGTTACAGCAATGATAAGGCTGGAGGATGCCTGCTTGGCCTTTAGATGTTGCGGTGGCGCTTTAGCAGAGCAGGGCAGGTAGTTCCATCTCAACTGCCTTTGACAAAGGGCTTGGACCCAGGGTTGGCCTGAGTGAGTTGCAGGCGCCCAAACCCACTCTAGTTAATGCATGGAGGATGGGAGGATGGGGAAATACTTTCCTGCAATGATATTGTGTGTGTGTGTGTGTGTGTGTGTGTGATGTCCAAACCATAGTGTGCTTTCCTGGCATTGGGGAATGGAGAAAAATTAAAAATCTGAAGGAGAGCGAGAGTGAGTGAGGGAGGGAGGGAGGGAGGGATGCCCCTTCCAAAAGCAGATTCTTAAAACTCCAGCTGCCCCTGGGTGAGAAACTCTCCCTAGGGGCACCTTGGCCGGGGTGCTGGGCACTTGCGGGCTGCAGCTGTAGCAACTGGGGGCGCCACAAGAGCAGGTGAGCTGGCGGCCCTCGCGCCAGGCCCCCCGTGCACACTCGCACAAGCGCGCAATGCAGCCCCGTCCTCCACTGCTCTTCTCCCTCTTCCCTGCCGCTCCCTTCTCCAGCTCAGCGACTCCCTTCTGAAAAGAGCGCGTGGTTCAGCGCCAGGATCCCCGTCAACCAGACATACTAATGGCCACCATTCTGGATGGCTCCGTGCCACCTCCAGGGTCAGGAGTAGATGCCCATGTGCACCGGATGCTGGGGAGCATGGGCGGAAGGATATTGCTGCACTCTTGCCCAGTTGGTAGGCATTCCATGGGCGGCTGTTAGCTACTGAACGCAGGAGTACAGGAACACTTGTTCTGACCCTGTATCATGACTCTCCTTAGGCTACGTCCCTGCCCTGCCCTGCCCCCTTTTCCCTTCCCCTTCCCCTCCCCCTCCACTCTCTCTCTCACTCCCCCCCCAACCCCCTTTCCTTCCCATCCAGAGTCTTGGCAGGGAAGGTGCAGGGGGCCGAACTGATAATTAGAACTGCTCATATGAGAAGAGCATGTGGAATCAGGCTGCGGGCAGCATGACATTTGTCCCGGAGACGTGGGTCATTGTGGCATTGCTGCCAGAGGCCCAACCTCAAAATATCAGATGCGGCCACCCAGAGTTGTGGGGAGAGGTGCAACCTCAAAACCGAAGGTGGCATGAGGCAGCCCAGCCAACTCCCAGAGAGCACCCATTTGCAGCACACCATGTTGCTAACCCAGCATCCACATCACAAGCTCCGTCTCTGAAAAAGGTCTGCTATAATCTGGATTGAGTTCCTTAGGCCAGGACGGTCCTTCAGGAAGAGAAAAGGGATTGTGCAGATGGAGAGCGGAGAGGAGAGCGCTGCTGCGTAATTGGCCACACGTATTTCTAATTTCTAGGGGTTGTTCTACTCAGAGTTTGCATAACTCCCTCCCATTCCACCTCCCCGAAATCATACCTGAATCAAGAAGGAGCACGAGGAGGAGGACGAGGAAGAAAACACGAGGTATCTTCATCACTACAGCAGCAGATGCTGACCTTATTCCAGGGAACAAACGCAGAGTAGAATAACACCAGGTGGCATCTCTGTGGCTTTTATAAAATCCTGAGATTACAACATGTCCAACGATGACGAAACACGGCCTCTATTGCAGCTCAGCTGGCAGTTGATACCACGTTGTGTGCAGAAGGGCATTGAGGGAAACGGGCGTATTTCCGACTGGTGCACCACGAGGCCACAGTCCTGGCTGTGTTCTCAAATGAGTGTCCCTTGAGGACAAATCCCCTGCCGGGTGATAGGCAAACCGCTAGGTTTCAGGCCAGTCCAGGCAACCAGGCAGGGAAATGTGCATGCAATTGTCCTGGGACAGACTTACTGGATGTCATGGATGGGGAATTCCTGTGTCTAGAGAGAGTGGGGAGGCGGATGAGACGGACACGTCAGAGACTTCGCCTGCGAGCATCTGTGGGCTTGGTCTTCCCGAGTGAGTGGAGCCAAGATGAAGGCCACACAAGCTCATGGACTTGTAGCTGCCCAGCCGTCAATCTCCTCCCTCATCGTCCACATCTGCCGCAGCTGGAGGAACGGGGCATTGCTTGTGCTTCGGTCCCAGGGGGCCGGGAGATCCCTCATGGCCAGCCACTGTTTGACCTCCTGGCACTGGGGGGGGGGGGGCATTGAATGGCATGTGGGGTTCAAGTCCTGTGAGCACCCCACAAACTCTGGGCATGCTCACCAGGAACTTAGGCTCTGGGCTGCTGCCAAACTCTTGGTTCTTATACACATTCCTTCTATACCAGCTTCTATGGGAACAGGAAGGCTTCCACTGAATCTCAGATTATTTCTAATTGCTGGACTGTGCCTCACGATGTAAGGGCCTCTTTGCTAAATGGTGAGAATGAATCAACAGGAGTCCCAAGGAAGACTGAATCGCTTTGAACCCCGGTGTTTTTATTGGTGAGACCACCCAGGCCCCCTGCAGTGACTTATGACAGCTGCTCCTGGGTAGTGGTCCCCACTGCCAACTACAAGCTTTTAGAACATACACAGAGTGTTTTATGGATTCTGAGTCACATGGGCCCGGCAGCCGGGCAGTTGATGATGAAACACGGTGAACACAGTCGGAAGACGGTGAGGAGCCTGCAGAGGGGGCTCAGGACAGTGGCATTTGATGGCAGGATATTAACATCAGGATCACTGAGGCACGGGGTTCCTGTGGGTCTTGGCATGCAAATGAGGGCGATTGCAGTGCTGCGAACCTGGCAGCCTGGTCAGTTCTTCCTGATCAGCAACACAACAGCCCTGGCAGCTTCTTGGGGAATCCATCAGGTCCCAATTCTTAAACCAGCAGCAAACGCCAAACAGTAACCTGGCTTGGAAACGGGGTGCTTTCTGAGAAAGGGGTGCAGCTTTGATTTTATAACACAAAGGCACATATGAGCATCCCTTTTCTGCCAGGATTCAGCTGAATTTTCCCAACACTGTCCACGACTATTTTCTGTGGGTAAACGGTGCGTTCTTTGTCTGTATTTGCTGGTTCCAATTGATGGGGATATTCCCAGGAGCCTTACTGGACTGAATTGTTTAGGAGAGTGAAAGAAGAGTACAGAATGGAGAGTAAGAGAGAAACTATTCCGAAAAATACTGTTTCTGCTCTTTGTCTGCTTCTCTCAGTTACCTGGAATCCAGGATTTTCACTAAAGGACTTTCAAAAAGAGTCTTCTTGCATATATACCTGCTCGAACACTACGATCTTCCGCTGTGGTCCTTTTTCAGGAGCTTGCCCTGAAGGTGGTTAGAAGAGTGGCAAGCTGGGGAAGGGCCTTCTCTGTGGTGGGTCCCAGCTTTGGGCTCTGTCCTGGGACCGATCCTGTTTTATCTTTTCATCAATGACATGGAAGAAGGGGTGAACAGTCTGCTGATCAAATTCGCAAACGACACTAAAACTGGAGCAGTGGCCACAACTGAGGAGCAGGTACTCCAGATCCAGAAGGATCTGGACAGACTATGGAAGTGGGCAGGAGACAACAGGATGGCGTTCAATGTGGATAAGTGCAAGGTCTTGCACTTGGGGCATAGGAATGGGGGTCATAAGTACAGGTTAGGGGACAAGTGGCTGGAGAGCAGCACTTGTGAAAGGGACCTCGGGGTGCTGGTCGACTGCAGGCTGAACATGAGCCAGCCGTGTGATGCGGTGGTCAAGAGGGTGAACGCCACCCTTGATGGCATAGCCAGAAGTGTGGCTTCTAGATCAAGATTGGTATTACTACCACTCTACACGACTCTAGTGCACCTGCAACTGGAGTATTGTGCTCAGTTTTGGGCCCCTCATTACAGGAAGGATATAGCCAGGTTGGAGTCAGTGCAGCGCAGGGCCACAAGGTTGGTGGCTGGTTTGCAGGGGATGCCGTATGAGGCGAGACTGAGGGAACTGGGTCTCTTCAGCCTGGAGAAGAGGAGACTCAGAGGGGACATGTTGGCGACATACAGGTATGTGAGGGGGTGTCACACAAAGGTAGGTAGAGACCTGTTCTCCCCTGCAGAGGAAGGCAGGACGCACTCCAATGGAGCCAAGCTCAGGGAGCCAAGGCTCCATTTGGATGCCCAGAAGCACTTCCTGACAGTCAGGACCCCAAGGGGGTGGGATGGGCTTCCACGAGAGGTCGTTGAGGCCCCATTGGTGCGGGTGTTCAAAGGAAGGCTGGACATGCACATGGTGGTCATGTTATGAGCAGAGCCGGCTGGTGCTGGAGGTCAGACTAGATGGCCCGGGAGGTCCCTTCTGACTCGCTCTGTTTTCTATGTTTCCCCAGAGAGATGTGCCTGGCACCAAACCAAAACCATTTCATTTACCCAATATTTTAGGGAATGATTATTTTATTGTATAGTTAGAATTGTTTTAATGTAGATTTTATAAATTATGTTTGTGTTTTAATGTGCTGTTATGCTCTGGTTGTAAACCATCTTTAAGATCCACCAGAGGAAAAGATAGAAAGGTTTTAAATAAATAAATATCAGAGGGAAAACAACCAACCAATTCAGGGCTCGCAGCAAAGTTTCCAAGCACCTCAACGTACCCATCCTGTTCTCCTTCCTGTCCACTGGAATGGCACCTCGTAGAAACATAGAAACAGAGCAAGTCCAAAGGGGTCTCCTGGGCCATCTAGTCTGACCCCCGGCTCCAACTGGCTCCGCTCACGACATGCCCACCTCACACTTGCCTTGAATCAGGTGCATCAGCAGGATTCCAATCCACAGGATGGATAATGCTAACCAATTCTGCCTTGCAACAGGTGAGCCCTGGGGGAATACAGTCCTTAAAGAGAACAATGGGATGGAAAAGCTGCATGCCTGCAAGGAAGGTGACAAAGAATTGTGGCCAGAAAGATCTGTCTGATGACTACACCTGTGCAGGATGTGCCCGCAATCATCTTTTTTCCCCTCATGTATACATTGCATTATGGGGATTCTACATTCAAGTATCCAGCCGTTCTCACAGATCTACAGCTTTACCTGCTCCACAATGCACTTTATTTATTAAGTGATGAAAAAGCCATGGAAAAATTTAAGCGATTTCAATTTGCTGGAAAGGTTCTGGAAGCACAAGAGAATACAAAGCTCAGCTGGTATGAATGCAAGATGGAAGGTGTGTCCAAAGACAAGGCGCGTCTTCCTGATCCGTGTGCAGCTCCATTTCTTCAACCAGATAATCTGCAAAGGGGGAGAAGGTAACTTTGCTGATTCTCTGCATTGTGAGTATGGCTATTTCACAGTGCCGAGTCCACTTTTTGCCTCCATGAGCATGGAAAAATCACTTAAACATACCAACTAAAATGTGATCCACTGAGAAAGCTTCAGCTCTTTCTTGGATGGTATAAAACCAGAGTGAATGAATAAGAAAGTCAATGCAATCTTTCAAAGGCATGAAGAGCATGAAGGAAAGGAACTGTGGCAGAGCAGTACAACCACCCCATTCACTAACTGCTTCTTTCTTCCTTCCTTCCCTCCCTCCCTCCCTCCCTCCCTTCCTTTTTATGCCACCCAATAGTTGAGGCTTTCCAGACAGTTAACAAAAATTAGAATTGAATGAATATTTAAAAGACACGTGTGTTGATTTAAAAGACCAGAACCCTAACAGCAATTGCCTTTGCTCTGATTCAGCCTAGAAGCATGGATGCAATACAGAACAAAATGGAATATATGAAAACAAAGTTAAACAGTAAATTATTAAAATACTGGAAAAATAAAAAGGTCTTCACCTGGCACCAAAAAGAATACAAAGCAGGCACCTGGCACATCTCCTCGGGCCAATTCCGCAGCCAGGGTGCCACAACCGAAAAGGCCCTTCTGCTGGTAGACACCAGCCTCACCTCCTTTGGAAGGAGCTCCTGGAAAACTTTTGGGTAGCTACATATGGGAGGAGGCGATCCTTCAGATAACCAGGACTGAGCCAGGAGATAAGAAGTCCATGTGTCCTGGAGGCCTTCCTCCCAACCCTAGAGAACACCATTAAGAGCAAGGTGTGGAGAAAATGTATAAAGAGACTTTTTCCCCCTCTCCCACTGCTACCAGCCATAATTTTATTGGTGTCATCCAGTTAAGGGGATAAGTGGAAGCATCCCTGAATAGTATATAAATAAGCTGTGGAATTTACTACCAGAAATATGAGCAGCGATGCATCTATTTGGGAGAAGTGCACACAAAATGTGGATTTTAAAAAATGCACAGAACAATGTAGAAAAGCCTTTGTCCAAGCGAAAAAGAATCTGGTGTTAAAAGAACAAATTCACATGAGAAAATGAGAACCGGATCTTTCTCCAATGGGACACATCTGCCCACATATTAGCAAATCATCCCCAGCATCGGGCACAGAATTTGGAGACCGTACACACGGCTGTGCAGGGAAGTAGAAAGGTTCCGTGTCCATTTGGATGGATGGATGCATGGAGAAATATTCAGTATACCTGCCACACGCCTTGCAGCAAAGGGACCAATAGCCGCATCTTCCAACAGGGCACAGAGGGAAACCACAAGACGACCAAATGCAGTGACCTCCTGCGTTCTTACATTGTTGACTGGTGTTTATAGTAGATGCTGCAAAAAACAAAGATGAGACAGGCGAGGATCTGTCCAAGAGGGCCATGCTGGGTGAGCCAGAACAAGAGGAACCCAGAGACACCCCCATATCCACTCTGGCCCCACTCTGTAGCCTCGCAATTCCCAAAGAGGCCCATATTCCAATTCTGACTCCTAGCTGCCTCAGGACAGACTCCATAAAGCCAGGGATGTATTAAAGGGATCGCATGGACAATGAACCAGAAGGAATCAGAGAGAGGAATAGAACTAGAGGGAGAAGATAGTTGCAAGGGCCAAGAGCAGAGGGGTGCCAATCTGCAGCACACTGAGAAAAGAAAATGGTGCAGAGGAACGCAGGCCCATGGCCCTTTGGGGTGGGGACCCGTCCCCCATTTTCTGTTAAGCTCCCACATCAGTTCAGGCCCCCTAGTGACCAGCCTCTGTGCGTGGTCAGCATTCCTCGTCCACGCAGGGAAGGTGGGTGGTGAGCAAGGAGAGGCAGGGACCTCCCAGTTCACAGGGAAAGGCGTGGCCTCCCCATGCCCTGGCCAGCTTCTCCCTCCCACCAGGGGGTCTTGCTTGAGCAGGCTGCATCCTCTGGGCTGGAGACCCATCTGACCCTCTGGGAGAAGATGCAACTCACAGCTAAACACTCTCATCACTTTTAAAACTGAGGTCTTTCTGGGTCCAACAGCTTTAGCAGAGGAGTCAATTTTTTTAAAGCCCTATTTTTATTTTGCAATACAAAACAAAGCATTATAGAATAGAATAGAATAGAATAGAATAGAATAGAATAGAATAGAATAGAATAGAATAGGAGTTCTAAATAAGTGAAGTCATTGCATACTTCCAAGGAGAAACATCCCTGAGAAGCTTTTGAGTCATTGACCTCATCTTCAAGCACAGCTGTTAAGCATTAGGATAAGCAGAATATGTGTAAGTTTAGGATTCCTATTTAATGTTCATTGTCCCAACACATGCTGAGACACACACACACACACACACAATAAGTCCCCTGCAAAACACCCCAAAAACACTTCCTCCCCATTGTATCTATAAAAGGAAAACAACGTTGCAAGAAGAATAAAATACAAAAACAAATAAGCATGTGATCAGGAATGTGTCACTGGATAAAACAATGTGGTCCGATACTTTCCCCCTTTCAGTCCTTTGCTAGTTCTCTCCTTTCTCAGCTTTGGCTGCCAAGAGCTGGACCAAACCGGCTCAAGTACTGATGCAGAGCTCAGGTGTAATCTAATGCTGATGGCAGTGTTGCCTAGTGCAACCAGAGGTTAGCCCAAATTAGCACCTCCAGACTGGGGCACCTCAGAGGAACATGGAATTTCAAGCTTCCTGGTTCTGCTCAGAAGCATTGGCAGTGTGCCCCACTTCTGACTGCCCTCGGCGGCCGCCTTCCACACGGACATCGAGCCCGCCCCAGACCCAGAACTTGGGCAGCTTCACTGGGCAGATGCAAAGGCGACTGCCACTCAGCCCCAAGCCCATGTGCAGCCTTGCCCCTTGCCCCGGGGGGCCTCTGCAGCTGCGCGAGAGGATTGCAAGGTGTGGAGGACCTATTTTGCTGTCAGGGGGAAGGAAGTGGCCAGGCTGGAGCCAGGGCACCCGCGGGGCGGTGGCAAGAAGCAAGGGAGCCATTTCAGTGCTGAAAAACGCCTCGCTTTCCCCGAGTTTTGGAGAGTTCTTTCAATCCTGTGTATTGTCAGGGCCTTTCTACTAATGCCGAGAATGAATCAGCAGGAGTCGCAGGGAAGACTGGACTGCCTTGGACCCCGGCGTTTTTATTGGTGAGACCACCCAGACCCCCAGCAGTGACTTACGGCAGCTGCTCCTGGGTAGTGGTCCCCACTGCCAACCTCAAGCTTTTAGAACATACGCAGAGTGTTTTATGGAGTCTGAGTCACATGGGCCCAGCAGCTGGGCAGCTGATGACGAAATAAGGGGAACGCAGTCGGAAGAAGGTGAGGGGCCTGCAGAGGGGGCTCAGGACAGTGGCATTTGAGGGCAGGAGATCAACATCAGGATCACTGAGGCACGGGGATTCCTGTGGGTCTTGGCATGCAAACGAGGGCGCTTGCAGTGCTGCGAACCTGGCAGCCTGACCATTTCTTCCTGATCAGGAAAACAGCAGCCCTGGCAGCTTCCTGGGGAAGCCATCAGGTCCCACTTCTTCAAGTAACAGCAAATGCCGGAACAGTAACCTGGCCTGGAATATTTTTGGGATTTTTCTTGAGAAAAGGGGGACAGGCATTGTATAACACAAAGACACACAAGCACCCCTTTTCTGCCAGGATTCAGCTGAACTTTCCCAATCGTATGCACACACACAAGTGCACTCAGAAATATGTATGAATGCATTTGTGTGTGCATGTGTGAAAAGAAAAAAATGCTTAGCTTTGCAAAGAAAAATTGGTCTCTACCCAGCTCCAGTCTCTTCGTGAATCTCATGGGTGGCAGTGTGTGCACGTGTGTGGTGGCTGTCTTCTGAAAGCCAAGCCATTATGCGCTTCTCTGGCATGAAGAGAAGGGCAGCAGTAAGAACGTCCCTTCCCCTTCCCTTCCCCTTCCCCTTCCCCTCCCCTTCCCCTTCCCCTTCCCCTTCTGTTCCCGCTTGAAAGAGAAAGTTCCTAATTTTCCTTCCCATCCCACTGGGGCAGCTGGGCTGGGAGACATTGATTAGAGTGCAAACTCAGCTACCGGGGGCTTCCCAAGAACACCAGTGAACCAAGGGCTCTGACATTCTTGTTCACACATGCACAGACATGCCTCTCTCCCCCTCAAGCATTTCCTACCGAGTGACACGGATCCCTTGTCTGTCGAATGAGGCGCCTCGCCCACAGAAAGTCCGCTCGGCAAACTGATCACTGAGTTCCCCATTAAGCCCCGCCGTGCTCTACATTCGGGGGACAAACAGCAAAGCGAGCTGGGAAAAGATCAGGGGCGACAGCACAGCCCTGCCCAGCATCGGCCACGTTTATTTCTTGAGGTCCTTCCATGTCCAGGTGAGCCTCACGCCTGCACCCGTGTCCCCCAAAATAGCATACCCACCTGCATCAGGCAGGAAGACCGAGAGGAGGATGAGGAGGAGGAGGCAGTGGGCCTTCATCGCCCCTGGAAATCAGCACCGTCAGGTGAGCCTTCTTGCCCCGGGAGACGGGAGGAGATGGTGGGCACGGAGGCAGCTCTGTGGTCGTCGTCCGTGCGGGGATGGAGACGTGCGGGTTCGTTGGAGGCTTGGCAAGCACATCCTGCATTGCAAATCCTTTGCTGGCTGTGCAGAGGAAGTTGCCGCAGGACCGTTAAGGAGGGGGGTTATTTTGAAGCATTGGCCAGAAGGGCATCGTTTTGGGGGTGACCTTTGATGCAGAAAGAAAAGACCACAGACTCCCAAAACAGCCACCAGGAAAACCCTGGGGTTTCAGCCTATCGTGCTGTTCCCACAAGAACATTTGGAGGCCGGTGCTGGATTGTCTTTGGGTACAGCGATAGAACACCAGAGAGGGGGACATCAGAAAGTGTAGGAGACCCCCGAATCTTCCTTCTGCTTTCACTTCAGTGAGCGCAAAGGAGCCTTCATTGGGGCAACCTGGCCTTCGAAGCAGCGGAGCGGCTGGAAGGGCTGCGGGGAGTAAGCAACCACTATTGGTTTAGCCTGTGGAGGCTGCAGCTCATGATGTTGCTGTTTGCTTGTCTCAGGGCTGCACTGCAAATCCAGGATCGCGTGCCTGGAAACGTCCTCTCTGGCTCAGGGGAGGCCTGGGGCACCATGGGGAGCAGTTTTATCTGTGCAGAAGGGGGGTTCAGCAAAGGAGGCGAGGTGGGTGGAGAGCCCCCGCCTCAGGGGAGGCACGTTGTAATGAAGACGCTGAGCCTGCGAGGATCCAGAGAAGCTGCGTGGAGGGCGATCCACCACGGACGGGAGGAGGGACTTCCACGGGAGTGGATTCCCCGGCATGGTTCCCAAGGGGCCACGCCTGAATCCATCAATGCAGGGAGGGCAGGGCAAAGGCTGCCTGGTCACCCATGAGCTGCAGGCGGAAGTGCTTGGGCAAGCCCCTCCCCTTCCCATGTGGGGGGCTTCCAGCCCCCTCTGCTCCCTCGCCCGAGGCACTCGGAGATGGGGCAGGGCAAAGCAGCACACAGCACCCTGCCCTTGGCCTGCAATCAGCCACGTGCTTCCTTGCCAGAGAAGACCTGCCAGGGCCTTCAATTCGCTTTTGCAGAGAGAGAGAGAGAAGTATCGGGATGGCCAGTGATGCTCCTGCAGTGCTCCCCCCACCCCCTGCTCTCAATTGCACCTCATGGTCCAAGCCAGGAGGTGCCGTTCCCCATCACTGCCCCGTGTGCTTCCTTGTGTGCAGCCACGCGCACCCCTTGCTGCCTTCCCGCAGATGATCAGCGGATGCAACCCCCGCCCGGCCTCTCAGCCGCACTGCGGTGCCTGTCACAGGAGCGGGGCCCGCGCGTGCCGGCCTGCCCCCTGCATTCCGCGTCTGCCGCCGTGTCCCAGATCCATTCTGGCCGCAGTTGGGAGAATTCAGCTGGATCCTGGCAGGAAAGGGGTGCTTGTGCGTCTTTGTGTTATAAATTGCCTGCACCCCTTTTTCTCAGGAAGCACCCGAAAAAAATTCCAAGCCAGGTTACTGTTTGGCACTTGCTGTTGCTTTAAGAAGTGGGACCTGACGGCTTCCCCAAGAAGCTGCCAGGGCTGTTGTGTTGCTGATCAGGAAGAACTGACCAGGCTGCCAGGTTCGCAGCACTGCAATCACCCTCGTTTGCATGCCAAGACCCACAGGAATCCCCGTGCCTCAGTGATCCTGATGTTAATCTCCTGCCATCAAATGCCACTGTCCTGAGCCCCCTCTGCAGGCCCCTCACCTTCTTCCGACTGCGTTCCCCTTATTTCGTCATCAACTGCCCAGCTGCTGGGCCCATGTGGCTCAGACTCCATAAAACACTCTGCGCATGTTCTGAAAGCTTGAGGTTGGCAGTGGGGACCACTCTGCAGGCACATGCTGCCCTAAGTCACTGCTGGGGGCCTGGGGGGCCTCGCCAATAAAAACGCCGGGTCCAAGGCGGTCCAGTCTTCCCTGCGGCTCCTGCTGATTCGTTCTTGCCATTTGTAGAGAGGGTCTGTCGCCACTTTTGTCATGACCTTGCAGCACATGCTGTCTGTTTTTCAGGTATATATTTCCCATGCATGGTAACCCTAACTCATGGCACAGTTCGGGGACCAGAAAGACTGGTTTCCGGAGTCTGACGGGGACGAGGACATGGCAAAACAGCAGCAGTGCCTTCCTCACCTCCCTTGCCCCCCCCCCATGACCCTCCCTCCCTCCCTCTTTCAGATTGCCAAGGGATGAGGGTCTGGGGATGGGGGCAGGGGTGGCCCCAGCACACTGAGCCACACGAGGTCTTCCCAGCCCACCCTGCTGCAGGATGTCGCTCGGCGTGGCGTGACGCCGGCCGATCAGCCGAACGCGATGCCGTTCGCTGGGATTTCTATCACGACACCAGAGCAGGGCCCTCTGCAATGAGCCGCAAGAGGAGCCGCAGGAATTGCAGGGAGAAGCGGCGCCAGTTCCCCCTGCTCTGCTGCTTGAAATCCCTGCCAGCCAAACGGCCACAAGGTTTTCCAGCCCACCAGCGCTGATGCCGGGGACTCACTCTGACCACGGGCCTGGGCGCCAGGGCCTGGCTACTCCTCTCTGGCTGAGGCTCCCCGGCACCAGCCGGCCCTCCTGATGCTGCCTCTGTTGGCCCTCCGCAGCTGAGCAGACAATGCAACCCTAAGGGCCCCTGGCAAGCTGAATGGTAGCCTCTGTTCAAGCAAAGAGCGAATGCAAATTGAACCCAAGCTAGGAACTTCCCCCCAATTCATAGGGTTCTGTGAACGTTGCTGACCTTCTGTTGGATTCGCTCAGGTCCCGCAAACCTTTGCATTGGGGAAGTGAGGCTTGGGGCCCTAGAACTCTTCCTTTCCGAACCTATCCTTCTGCAATAGCCTGATCCTCAAACTCCACTTGCAGTGGAGACGTGGTGTCCACCCCGCCCCCCCCCCCCCCCCCCCCCCCCGCCCCCCGGCGTGGTACCTTGAGAAAAGCTCAGGGTACGTCCAATCAGGTATACGTGAGAGACCTTCTTTGAGCCATGCTGTGGTAAAGGTAGAACTGAGGACTCGCACCTGCCCCTCCGATATTGTATACCCTCAGGGTTATCAGGAATCACCTCGAGAGACTGACCCCAGCCAAGTGTGGACAAAATCGTGCTGTTCACAAGACCAGTTTCCAGACAGCGTCATGAACAGGTCCATTCAGAAGGGGTGGTCAAGATTTTATTGATCTGTCTTACATTTCTATACGAGCAACAGCTGAGGATGCAAAGCCTTGATCAGTAGGGCTATTGTCTTTGTTCTGATTGTGAATAGCTGGACCCTTGAAAACAATGTTCCACCAACCTAAGTTACGGTACACATTGGAGCAGTAACATGAATTTCAAAGGCCAGTGTGTTTAGATTGGACAGCACGGTTTTCTGCCAGAGTCCTTTGGAGTCCAAGCATTTTGGAGCAGATTAAAAGAAGCATGAACTCTGCATTTTCTAGAATCTAAAAGAGGAGGAGGAGAAAGGAGGTTAGATATTGAGAAGTTCTTGACCAGGAACATGAGCTTTGATCCAAATTTCCACCCCCTGCGGCTGCTAATCCCAAGCTTCAGCCTGTAATCTGGGTGCTTTGATATGCAGTTTCGATTTCAGCCCTCATACACTGAACAGGGCAAGGAAATGGAAGGCAGATGGACAGTTCAGAAGCTATTTGCAGTGATTCTGAACAAGCTTTGAACAAGATTTTGTTCTCTAGGACTGCCTTTTAAAACTGGGCTTGCTGACAGGATCTGTGGCCTGGAACACTGCTGCTCTTCACAAGGCTGCGATGCAAGTTGCAGATGTGATTGTGAGTGTGCCTAAGCACCTGCATCACTGCGGAAAATGCACACGGGCACCTGGAGAACAGAGTCGTGTAAACAGGACAGTGCATGTGAGGATGAGTGCAAAGCAGCCCCAGCATTCCAGGAAAAGCTGCTGGAAAAGGTTGTGAGGTGCGCAATCTCATGCACATACCTTTGGAGAAACACACAGGGAGATGCATGTGAGCTTTTGGGCAGACAAAAAGAGAAGAAAATCGGAAGCTGCTGAAGACGCGGGATGGAAGGGCCATTGCGATGCTGCAGCCCATTCCGCACCCCGCCCCGCATCATGGGTGCAAAACCCGTGACGTTCCAACGGGCAGCGGCCAGCAGATCCAGGACTCACCTCAGTAGGTTTTGTTTACACAGCATGGCCCGCTGCTGCTGCAAACGCCATTCTTTACCCTTCCGGATTCACATCCGTAAGAGGGCGGAGGATAACCCGGAATTCCGCAAACACCTCCAGCTAATGCACATGTGCCATCGTAGTATATTAGACTGAAGGGAAAGAGAAAGAGGACTGTGAGTGCTGCATCTCCCGATTTCGTTATCGATACAGAGGACATCCAAACGCTGGCGATGGAGCCATCCCTGCACAAGACCAACGAGGGACTCACAGGTACAGTCATTGTATGTAGTATGCAGGAAAGAGGAAGGCAGGAAGGCAGGAAGGCAGGAAGGCAGGAAGGAAGAGCAGCTGGATGGTGGTCAAAACAGATCGATATGGATGCTGAGAGGATAACATCACCCACTCAGGTTGCTGACCTTCAGACTGCCTACAACCAAGGTGCTGATTTTAACCCACACAGCTGAGGGCCTCAGTCCACCCGGCCCTACAGTCTTCATCCAGAGCCTTCCTCCACCGGCCACCTCCAAGGGAGGCCCAGAAAAAGGCAACAAGACGCAGGACCTTGTCGCTGGTGGCCTCTGAAGGGTGGCACCGTCTCCCTGCTGAAGCCAGTCTGCTGCCGACATCGCCCTCTTTTGGCACCAGGGTAAAACTGCTCTCGGTTCCCAGGCACTTGAAGGCATCGAATAGCACGTGGGTGGTTGCCTCTGCTGCTGTAATTAGGTCTCCTTTTATTGTAGACATTAAACAGTCTTATGTGTTTATATCCTTGTGTCTTGGAATTTTTAGCAGTTTAAAATGTGTACATCAGAATTTTACACTGTGTTTTATTGTATTTGTATTTTTATTGTATCTTTGGTACTGGGTGCATTGTTGTGAGCTACCTAGAGAGCTATTGGGCAGCATAGAAATGAATTCATAACTAAATCCACAAAAGCTCCTGCCCCTGCACTGCTACCAGGAGCAAATGCAAACCTCGGAACCGCCCAAAGGCTGCGCCCTCTGCTGTCCACGGTTGACTCGCTTCGCGCTTGTTGCAGGAAAAACAAGGAAGGGGGTCCTAGATCGAACCACATCAGGAGGTTCTCTAGCAGCACAGCTGACAAAACGGAGGCTGACCTACTTTGGGCGCATCATGAGAAGGCGAGACTCACTGGAGAAGAACGTCATGCTAGGGAAGCATGAAGGCGGTAGGAGAAAAGGAAGACCCAACATGAGATGGGACGAGTCCAGGAAGTAAATAGTTAAGTAAATGAAGGAACAGCTGTTCACCTAGAAAATGAGAACAGCTGATGGATACCAGTGCCCAGAAGGTGCCTGCTAGATACACATTTTACAATAGGAAAAAAAATCCAATTTAAGTGGCACTTTTCGCAATATCTGGTTTCTTTCTTTCTTTTCTTCCTTCCCTCCTTTCTTTCTTTTTGAAAGTGTTGCTTCATGTTGTGTGTTTCCTGAATGTTTTAACTATTGTTATTGTATTATTATATTGCTATTTTAACCCTTTGTAATGCCATTCTGAGGTTTCTTTCTTTCTTTTTTTTTTGGCAAAGGATGGGATAGAAATGTTTTAAATAAATGAATGAGCCATAACCGTGCACTTGCAAGAGCGGAACCGGGCTGCCCAGGCCAAGGTGGTCTGTCTTCCCTAGGAAGGCCAGAACTGGAGATGGCTTGAGGGCACCTGACCACGACAGGCAATGCCCTGGTGTGAGACTCAGCAGCGGAGGAGACCAGCTCCAGCGTGCCTGGCTGCATGCCTAGGGCGCATGGAAGACTCGCGTGTCTTGAGGAGGGGGCTGCGGAATCTGCCCCCTTCGCTCATTTAAGTCTACCAGAACTATGACAGAAAGTTTTGCCCACCTTTTACAGCAACTTTCTTTCGAGCCACACCTGGACAGCAGATTATAGAAGGGTGGGCACGAGGTTCCAGGTATACAAACAGCGTCATAAATATTACAGGCGTGGTAATCAAGCAAATATTCAGTGGTCCATTCAGAGGGTTCTGAAGAAAAGAAGGAAATAGTCAACCTCTGAGGTTCTAAAAGAAGTGGAAGATGAGAGCTGAGAAGTCCGTCTTTCCTGTTTTCTAGCAGCTGGTTCCTGACAACCAGGGTCCAAGCGTGAAGCACCGGCTTTGCTGCTTGGCCTTCCTGAACCTGACAAAGTTCTTGCAATTTCCTCCGCAGAAAGATTGTGGCTGGGTTAACCCAGCACACCATGGTGCCCCCTTGCGCCCAGTCTGAGTCCCGTTGTGACATTTCAGCGAGGTCTGTCTGGCCTGAGAAGCTGCGATGAGCAGCGGGGGACTGCTTGCACCGTGAGAGCCCCCAGTCCCAGCACCAGCACCCCACAGCCTCCCGCCCCGGTGCCGGCTCGTTCGCACAAGCGAGGCATGTCACTCTGGGGTGTGCCGAGGGGCAGAGGGGAAATCGGCCGAGCAAGGGGCTCCCGTCGGGGCATGCACAGGGCAGGCTCTGCCCCTGCTGCCGGCTTCCTCTTGCCCCGCTGCTCACTCGAGGGGGGCAGCACGGGGAGGCACCCCCGGCCACAGCTGCCCAGCAGGGTCTCCCTGCTCCGGTTTCCGCGGGAGGGCGGCAGGGACCTGGTGGAGTGGCCCTGCTGGTGCGCAGCACGGATCCGCCGCTCCCCAAGAAGGTCTCCTCAGGAGTGGGCGGAGCAGCGCTCTCTGGCAGTGGGCCGCTCTTGCCCATCGGCTCTATGGTCCTGGCCTGGGAACCACACCGAGTCGTGTTTTCCAGTTGGGAAGATGAGATGGGCAAACGTGCAACTGGGAAGTCGCAGAACAGAATGCCATTCCTGCTCTGGGTTTCTCAAGGCCAAATGAGGCACGCCGGAGCACCACGATGGGCTCAGTTGCCTTGACAGACATAGAAATAGAGTGAGTCGGAAGGGGTCTCCTGGGCCATCTAGTCTGACCCCCGGCTCCAGCCGGCTCCACTCACAACACGCCTACCATGTGCCTGTCCAGCCTATCCTTGAACAAATCAATAGAGGCAAGAGAAAAGCTACGGTTGCTTTGTGTGTTATGAGAACCTGCCCACCGCACAGGGGCAGAGCATAGGTGGAAGAGTGGGAGATCATTAATGCCTGCACTCAGCTGCCTTGATTTAGCCCTGTCTTTCTTCCTTGACTAGTCCCTGTTGTGCTGCCTTCCGGGGAGCCGGGTGCCCAGGGGCCTGAAGCTGGCACCTCGCCCTTTGCCGGATCCCTGCTCCTGTGGAGCACCTTGGCACCCACACCCTGCACCCTCGCCGGGCTTAGATTTGGGAGACCAGCAGCAAAAAGGCCGAGTGGCTGCCCAGCTCAGCTCCTGAGCCTGGGTATCCTTGGGTGAGAAGCCAAGTTGAAACTCATGAAATTCACAGGGATCATGCTGAAACGGAGGCCAGCTCAGCTGAAGCTGAAGCAAGGGCGCATCACAGGGAGCCGAAGGCCATGGAGGGAGGAGCGCTATAAAAAGCACAGCTTTAGTACCCTTCTCAGAGATCCCAGAGCAACTGCAGAAAGACGTTTGCAGGGTGGTAGAGCGGCAAAACACCAGCACTGCCCAAGATTGGAGAAGGTCAGTAACAACGTGGAGATTCAGCAAGCCAGACTTCTGCTCAAAAGCAAAAGGTTGCCTAGAGACAACATCCAACCTCCCCATCAGCAGGAAATCCAGTTCCTTGCATTACCCCCGGTCTTGGTACTACGAGAGAGGGAAGAAGTTGTGTGGGTTGCTGTTTCCACCTAACACATGTTTTATATGCCACGACAGTCCCCTGCCAGTTAACTATATAGCCCTTGCAGAAGGACATTTTCAGGCCCTTCACTAGCTTGACTTCCCCCTTTCCACACCTACAGGCTCTTCAACTCCCCCTTTCAGGGTTGGAGATGGACCCACTTGGGACGTTTTCCTTGTTCCAAGTGTGCATGCCGTTGCTGATTTAGAGGGATAATTTGGGTGGCTTTAATTTGGCAGCCAAGATCCATCCAACTGCATGCATCTTCTCACTGAAGATACACTGGAGTAAATCAAGACAGAAGTACTCCGACTCAGAACTCACTCAACCAGCTCAAAACTGCTTTGCTGAGCAAGATCACCTAACTTTTCACCCCCCCCCCCCCGCACCCAAAATGCAGGGGAGATGCTCACCACGCTTCCTTCCCACCCCTCAAGAGTCTATTTTATCTGCTCCTGTACGCTGTGCAGGTGCCCAGAGAGACTTAACTATTGGGAGCTCTCGCCCTGGACAATGACTATGATGATGACGATGAGAATTTGGACTCCCTTCCATAATCTTTCTTCAACCGCTCTGATCGAACAACCCAGTTCATCAAGGCTGTTTTGTACCTGCATCTTACCTGTGTGGCACAGGTGTGTCCATGAAAGAACAGCAGTGAGGAGCACAAACACCGTCATATCGTTGCGAATTCACACTGTGTGGCAACTGGAGTCGCAGGTCCAATATTTAAAGGGCTGCATGAAATTATTATCTCTGCACTGCTAGTTAGCAGCTGATCTGACCAAGAGAGAACTGGGAGGTCTTGTTATCTTCCTTACTGAGCAGAATTAAATTAGTGCTGATAAAAGGGGTGCTTTGTTGCATTACAAGGGAAGGGAAGGAAAAGTCTGTTGGATTTGTCTCTCTGGGGCTGTTCAGCCTTGACTCACGACTCTGTGCTGCATGCAGCGTAAACTGGAATAGCCACACTGTGGTGTCGATCACAGATAGGAGCTTTCCAGCCGGGAGAGCTCAGCACAGGTTGTGCAGGAGCCAAGCATGGGTAAGTGGCCACCGCTTGCTCCTCACCTATTCTAATCATATTAACAACCGTCCTGCTTTCAGCATCTGCACAAACGCACAAAATACGCAACATGGAGCATGACCGCCTGCACATTTATGACAGATCAGCTCAGTGGAGCTTGGACTGAAATGTTAAGGTGAACACCAGGCCTGTTCCCAAATCTGAAAAGCTGCCTGGGGGAGAACGGGATGAATACAACTGGTTCAAAATAGAGCTGCCACGCTGCTGACAGGGACTGGGCGTTATGTTCACATGACTCCAGTCCTCCGTCAGCTTCACTGGCTTCCCATTGAAGTCCGGGCCCAATTCAAGGGGTTGGTGATGACCTATAAAGCCCTAAACGGCTTGGGTCCTGGTTACCTGAAGGAGCGCTTACGTCCATATATATCCTTCTCCGGGAGAGGCCCTTCTCCGGGGACCCTCCGTGAAAGAAATTAGGAGGGTAGGTACTCGGAGGAGGGCTTTCTCTGCGGTGGCGCCCAATCTATGGAATGCGCTCCCCAGAGAGGTCCGCCTGGCGCCGTCGTTATTTGTTTTTCCGCACCAGGTGAAGACCTGTTTATTCAAGTGTCATTTTAATTGTTAATAGTATTTATTTATTTTATTTTTTGGTCAGGGCGACTTATTTTATATTGTTAATTTATTGTATTTTAATTGATTTATTTGTAAGGTGCCCCGAGGCTTCGGCGAATGGGGCGGCATAGAAATTTTCTAAATAAATAAATAAAATACAGAAGACTCCAATGGGCAGGATCCACACGCTCATAGGTCCCGTCCTTCTGCTCTGTGCCAAGCCTTGAAGTGCTTGTACGGTGCTTTCCTACCTCCCCTCAGGCTCCGCTTCTCAAGCTAAACAGGCCCAGTTCTCCCAGTCTCCTCGCAGGGCTTTGGCCCCAGTCCTGGACCGCCCTGTCGCCCTCCTCTGGACCCTCTGCAGCTTGCCTGCCTCTCTCTGCAGCCGGGATGCTGCGACGGGACACCGGGCTCCAGGTGAGGCCTGCTCGGGATTGCTGAAGTGGCGTCAAGAAAACGCCTCTGTTTAGGAGAAGCAAGAGCAGCATCGGTTTGAAGCCCTGAGAAATGCAGGAAAGAATGAGCCCTGAACTCTGGATGCCCCCCCCACCTCCCCACACCCCCCAAGACCGGTCTTCATTTCCTTGGTCCAGGTGGGCTCATCTACACGGCAGTGGTGGAAGCGTAGGAAGAGATGCGCTCCCCATCTTTTTTAGGGTGCTGTTTCTGCAGCAGCCAACAGGCGAATGGGAAGCGGAGCCCCTCTGGTGCTGAGGTTCTGGCTGGGTCCATGTGTCACCACAAGCGGGTGGGGGGGCAATTAACCCTTTCCTTTCAGAACAAGAGCAGGCAATGCCCTGACCTGTGTTTGCTTAAGCAAGTGCTTAATGAATTGTGGGAAACTGGGTTAGATTGATTTGCCATTTGTCATCTGCAGCTTCCAGCTATGGTTGAAGGAACTTCCAATGATATGGACAGACCAGCAGCCTTCCTGCTTGGAACAACATTTCCCAAAGGAAAATAGCGGCAACTTCTTTCACATTTCATGCTGATTTGTTTTTATCTGCAAAGTGAATTCTAGGAAAACTCAGCTAAAAGAAATTGGGGGTGGGGGAACCCTCGAGATGTTGTTTAGGAACATTGACAGGAAAGGACTGGAGGGGGTTGGACCTGATGGCCTTCATGGCCTCTTCCAAGTCCAAGGAGAGAGCAACCGAAAAATTCTCTTAACTGGCCTTAACTCCAGAAAATGTTTCGCTTTGATGTACCTCATTCGCTTTTGGCTTTGCCACTCATTTGTTTCCCTGCAGTTCCACTGTCTTGCAGAAGGTGGCAACCCATACCTGTCTTCCGGAAAGGAAGAAGGGATGGGGAAAGGGGTGTTGGCGCCCCGTGTCTTTCTATTTATTAGACAAGAACTCAGAAGGGGCCAAAGTTGTTCAATTCAAGCTGCAGGGTCAGTGCTTTCCTTGGTCATTGGTTTTCCCTGAAAATAAACAGAATTTAATTATTTATCTGTCCCAAAAGATATGATGACATCTTTGACTTCGTTGTGACTTATTCATTCAGGTAGGGCGACATCCAGTGTGGCTGCCTGTATCTCCCTAAAATTGGGGATCCAATGGCTTGCCTTCATGCTCATCTCAGCCTCTAAATAATACAGATGGAGGCCACTGATCACCTGAATGTTTTCCCCCTCCTCACAAGAAGAAGCGGCTGAGGTCTTGCCAGGTTCCTGTGTACACCCTCCGCAGCAGCTCTGGAGATGGCCTTCCATCTTTGGAGCCCATGTGATGCTGAAGGAAACATGCTGGTGGTGAAGAAAGGGGGCCCGCCCACTGTGGAGTCCCACACTGGACCTCAGAATGCAATTCCAAGGTTAAAACAGGGTCTCTCCTCTCCTCTTTCAACAGAATGCAGATAAAAACTGTGGCTGAATGTTTTCCTGAAATACAGACAATGTTGGCAGGAGCCAAAAAGAAACCAGTGTTTCCGCTTGCCTGGCCTTCGAAGGAGAAGTTCCACAGAAAGAGAGCCAAGCACTGAAGGCCCTTCTCTGGATGGACGTCTCAGGCCTTGGGTCCACGTGGAACCTCCAGGAACTTGCCATCCAATGATCTCAGGAACTGGGCACTTTGAGAAATGTACTCTTTCAGGTATCCTAGTCCCAAATTGTGTAGGGCTTTATATGCTAGAAACAAAACCGCAAAACCTGGCCTTCGTGGCTAATCACCAGACCCCAAGGATGGGATGCACACCTGCCTCTCGGAGGGAAGGACTGGTCCCTGCTGCCTTGATGGAGGCAGAGGTGAGACCTCTCCTGAAGAGGGCAAGCCTGGCCCCAGAAGTCACCATCAGTTACAGACCAGTGACTGACATCCCTTTCTTGGGCAAGAAAAGGATGATTTGAAACAAGATTTAAAAGGTAACAAAGAAAAGGTGTTGGTAATGACCTATAAAGCCCTAAACGGCTTGGGTCCTGGCTACCTGAAGGAGCGCTTACGTCCATATATGCCCAGCCGCCCCTTGAGATCTGCGGGAGAGGCCCTTCTCCGGGAACCCTCCATGAAAGAAATTAGGAGGGTGGCTACTCGGAGGAGGGCTTTCTCAGCGGTGGCGCCTAAGTTATGGAATGCGCTCCCTAGAGAGGTCCGCCTGGCGCCGTCGTTATTTGCTTTTCGGCGCCAGGCGAAGACCTTTTTATTTAAGCGGCATTTTAACTGTTAATATGATCTGATCTTATCTGGCCAGGGCGGCTTATTTTATATTGTATTTTTTGGATTTTTAATGTTTATATTTGTTGTAATTTATATTATAATTGCTTTTATTTATTGTTGTAAGCCGCCCCGAGGCTTTGGCGAATGGGGCGGCATAAAAATGTTTTAATAAATAAATAAATAAATAATAAAATTATTTAGCCCAAAGGGGGTGGGGGCTAAGATCAGATCGCACAAGGTGTGAGAAAACAGGCACGTTGGCAGGATGGCCAAATACCGACCCAATGACTTCCTGATTGTTTATTGACAAGCATGGCAGAACAAAAAGAGCCTATTGTAGCCCACCGGGGGCAGGGCTGGATTGGGAGGAAGGGCTGGTACTGGAGCAGCGGAGTAGGCGGGCAGAAAGATTGTAAACTCCCGGTACCCCAGCCAATGAGGGGAGAGCGGCCAGGGGCAGGGCATAAAATGGGATGTGAACGTGTGCTCAGGTGAACTGGAAAATGGGAAAGAAACCATTTTTCAATCCCTTTGTTGCAATACAGCTTTAAAAAGAACTCTCCGTGTGCTTGGAATATTTTTCTCTTCCGAAGGAAAGGAAAGAGTGTTAATAACAGGCGAGGGGCTTCAGCAAGTGCTGGCTGGACAACTCCAGGCACTCTTGGAAGAAACTGACGATCTAGGGTCCATTTTAGTCCAGTTTCAGGCCTGGTTTTGGGAAACAGCCTTGGTCACCCTGTGGGATGACCTTTGCCTGGAAAAAGAGGCGGGGGTGCAACCCTGTTGGTTCTCCTGGACCTTTCTCCTTTCAGTTCGACTGACCATAGAATCCTTCTGGATAGGCTGGTCGAGTTGGAGGCCCTGCTTTGCTGAGGTTCCTCTCCGACTTGTCTGGCCAATTCCAGAAGATGGTGCGGGCAGATTATCCCTCTGTGCCATGGAAATTGTGCCATGGAGAACTGCAAGGTTCCGTTTTATCCCCCATGCTCTTTAACACCTACATGAAACCACGAGGAGTGGCCATCCGAAGGTTTGGAATATTTATTTATTTATTTATTTATTTGAACATTTCTATGCCTCCCCTTGCCGAAGCCTCGGGGCAGCTTACAACACAATAACATACAATAAAATACAAAAATAACAATATAAAATTAAAATTAACAATATGAAATAAATAAAAAATATAAAATATAAAAGAAGTCGCCCTGGCCAGATAAATAAGTAAATATTAACAATTAAAATGATGTTTAAATAAAAAGGTAAAATGACGTTTAAATAAAAATATAAGAGGAAGAGAAAGGAAAGGATGGGGGAACAGAAGTCATACAGCAGTAGCAGCAAAAAGGGAAATGAAACAGAGAGTGGGAATCAATTCACAGTAACTATTCACTCTAAAAGAAAAAGAAAGGGAAAGGAAATGTCAGATTTCACTGTAATCCCGATTTAAACAGGTACTGCATCTTTTACATTGACTGTAAGCATTTATTCTGGAATATATCACTAGTCTAGTATTTATATGTACCATGTAAAAGTGTAATGGAGGTGTTGTTCCAACCTTCATAAAAGTCGCCCAGTTTCATCCACGTTTCTGAAGTGGACAGGCACCAAAGAGATGCCGTGATTTTACGCAGACCATGCATTTCAGGAGAGCTGGTGGGAGAGGAAGGGGAATTTAAAGGGAATGTAAATCTCGCTCTGTCAGAAGTGACTGTGAGGATTTAAAATGGAGCAGTTCCTTTTCATATTAATGAAAAACATGATGTGAGCAGAAATAAAACACGGATGTTCTTCTCTTTGTGTACTGGTGTTGGTGGGATATTTTTTAATTTTTCCCATATTAAAAATGAGCTTTGTCTAACAGGTGATGGGACTCCAAAGGAGTCTCCAATTTAGTCCGCATAAATCGAATGCCCTTCCTAGCGTCTGTCACCTGTTGGGTTTGAACGCTGAGGAGCAAGGAGAAAAAACACTGCAGGCCTTTTTCGACCTCTTTATCCCTTGCGCAGCTGTTTTGTTTCCCTCGCTGTACCCTCTTTTCACGTTTACGGAGGAAGAACTGGCCGCCGCCACAAAAAGCTGCTTGGTTTCCAAGGATATCTGTTGAGAGGATTGTCAGCTGTGGATTTTGAGGAGAATACACTGAGCAAGTAGAGGACAGAAAGAAGACGGGGATATGTAAAAGTAAGTAAATACTTTAAATTAAAGCTGGTAAAGATAAAGGTAAAGGTTTCCCTTTGACATTAAGTCCAGTCATGCCTGACTCTAGGGGGCGGTGCTCATCTCCGTTTCCTAGCCGAGGGAGCCAGCATTTGTCCGCAGACAGTCTCCATGGTCATGTGGCCGGCATGACTAAACACCGAGGTGCACAGAACGCTGTTACCTGCCCACCGAAGTGGTACCCTTCTATCTACTTGCATTTGCATGCTTTCGAACTGCAAGGTTGGCAGGAGCTGGGAAGGGGCAATGGGAACTCACCCCGTTGTGCAGATTCGAACCAGCGACCTTTCGATCTACCAGCCCAGCAGCACAGCGGTTTAAACCACTGCGCCACCTGCAGTCCCTTAAAGCTGGTATAGATCTTTAATTTTATGTCTGTATCCCTTTCTTCTTCCTTGCGTAATTCTGTGTGCTGCAAGGGATTTCTTCTTTAAGTTTTCTGTTGCTCTCTTTTTTCCTTTTTAGAAATGGCCTCTCTTTTAGCTTTGCAAAGATGTGCTGAAGAATATCAGACACAGAGATTGAACTATTATGTTTCTACAAGGTTTAACTGCAGCAAGACTCTTGCTGTAAATTGGGAATGGGGGAACACAGGCTTTGCCATGCATGTCTTCTCAAAGATTTGTCCAATGGAAATGAAGGAATTGTGGGAAGTGGAGAGAGAAAGAAAATAGTAAATCATTGTTTCTTTACAGGAAGAATCAGAACTACTGGAACTGGGAAGATCAAGGTAGCTGGATGAATGACAGCAAGACATTGCTTGGATAAAATATCCGGAAAAAGTAAGGGCACAGTCTGATGAGGTTTCCTGGATGTGTCTATCTTTGTTATTTCTCTCTCTCTCTCTCTCTCTCTCTCTCTCTCTCTCTCTCTCTCTCTCACACACACACACACACACACACACACACACACTTCTATTTCTATCCATTCATATTTTGTATGGATATTTTTCTTTAGCAAAAAGAAAAGATATTTTTCTTTTGCAGCTCTATTCAGTGGTGACATCCCAAACTAGTAAAGCTCCACTATTCTATTGTGCAAGCAGTTGTCTATTGTGTCTGCACAGCCAGTTGTGCAAGCAGGTTCAGAGGCAGGTGCACAGCAGTTTGAACAATGGGTTGCACAAGAGTAGGGATCCATAAATGTTGCAAAAACTGTTGTTTACATTTCACAAATTGTCCAGCACCTTTCATTCTGTTGTCTATTTATTGATGGAAGCAGATCCACAAAAGTGCACCTTTGATCTTTTTTTTTTTTAGCTTTCTTCTTTTCATCCAGCTAAATTCGCATACAATTATGGGGTGTGGGGGGAGAACCAGTCTACAAGCTTGCAATACTCAGGAAAGGCCAGTCCACTGTGGAATCTTTCAGCCCATTTCTCAGAAATTCAAGCAAATTTGAGGCTGTGTGGATTTCTCCAAAATTCATACACAAGGATTATGTGTAAAGGTTCCACAAGCACAATGCACAACTGCTTGTGCCACAGAGCTTGAAGAAACGTAACTTTAGTTGGATTATTCCTTTGCACATGGTTTAGAACCTAACATCTTCTGGAGGAACATCATTTGCGTTACTGGAATGACACAATGGAAAGTTACATCAGAGGCACTGAACCTCAGACCCGTGGAGTCCAAATCCAGCCCTCTTGAATCCCTAAATGTCCCACCCCCTTTCCTCCCGCTACCAATCATTTAATGTTTTCCTGCTTTAACAGCCCCAACTTCTCAATGGTTCACATGTACAGAATAGTAGATTTAGAAGGAGCCTAGAAGGCCATCTGGTCCAACTTCCTGCTGGTGCAGGACACCAAGTTACACCATCCCACTCAGATGACTGCCCAGTTGCATCTTGGGTGCCTCCAGTGTGGGAGAGCCCACTACCTACCTAGGTCACTGGTTCCATTGTCGTACTGCTGTAACGCTCAAGACATTTTTCCTGATCTCTAGCTGGTCTAGCTTCCAGTAACGTTAGTCTGTTATTCCATGTCCTGCACTCTGAGATCTTGTCCTAAGTATTGCTAATAACAGTGTTCAGCTTCACTGTGCTTGCAAGTTTTATATTTTTCATTCTCCTGCCACCAATATTGTCCTCCCGCTTTACTCTTTTCCCCTAAAAGTTTCTTCAAGACAGAACTCAATCCTTAAGCTGAGAGAGATGCATCCTTGCATGGTCTCATCAAATCCGTGGCACTCGGCACCATCTTCATGCTGAAAACCCACAGCTCCCTAGCAGACTTTCCTTTCTTTCTTCTTCAGTCCAGCCTTTTATCTCCACCATGGTAGAACCACAGTGCCATGTGAAACTGAAGCAAGTCCCTTCAAGAACTGGGATTTATAAAGACATCCTGACTGCGCCACCAACTCCCCACATCACAGTTCATCACTTAGACTGTTAACAATGCAGTTTATTTGAAGGAAAAATACAAGCAAGCTTGTTTCTGAGCACGGATGTGGGAGAAGATCATTGATGCCCAATGAATATCTTCATGTCCGTGTTCAACAATGTGGTGGACGACAGGTATGCGCATTCTGCTCTTTATTCAAAACGCCTGCAAGGAGGAGGAGGAGGAGGAGGAATAAATTAGATTTTCAGAGCCACATACGTAAGAAAAAAGTGACTGGGCTATTTGCCTACTGCCTTCCAGCCCACAAAGTGGTTAATTCACATTTTTAATGTGGACTATCATCCCTCCATTGTATGCCACTGCCCCGTTAATATTACCAACTTTAGATCTGAGGAATGCTGACTATACGAGGTGTAATACCTAACCATCTTAACTGTGAATCTGAATTAACAAGAATGAACCTTTCTTCTTATCTGAGAGTACCTGGTTTTATGGGTCAACCAGCCAATAAAACACTGCCTAGCTAGCTACCCTGACCCTACGGGGTAATTGGCTAACCTGATCTATTGTCTCCTGGAAGTTTCACTTTGCTTTACCTTATACAGCAAGCTTTGAACCTGTGGCATGTTCCAAGTTTCCGAAGAGGAAAGCGACAGTTTCCTGACATGCAAAAGCCACCTTGCTTGACGCATTGGAGGGGACCTCTGACAGGGGAAGCGGGTGTCCCTGTGGAACGAAGAGAAGTAAATGTTTGGGGTACCAACATGATAAACCAAGAGCTGAATATTTAGCATCTCCTGCTTGGCACATGGTTTAGAACATAATATCTGAAAAAGCAATAACATAACTATTACTGGAATGACGCAATGGCATGTTACGCAAGAGAAAACCAGGTTGAGGTGGTCAGATTCCACCAAAGAGGATGAGGGCAGAGCATAGTTCAGCTAAAAGAAGTGGCACAAAATTGAAACGTGTGGTGAAATTTGGCCCATAGGATCAGTTATAGTCAGACGTGACTGAACAGCTGAACTTGGCACAGGCTAAGTCCTTTTCAAAGAATGTTCCGCCACGGATTGGCTCCTTCCCACCCACCCACCTCCCTTTGCTTTTGCTTTTGAAAACTCCAGTGCTTGCCACCATGTAAGTAACATCAGCCTTTTCCCATGCAGTGTGTCTGGGGTGAGGAAAGCTGCACCCTTTAATTTTCTAACATTGTATGTGAAGACGATTATCAGTGGTTAGGGATGTGCTGAGCTTCTCCCATTCACATCTGCCCATCCAGAACCTGGTGCTCGCCTGCTTGTTGAACCTGGTGCTCGTCCCTCTCTAAGGAAGCAAGCCAAGGCCAGGAGAGGTCTGTGAGCATTCGTGGCCCCCAGTTGTGCAACCAGCAACCTTCCCCGAGTGCAGGACACGGAAGAATCAAGTCAAGCTGCGACAACCCAGGTTCAGGCTGGGCACCAGAAAAAGCTTCCTCACTGTCAGAGCAACACAAGAGTGGAACCAGCTGCCCAGAGAGGTGGGGGACTCTCCCACACTGGAGACATTCAGGGCAAAACTGGGCAGCCCTCTGAGTGGGACGGTGTAACGTAGTGTCCTGCAGCAGCAGGGGGTTGGACCAGATGGCCTTCATGACCCCTTCCAGCTCTGCTGTTCTCTGATTCTATAAGGGGACTCTAGACCTACATTTAGCTGTTACAGCTTTGGGTCTCAGGATGGCTTTTCTGCTGCAATGGAAGGACAGGGAAAGGATGGTTACTGTGTAAACTGTCCAGAGAGCCATGTGGCTATTCCAACAGTATGAATGAATGAATGAATGAATGAATGAATGAATGAGTGAATGCGGGGAGCATGACTGGGTGGTGGAGCACCACGACCTTCTGCCTCGATGCAGAAGGCTGCATGTTGCGTGCCTCCCCACTCCCATTGCCATCTTAACAGGCCTGGCAGCAAGTGAGGCTCTGGAAAACCACTGCCTGCCAGACTGAACGCTGCTGATCCAGCTGCGTTAATGTTCTGGCCATGTAGAAGCGTGTGTGTGGGGACAAGGGTCTAGAGATGGCTGGATGGCAGCGCTGTCATCATGATCGTGGCCTTCACAGTCCAACTTTCTTCCTGTAGCAAGGAACGAGAAGTGCCTCAAGGACTGTCACAAAGAGGAAGGTCAAGATCTCTTCTCACTGATAGCAGAGGACATGGGATAATCAAGTCAAGTTGTGATAATCCAGGTTCAGGCTAGATACCAGGGAAAGATTCCTCACTGTCAGAGCAACACAAGAGTGGAACCAGCTGCCCGGAGAGGTGGGGGGCTCTCCCACACTGGAGACATTCAGGGCGAAACTGGGCAGCCCTCTGAGTGGGATGGTGTGAACTGGTGTCCTGCAGGGGGACACCAGCAGGGAGTTGAAACTGATGGCCTTCATGGCCCCTTCCAACTGTGATATTCTATGATTCCATGATTCCATGACTCCCCCGCCATCTTTCCCAGTGGCCAACCTTCTTCCCCACTCGTTGCTGCAGGTTGCGGCAGGGGTGTGTGGGGGAAAGGGGTGCAGTCAGCTGGTAGACTAGCCACCCTTCCCAGCAGCCCCTCTCCCTCCCAGCTGGCTGGTGTCAGTGATAGCAGCAGGATGGAAACATTCAGCCACTCACACAGTGTATGGGGCCCGATTCCTGGCAAGTGTCCTGAGAACTTTCTCCTGAACTTGGACTCTGGACCACTGCAAAGTGGAGCAGAGTCTGGGAAGCCACGACTGGGGAATCCAGTGGATTTTCCACCCAAAGCAGATTCCTAAGAACATAAGAAAAGCCCTGCTGGATCAGAACCGAGGTCCATCCAGCCCAGTGCTCAGTGCACACGGTGGCAAGCCAGCCTCCCACAGGATCCCTCAGGCAGGAGGGGTGCAAGACCTCCCCCTGCCCAGCTCCTCAGCAACCGGGGCACGCAGGCAGGTCACCTCTGGGCAAGGGGGTGGCACACGGCCAGCAAGGCTAGTGGCCACGGATGGCCTCCTCCCTCCTGAGCCTGTCCAATCGCTTTTTAAAGCCGCCCAGATTGGTGGCCGTCGCCACTTCCATGGAGCTGAATTCCATCGCCTGACTATACGCTGTATGAAGAAGTCCTTGCCTTGATCTGTCCTCAACTTCTCACCCATCAGCTTCATGGTCTCCCTCTCCACTTCCTGCACTCCAAGCATTATTTTAACCGGTCTGCCATGTCTCCCCATCCTTGCCATTTTTAAAGCTGAACAGTCCCGGTTGCTGTAGCCGCTCTTCACAGGGGAGCTGCTCCTGTCCCCGGATCATTTTCAGTGTCCTTCTCTGTATTTTTCCAACTCACTAATATCCTTTTTCTAGAAAGGTGGCCAGAACTGAACACAATATCCCACAAGTGGATTTGTATAAGGGAAGTAAGATCTTGGCAGTGCTATTTTCTATTCTTCTTCTAATGATGCCCAGCATGGTGTTTGCCTTCTTCACAGCAGCTGAGCACCGGCTAACAAGTTCATCAAGCTGCCCACCACCACTCCAAGACCTCTTTCTTGCCCAGTCCCTGTTAGCTCAGATCCCATCAGTGCGTACTTGAAGCTGTGTCCCCCCCCCCTGCCCCCTCAAAATGCATCACTCCACACAGGCTTACATTGAACTGCATTTGCCATCTGGGCAGATAGCAAGTCCCTTTCATGGAGGATTGGAATGCTAAAGTAGGAAGTCAAAAGAGAACCAGAATGACAGGCAAGTTTGGCCTTGGAGTACAAAATGAAGCGGGGCACAGGCTGGTAGAATTTGTCAAGAGGACACGTGGTCATAGTCCCTTGGACCGCAAGGTGATCAAACCGGTCAGTCCTAGAGGAGATCAACCCTGGCTGCTCTTGAGAAGGCCACATCCTGAAGATGAAACTCATTGGCCACCTGATGAGAAGGAAGGACTCCCTGGAGAAGAGCCTGATGCTGGGAACGATTGTGGGCAAAAGGAGAAGGGGATGGCAGAGGATGAGGTGGCTGGATGGAGTCACTGGGGTGGTGGGTGTGGGGTTTGGTGGACTCTGGGGGATGGTGGAGGACAGGAAGGCCTGGAGGAATGTTGTCCATGGGGCTGTGATGGGTTCGGCATGACTTTGCGGCTAAACAAACAAGTAAAGCATTGGATATATAGAGAAGCAGAGAACTGCAAACCTGGGTGGTTTGTTCCAGGCCAATGGGAAGGAGCCTGGGGTGCTGATCAGAGGGAGCGACTGGAACTCTCTCCTCGGCTCCAACTGCAGGAGGGTCCTGACCCCGACGCTCCCCCACCATCTCCTTGTCCACCCTTCCCATTCCCCAGCCCTCCCAGTCCTCATCCAAAGAGTTGGTGCCACCCCAACCTTTGAAAGTGTGCCAAGAAGAACAGCCTCTTTCATTTCCAACCACTTCTGTGTCTTCACTCATCCTGGAACAGGGAAAGGTGTGAGAAGGGGCATCCAGGCGGTTATAGCACCATTTCTGTGTGGAATTCACACAGGAGGGGCTTTTTCAGATTCCTCTTTTTGTGTGAACTGAGTCTAAACCTTGAATATTATAACTGAAAGTTACTTACTGAAATAGATGAGCAGTAGAATCAGGTCAGCAAATCCTTTGCTCTTCTATTGAGCACATGGCATTCGCTTACTCAATCTTCAGCAATGTTTGGACTGATTTAAGAGGGAGTAAGAGGAATTCATGAAAAGGAATATTAGCTGCTATGGTAGAATGCTGACTCTGGAGGGCAGAAATCAGGAGAACCTGCTCCTTCTGTGGCCTGCTTGAGGACTTCCTAGAAGGCCACGACCAGCTGCTGAGGCCAAGGATGCCCTTGCCTCTGGGAACTACCTTTAGAAAGCCACCGTCCCACAATCACTGGCCTGAGTGACCGGGAGAAGCAACAGGTAGGCAAAGCCGCTTGTGGGATGAGCTGGCTTCTACCTGCCCACTCACAAGGCTTTGATTGCCCCTCACCTGCCCTGATTGTTGTATGCAGGTAAACAATATTTTATATTGCTAACTTATTTTATATTGTTAATTTATACTATTTTAATTGATTTTTGTTGTGAGCCGCCCCGAGGCTTCGGCGAATGGGGCGGCATAGAAATTTTCTAAATAAATAAATGGGGACCCTGACCACCAGGGGCTTCATGACATCAGCAGGGCCTCAAAGGTTTCCCCAGCCCTGTATTACATGGAGCCACAGTCTGATGTGGCAGAGTTCGACCAACTGTTGGATCACAAGCTCCTATTCTTGGTCACTGATTATGCTTAATAACTTACCGGGAGGAATCAGGAAGATCAGCTGAAGAACCCAAGTGAGAAGCCACAGGAACTTCATGGTTGTTTTCCTGGGAGTTACGTCACGGGCTCTTTTGCACTCTTTCACCCAAGCCAGGTAAGCTGCTGGAAGGTCAAAACTGGAAACACGGATAGATCAACAGGATCAGCTGAAATTCAGCCCAGTTAAGAGAGGGAAGTTCTGAGCTCAGCCTGAAGAAGGGGAGGGACGGCCGGCCAACCGCCGCCACCCACAAGGACCCCACCGCCACCGCGGTTGCCCGAGACCCTGCCCGAGGGATGGCCGGCGCCCACCGCAGGACCGGGACCAGGACGCTGCCGGCCTGCGGGGCCCCCACCTACCGGTAAACGCTCCACATGCCCTGCTCCTGCCCCCCCCAGCGTGGGGGCAGCTGCGCTGGACTGGGGGCAGGCAGCATGAGAGGGGCCACAGCTTTAAGGGCAGTGATGCCATTTAGGGCCGTTCGGAGACGTTTGGGGGCTGGGCTGGCCATAGATGCTGTCGGGTGGGCCTCAGTGGTCGGGTGGTTGCGGGGTTTTATTGTTTTTAATTGCATTTATTTATTTATTTAAAGCATTTTTATGCCGCCCCCATCAGAACAAAGCCTCGGGGCGGCTTACAACAAAAACAAAGTTATACAATAAAAATATTAAAACCCGGTGCATCTCGGCTTAAAAATTTTAAAATCCTACAAATAGCCAATAAATTAACACTTAAAATAAGTTTTAAATAAAAAGGTCTTAGCCTGGCACCGAAAAACAAATAACGACGTATTATGTATTACGTATAACATAATGTATTTCAATCTAGATTTTACTTTGTATGTTTTAATGGATTCACACCTGGCTGCTTCCATGGGGTTGCCTGGGGAGCACGTGGGAGCTGCCACTGGGGGCGTTTTGGGCAATGGTCGTTATGGCGTTGGGGGTTTAACGTGTCCGTATAGAAGAAGGAGAGACAGATGGTTGACACCTGTCCCTCCTTCTGGTTAATCCCCCAGCTGGAAGGTTCCAGGTAGGCTTATCAACCACCCCGCGGGCCTGACGGTGCTGTTACTTAATGCCAGGTTGGTCCATAATAAAATATCCCTCATCCACGACCTAATTGTGGATGGGGCGGCCGACCTGGCTTGCATCACAGAGACCTGGGCTGGAGGGGGGGGGATGTGTCCCTCTCTCAACTGTGTCTGCCTGGGTATCTGGTCCAGCTCCAGCCATGCCCAGAGGGGAGGGGAGGGGAGGGAGGGTCGCTTTAGTTCATTGGGCTTCATTAACCCTTGTGGGGCTTCCTGTTCTCTTGAGACCGGGTCTAGAGTGCCTCTACCTGGCGCTGGGCGACTGAGACAGATTGGGGATTCTGCTGGTGTACCGTGCACCCTTCTGCCCATCAGACTCCCTGCCTGAGCTGACGGAGATCGTCTCGGACCTGGTGTTGAAGACCCCCAGGATGCTGGTCCTGGGGGACTTCATTCTCCACGCCGAGACTGTTCTGACCAGGGTGGCTCAGGACCTCATGGCCTCCATGATGGCCATGGGGCTGTCTCAACATGTCACAGGCCCGACCCATGAACGTGGACACACGCTGGACCTGGTTTTCTCAACGGGGCAGGAAGAGGCTGATCTGAGGGTGAGTAATTTATGTTTGACTCCCCTTTCATGGTCAGATGACTTCCTCGTGAGTTTCGAGCTCGATGGCGGCCCTTTCCTCTGTAAGGGTGTGGACCGTATTATCTTGGTCCACTCTCGGAGCTGGATGGACCTGGATGGATTCCTGAAAGCTCTGGGGGAATTTCCAGTTGATAAAGCTGGCACTCCTGTTGATGCTCTGGTTGAACTATGGAATGGGGAAATGGCCAGAGCTATTGACATGATCCCTCCTAAGCATCCTCTCCCGCCTGGCAGAGCCCGTTCTTCTCCTTGGTATACACCTGAATAATGGGCAATGAAGCGGGTTGGGAGCCGGTTAGAGCGTAGGTGGAGAAAATCTCGGGATGAATCTGACCGAACACACTTAAGAGCTCATTATCGAGCCTATGCTGTGGCGGTGAGGGCGGCGAAGAAGAAATTCTTCTCCACTTCCATTGCCTCCTGACAATGCGGTCCAGATGAGCTTTTTCAAGTGGTACAGGGGCTGGTACATCCAGGCCCCAAGAAAGATCCTGTACCACACTCGATAACCCACTGTGATGACTTTGCCCAGCACTTCAAGGAGAAAGTCACTCAGATTTGTCATGAGCTGGACTCCACTAGTGATTCAGATTTCATAGGGGATGTGCCAATGTTACCATCTGGTCACATATTGTTGGATGAGTTTCAGTTATTGTGGCCTGATCATTTGGACAAGGTGCTTGGACAAGTATGTCCCACCACCTGTTTACTGGACCCTTGCCCATTGTGGCTACTGTCCAAAGGCAAACACAGGATTGGTGCCTGGATTCTGGAGGTCATCAATGCCTCTCTGAGGGACGACCAGATGCCCACCTCTCTAAAGGAGGCAGTGGTTAGGCCGGTCCTAAAGAAGGCATCCCTGGATCCAGAGATGGCCGCCAATTATAGACCGGTGGCCAACATCCCGTTCCTGGGCAAGGTGCTAGAGTGGGTGGTGGTGGGACAACTCCAAGCACTCTTGGATGAAACTGATTATCTGGACCCATTTCAGTCCAGCTTCAGACCCGGGTATGGCACTGAATCTGCCTTAGTCGCCCTGTACGATGACTTGTGCAGGGAGAAGGACAGGGGGAGTGCATCCCTGTTGGTTCTCCTGGACCTCTCAGCGGCTTTCGATACCATCGACCATGGTATCCTTCTGGATAGGCTAGCGGGATTGGGGGTCGGAGGCACTGCTTGGCAGTGGTTCTGCTCCTACCTTGACGACTGATTCCAGAAGGTGGAGCTGGGGGACTTTACCTCTGTGCCAAGGCAGCTATGCCATGGGGTACCGCAGGGGTCTATTTTGTCCCCCTTGCTATTCAACAAGAGAAGATCTTTTGGTTGAGCCGCGAGGAAAAAGGGAGGATGCCGCCCAGTCGGTGGAGGAAATTGTGGCCATGGTTGAGTGGGGCTCATGCCCCGATCACGTAATGTACGTACACCGCTCATACATGGAAAATTTTGGTGAGACGCATGGCATGAACCTATCAAGGAGAAGTCTGTAGAACGTTCTTTCTGTAAATTTGATTTGTAAAGTTTGGGAATCCTGTAAATGTGTGTACATTTGGCATTTTGACACCTTGTAAATAATGGATGGGGTACTTTTCTATTTTTGTAACATTGCACTTTTTGTGCCTTTTGTAACTTTTGTAGTATGTTTTTATTTAAATAAAAAATTTCAACATATACATGAAACCACTGGGGGAGGTCATCAGGAGGTGTGGGCTGCGGAATCATCAGTACGCTGATGATACCCAGCTCTACCTCTCGTTTTCCACCAATCCAGGTGAGGCGGTGGCTGTGCTGAACCGGTGCCTGGCCGAGGTAATGGGCTGGATGAGGGCCAATAAACTGAAGCTCAATCCAGACAAGACGGAGGTCCTGTTGGTGGGTGGCTCGGGCCTCGGGATGGGGGACGGGCCTTTTCCTAAATGGGGTTGCACTCCCTCTGAGGGACAGGGTTCGCAGCTTGGGAGTGCTCCTTGACCCTGAACTGTCTCTAGAAGCTCAGGTGACAGTGGTGGCGAGAAGCACCTTCCTTCAGCTTCAGCTGATCCATCAGCTGCGCCCCTACCTGGAGTACGACTGCCTGGCGACGGTGACACATGCGCTGGTGACTTCCCGCCTAGACTTCTGTAACGCGCTCTACGTGGGGCTGCCCTTGAAGACGGTCCGGATACTTCAGATGGTGCAAAACAGAGCAGCCAGGTTGCTGACGGGGACTGGGCATTATTCTCATATAACTCCAGTTCTCTACCAGCTCCACGGGCTTCCCATCGAAGTCCAGGCTCAATTCAAGGTATTGGTAATCACCTATAAAGCCCTTAACGTCTTGGGTCCTGGTTACCTAAAGGAATGCCTTCTTCCATATTTGCCCTCCTGCCCCCTGAGATCGGCGGCAGAGGCCCTCCTCCGAGAGCCCTCCATGGGAGACATCAGAAGGCTAGGTACACAGAGGAGGGCTTTCTCTGCGGTGGCACCCCATCTGTGGAATGCGCTCCCCAGAGAGGTCCGCCTGGCACTGTCGTTATTTGTTTTTCAGTGCCAGGCTAAGACCTTTTTATTTAAAAAATATTTTAACAACACTTTTTATCTATAGGTTTTAATTGTGCAGCCAGTGTGTTTCCGGATTTTAATTTTATTTTGTATCATGTTTATTTATTTATGTGAGCCGTCCTGAGGCTAAAAGCAATGGGACGGCATACAAAGACTCTAAATAAATAAATGGATAAATAAGAATGAAAGTATGGTTTTTTTTTTTTCTGGCCGGTCCTTCTCCTCAAACTACCATGCCAGTGGGTGATGCTGGTCCATTCCCTCCTGCCAGCTATTATACCAGTAGGTGATCCTTGACCTCACATGGTTCCTGGTTTTCCAGATTGCTACCAAAAGCAAAGGATGTTTGAATCATCTGGCCAGATGACAAGCAGCTTTGATCAGACCCTGCGTTGCTTTTCTTATGATCTTTAAGAGGACCTTATAGTTCCACAGGAGATCCCACCCTATGCAGAAGGTCCTAGGTTCTATCTCAAGAATCTCCAAGAAAAAGTGATAAGTAGAAGGTGATTTAAAGCACCTCCTCTTGAGATTTTGGGGAGCAGCTGAAAGTCCAGGTAGGCAATACTGGGCTGAATGGGTCATTAATGTCACTTGATTTAAAGCAGCTTTCTCTGCTCATTATCTTTTGCAAAGCTCTGAAGAAAAAGAGCAATATAAGCAGAATATAATGTGCAAATGTCCAGAAGTTTCCTGAATAAGGAGATAAGGAAACATCTCTGATTCTTGGTTTCTAACCGGTTGACAATCCTGAAGGTGTCTGTCCTTTCATTCTATGAGTAGACGGCAACTAGGATAACTCCAAGTATACTATTATTGGATCTCTCCTATCCACATCCTTATTACCTTTCTTAAGAAATGCTGAAGTATCAATGAGAATGGACTTACCTTTCCAGAGGCTAGGCTTGTTCTTCCACATACTTAGGAATAATGAGCGCTGCTCATGCTTTATATCAGTTTATCCAGATCAGATATTAAATTGTCCAACCCATAATTTCCTGGTTCCTATCTAACTTCATTAAACTCTTGGTACGTTGGCTGATTTCCTGGCCTCAGGCACAGAGACTGTTCACAAATGCAAGTTGCGTATTTTACTGGCTAATAGGCAATTTCGCATTTGACTTCTCTAGGGTGTCATCCGCAGAAATGTATTTGATTTTTGTCTTTTGTTTAAAAGGGGCTTGGGTGCCATCTCTTACTACTGCTTCACCCTTCAGTTCTTCAGACGCCCGTCCTGAAAAAGATAGTGCAGGCATGGGTAAAAACCTTACAGCTTCCACAATGAAGAGAAAGAATTAAGGAAATTATTAATCCAGATTCATGTTACAGTCAGCTTAACCTGCCTACCACATTTCTAATTTATTTAAAAAATTTATATGCCTCCCACAGGAGATGTTTGAGGCCCCATCGGTGAGGGTGTTCAAGGATAGGCTACACATGCGCATGGTGGGCATGTTGTGAGTGGAGCCGGCTGGAGCCGGGGGTCAGACTAGATGGCCCGGGAGGCCCCTTCTGACTCGCTCTGTTCCTATGCCATCCCTTATGCGTGGCTTCTCATTGGTGTTAAGTTGCCCAACCATTCCCTGAACAGTTTTCTCATTTCTGGTATCTAGAAACATAGAAACGGAGCGAGTCAGAAGGGGACTCCCCGACCATCTAGTCTGACCCCCAGCTCCAGCCGGCTCCGCTCATGACATGCCCACCATATACGTAATAATCCAGTACCGCTTGCCTTACTGTTTTTAGTGATGTATTCTTCAACCCTGTAAAGAGAAGGCGAAAGTTACCAGGATTATCTTCACTCACCTGCTTTGCCACAAGTCCCAGAACTTGCTCAAGGACACGTGGGCCGATGAAGCAGTGTGCTTGCTTGGCAGTTCTCAGGTTAGACAGAAAGCTGGTGGGAAAGGAGGAGTCCTGTTTTTGCTGTTTTCTGAAGGCACAGCACAAAATGGTGTACTGCCTTTCTCCTCACAGGCACATCTTGCTCCTTTCTTGCTCCCCGTGCCTTTTCTCCTTGGCCCACTCATCTCCCGGGAGAGCTCAGGCAAAGCAGGGGTGGGGAACTTGAGATCCAAGAGCCAGTCCTTCCATCCTTGTTTGCCCCTCATCTAGAAGCCAGGATCACCCCATGACTCGGGACGGCGTGGATTCTGCCCTCTGAGGTTGGAGACAGCTCTCTGATCTCTGAAAATGAGAGCTGGGGAACTGCCCCATCCCCGCTTCTTCACAGCCGGTGTGGAGAATCCATGCTAGCTGCCCCTCTGAGCTCAGAAAGTGGACCTTGGAGAGGGGAAGGAGGGAGTGTCTGGGGGGCTGCAGGAACCCTCGTATAAGTACATTCTGAAGTGACACGATGCTCAGCTCAAGCCCCTCTGACCCTGGTTGTGAGAAGCAAATCTTTCAGGAGGTGCAGAACACTCAATGAACGGCCTCCACCTCGGAAAAAGAAGCCAAAGGCATCGATACAAGCTGGGAAACATGGCTCCATAGGACTGGAAAAGAAAAAGACCTTGGAGTTATCGTAGAAAACAGGCTAAATATGAGCCAGCACTGTGGTGTAGCCACAAAGAGGGCAAAGGCTATTTTGGGATGCATTAACCGAAACATTGCTTCCAAATCCGGAGAAGTAGTGGTTCCCCTGTGCTCCTCACTCGTCAGACCTCACCTGGAATACGGTGTCCAGTGCTGGGCACCAAGATTTAAGAAAGATGCAGGGAAATTAGGAAGGGTTCAGAGACGGGTGACAAAAAGGGGCCAGGGTTTGGAAATTGCCCTGTGAGGAGAGACTGAGGGAACTGGGCATGTCCAGCCTTGAGAAGAGAAGACTGAGGGGGACATGATGTCCCTCTATAAGCACCTCAAAGGCTGTCACAAAGAGGAAGGCCAAGATGTCTGCTTGCTTATGCCGGAGTGCGGGACACGGTCAAGTTGCAACAACCCGCTTCCGGCTAGATATCAGGAAATGTTTCCTCGCTGTCAGAGCAATAAAATAGTGGAACCAGTGAATAGGTTGTGAGGTTTACTGCACTACAGGCCTTCAAGAAGAAACTGGGCAGCCGTTAGCGTGGGATGGTGTAAACCAGTGTCCTGCACCAGCAGGGGTTGGACCTGATGGCCTTCTTGGCCCCTTCCAACTCTACTACGCTATGAGACTATAATATTAGCAGTTACTGGGATATAAAGGAACAAATAAAGATGGATACATTTGGTAGCCAAAATCTGATTTTTTTAAAAATCTCAAGTCCTTTCTTTCCTGCATATGAAGAAATTTGCAAATTTTGGAAAATTCTTACCAATGAATAAAAACAGAATCGCATTCTGCACCAGCCAGACTGAATAGATGCAGCTATTACTGGTATGGAAAGGACCATGTTGTATTTACTTCCTATCTGCTATGCTATGCTAGTCATGAAGTTGCATCCGACCCATTGCGACCCCATGGACATCATTTCTCCAGGCTTTCCTGTCCTCCACCATCCCCTGGAGTCCACCTAAGCTCACGCCGACTGCTTCAGTGACCCCATCCAGCCACCTCAACCTCTTCCATTCCCTTCTCTTTTTGCCGTCAGTCGTTCCCAGCATCAGGCTCTTCTCCAGGGAGTCCTTCCTTCTCCTTAGGTGGCCAAAGGATTTGAGCTTCATCTTCAGGATCTGGCCTTCTCAAGAGCAGTCAGGGTTGATCTCCTCTAGGACTGACTGGTTTGATCGCCTTGCGGTCCAAGGGACTCACAGGAGTCTCCTCCAGCACCACAATTCAAGGGCCCCAGTCCTTTGGTGCTCAGCCTTCCTTATGGTCCAGCTTTCACAGCCATACATTGCAACTGGGAAAACCATGGCCTTGACTATACGCACTTTTGTTGGCAGGGTGATGTCTCTGCTTTTTAGCATGCTGTCTAGATTCGTCATAGCTTTCCTCCCAAGGAGCAAGTATCTTTTAATTCCTTGGCTGCAGTCCCCATCTACAGTGATCTTGGAGCCCAGGAAAATACAATCTGTCACTACCTCCATTTCTTCCCCATCCATTTGCCAGGAAGTGAGAGGACCGGATGCCATGATCTTAGTATTCTTAATGCTGAGTTTCAAGCCAACTTTTGCACTCTCCTCCTTCACACACATCAAGAGGCTCTTTAGTTCCTCTTCACTTTCTGCCATTAGAGTGGTATCAGCTGCATATCTGAGCTTGTTGATATTTTTCCTGGCAATCTTAATTCCAACTGGTGATTCATCTAGCCTCACCTTTCGCATGATGTGCTCTGCATGTAAGTTAAATAGGCAGGGCAACAGTATATAGCCTTGCCAAACTCCTTTCTCAATTTTGAACCAATCAGTGGTTCCATGTGGAGTTCTCACTGTTGCTTCTTGACCCACATATAGGTTTCTCAAGAGACAAATAAGATGGTCTGGTACTCCCATCGCTTTAAGAACTTGCCACAATTTGTTGTGATCCACACAATCAAAGGCTTTAGCATAGTCAATGAAGCAGAAGTAGATATTTTTCTGGAACTCCCTAGCTTTCTCCATGATCCAGTGTATGTTGGCAAGTTGATCTCTAGTTCCTCTCCCTCTTCGAAATCCTGCCTGTACTTCTGGTAGTTCTCGGTCCACATACTGCTGGAGCCTAGCTTGTAGGATTTTGAGCATAACTTTGCTAGCGTGTGAAATGAGCGCAATGGTGCGGTAGTTTGAACATTCTTTGGTATTGCCCTTCTTTGGGATCGGAATGTAAACTGACCTTTTCCAATCCTGTGGCCACTGTTGAGTTTTCCAAATTTGCTGGCATATTGAGTGTTGCACTTTTACTTTATCATCTTTTAGGATTTTGAATAGCAAAGCTGGAATACTGTCGCCTCCACAAGCTTTGTTGTTGCTCAGACTTCCTAAGGCCCATTTGACTTCCCATTCCAGGATGTCTGGCTCGAGGTCAGTGACCACCCCGTCATGGGAATCAGGGACGTTCAGCTCTTTCTTGTACAGTTCTTCTGTGCAATCTTGCCACCTCTTCTTAATCTCTTCTGCCTCTGTTAGGTCCCTGCCATTTTGGTCCTTTATCATGCCCATCTTAGCTTGAAATGTTCCCTTCATATCTCCAATTTTCTTGAAGAGATCTCTGGTCCTCCCTATTCTATTGTTTTCTTCCATTTCTTTGCACTGTTCATTTAAGAAGGCCTTCTTATCTCTTCTAGCTATTCTCTGGAATTCTGCATTCAATTGGGTGTATCTTTCTCTTTCTCCCTTGCCTTTCACTTCCCTTCTTTCCTCAGCTATTTGTAAAGCTTCCTCAGACAGCTATTTTGCTTTCTTGCATTTCTTTTTCTTTGGGATGGTTTTAGTTGCTGCCTCTTGTACAATGTTGTGACCCTCCATCCATAGTTCTTCAGGCACTCTGTCTATCAGATCTAATTCCTTAAATCTATTTGTCACCTCTACTGTATATTCATCAGGGATATGATTTAGGTCATACCTGAGCGGCCTAGTGCTTTTCCCTACTTTCTTCAATTTAAGCCTAAATTTTGCGACAAGATGCTCATGATCTGAGCCACAGTCAGCTCCTAGTCTAGTTTTTACTGACAGTATAGAGTTTCTCCATCTTTGGCTGCACGGCACATAGTCAATCTGATTTCTGTGTTGACCATCTGGTGATGTCCATGTGTAGAGTCGTCTCTTGGGTTGTTGAAAAAGAGTGTTTGCTATGACCATTGTATTCTCTTGACAGAATTCTACCAGCCTGTGCCCTGCTTCATTTTGTACTCCAAGGCCAAACTTGCCTGTTATTCCGGTTATCTTTTGGCTTCCTGCTTTAGCATTCCAATCCCCCATGATGATAAGGACATCATTTTGGGGTGTTAATTCTAGAAGGTGTTGTAGGCCTTCATACAACCGGTCAAGCTCAGCCTCTTCAGAATCAGTGGTCGGGGCATAGACTTGGACTACTGTGATGTTGAATGGTTTGCCTTGGATTCGAACTGAGATCATTCCATCGTTTTGGAGATTGTATCCCAGTACTGCTTTTCCTACTCTTTTATTGACGATGAAGGCTACTCCATTTCTTCTGAGGGATTCTTGCCCACAGTAGTATACCTGTTGGTCATCTGAATTAAATTCACCCATTCCTGTCCATTTTAGTTCACTGATTCCTAAGATGTTGACATTCAGTCTTGCCATCTCTTGTTTGACCACATCCAGCTTACCTTGATTCATGGATCGTGTACATACCAGGTTCCTATTGAGTATAGATCTTTGCAGCATCGGACTCTCCTTTCACCACCAGATACATCAGCAACTGAGTGTATTTTCAGCTTTGACCCAGTCGCTTCATTCTTTCTGGCGCTACTAGTACTAGCCCTCTGCTCTTCCCCAGTAGCATACTGGACACCTTCTGACCTGAGGGGCTCATCTTCCGGCATCATATCTGTTTGCCTTTTGGTACTGTCCATGGGGTTTTCATGGCAAAGATCCTGGAGTGGGTTGCCATTTCCTTCTCCAGTGGATCACGTTTTGTTAGCGCTCTCTGCTACGACCTGTCTGTCTTGGGTGGCCTGCACGGCTTAGCTCATAGCTTCATTGAGCTAAGAAACCCCCTTCGCCACGGCAAGGCAGTGATCCTTCTTACCTTTAAAGTTGCAGGGATTGCCAAGGGAGGTGGGGGAAGAGACAATTACCCTAACTGAGCACTGTAAACATGACTGAATGCACAGGGATTCAAACCCAGACTTCCAGGAGCTAAGCTTTCAAAGCCCTGGGCCTGAATGAACAAATCTGTCTTTCAGTTCCTTTCAGTGGTATTAGTACTTTCTTTCTGAACTGAACATTAAGAAATATGTGGATTTGGATAAATGTTGAAGATACAATCGCATGAAATTATCTCCTATTCCTAAGTATGATTGAAAATTGATTACATGAATTTCCAAGTTCAGAGGGAGGACGGATCTGAGTATTAGTTACAGGAAGCTGAAAAATAGAGGAAGTTTTGGAAATCAAATCAAGGCCTTCAAGGACACTTGGATGGATCAAGTTGGCCTCTGCTTATCTTTGAACTTAGGTTCTTTGGGGCATCATTTTCAAGAAGCTGAAGAGTTCCCATACTACAAGTTGGGTACAATGAGCTAAGGTCATAGATCTTACTGCATGGAGGCTACAATTAGGAGTACATGGGTGATTTTAATGGAACTGAAAGGTGTGCACATTATTCTGCAAGCAGGGGGAACAATGGGCAAGTCACCTGAACCTTGCCTCATGGAAGAACATATCAAACCTTAAGGGACTTGATCGCATTCTGTGGTGCAGCGATGAGGGTTCCTTGCTTTTAGAGGATTTCCAGCATTCATTTAGTATATTTGAATTTATTTTTTTTCCATAGGTCCCTGGAGGATTCCCAAACAGTATTCCATTTCACATTAGCCAGGCCTGTGCCTGCATATATTTGCCAGATCCATGAAGACCTAAGTTGCCTTTGGAATGGAAAGGGATATATTGTGAACCAAAAGCAGGGGCGTAATGCACAAAGAGTCACATCAAAGAGTAGGAGGAAGGAACAGATGACTGGTTTTAATGGAGAGCAGTGTATACCATTTGCAACATGAGTGACAAGGTTCACATCAAAAGTCGCTGCCTCAGTTTCTGAATCAGAGCTGGAAGAAGAGACTGGGTTGAAATTCTTAGCTGAAATGGCAAGACAAACACAGCCAGAAATAAGCCAAGAGGCCAGTGAGAGCCAGTCAGCATCTGGTTCAGTGGAAGAATCTGTGGAATAGGAGGAGTTAGAGAAGGCTGGGCTCAAACCATGTGAGCTCAAATGGGAAGCCCGACTAGGAACTGCCAGATGTGCCCAGCAATTGGCCCACAGGTAGCAGGTACCACCTGACGGTAAAGCCAGCTACTTCCATTTGAGATGGAGGAACTGTGTTTGCTTTGGAATCACCTTCCTATCCTCAAGCTGTACTTTCCTGGTAGCTAAGAGCCCATCTTTGCTTGTGTCTTTTGGTACTGACTTCTGCAAGAAGCTTCTTTTGTATCACAAAGCCAGCCTAGCCAGGCAATTTTAACATAATAAAGGCTTTTGTTAGGAAGCCTTTTGTTCTGGTCTGCTTGGAAGGAGTGGGCAGATGAGTGAACTGGAACTAAGAGATGGAAGCTGCTGATTTTGCTTATCAGTGGCATCAGTGCAAATATGATGTTAGAATCTGCACGGCTGTCCTGTGGTTGGAGGGGATCCTTCTGCCTGTGGCAGATACCCGATCCATTGCAGCTCTTCCACTGACCTGACGGGGAAGGGGAGGGTTGGCTGAAGGGGGAAGGCCTCTGATCCACCTCTTGCCTACCACTCCTTATGCCCTCTGCAGGACCGGGGAATCCCCCAGTGCACTGGGAAACGTGCTGTCAGGGGCTGCAGAAGGGGAGGTGACTGATGAGAATCGTCCCCCATTTTGGCGAACGGCGGGGCGGGGGGAGAACTTTGGTCAGGGGATGTCTCCACCAGTCGAACGAAAGCAAGATCCGACTCGATCTCTTTTTTGTTAAAAGGCCCTTTGGTATATTGGATACATTTCCTCCACATGAGCTGCTTTGCATCGCATTTATGTATGGTATTTATTTATTTATTAGATTTATATCCTACACATCTTCAAAACATGAAATAAAATACCAATTCGCTTGCATATACATGAATTCACTATGTGGATTCACCCATCCAACAGAAACATATAGGAAGCCAACCAAGAGAGCTAGTGTGATGTAGTGGTTAAGAGCATGGGACTGGGGCTCAGAGGATCCGGGTTCTAGTCCCTGCTTAGCCATGGAGCCCACTGGGTGACTCTGGGCCAGTCACAGACTCTCAGCCCAACCTACCTCGCAGGATTGTTGTTGTGGGGATAAGATGGAGGAGGAGAATGATGTAAGCTGCCTTGAGCCCTTTGTAGGAAGAAGGCAGGATATAAATCCAAAAAAAAAAAAAAAACATAAATACATAGAGAAGTTTGCCAAGAGCTTAAGTGACAACAGCGGTCCTGGCCTCTTCAGCCCCCTTGCTCTTTCTGACTCAAAATCTCCTACTCACAGCCCCGCTCCTTCTTACTTAAGTTGAAACTCAAATACTTTGGCCACCTGATGAGAATGCAGGACTCCCTGAAGAAGAATCTAATGCTGGGAACGATTGATGGCAAAAGAAGGAGGGGACGGCAGAGGATGGGGTGGCTGGATGGGGTCACTGAGGCAGTTGGTGTGAGCTTGGGTGGACTCCAGGGGAGGGTGGAGGACAGGAAGGCCTGGAGGAGTGTTGTCCATGGGGTTGCGGTGGGTTGGACACGACTTCGCAACTAACAACAACAAGAAAGTAGCAGGAATTAATTATGAGTAAGCTCCCTTGTAGTTGCTATGCCCTATACAATTTCGGTGTTTGAAGATTCCGTAGGAGATAAAGATACTTGGGGTATTCGATAGCAAGCCATACTCATCTCTTTCTCCCCAGCGCCTGTGTGCCCTATGAATCAAATTTTCCAAGTGATTAATCATCCCAAACTCTTTATTATCATCATGGTGCACCTAGCATTAATTTGTGCTGGGTGGTTTTGAAAACTCTGTCCGAAGGTCAAACAGTCCTCCAAGGCCATTTTCATACACCTCTTCCTTTTGCATAAGTACTGATAATCTGGTTGAGAAGTTCTGTTTCACATTTGATCAAGTTGAGCTAATAGCCCTCGCTCGATTGATAACGGATTTTCTCGAGCTATATAAATCCCCAGATTAAAAAAAAATCCTCAGAGTCATCCAGCCTGCCACTGAGGTTCCCAGTGAAATTACCATGAAGGACTTGGGGGTTATTTTGTATGCTTTTCCCTGGGCTCTTTTAGTTCACCAAGGTAAGATAAGGAAAATGGCATTTCACCTGCTCTGTTGGGGAAGGGAGCAGCTGAAAATTTTGTGCCTGTTTCCTTCCCCTGGGTCAAAATGAACAAATGTTAGCCTAGAAAATGGTCCATAAGCTGCATTTGTGTTCAGGGAAAGTGAGCCAGCAAAGAGCTGTCAGCAACCGGGTAAGCCTTTGGAGAGTTAATAGGGAGCATCCTAAAGCTTAAAAGCAGGAAAGGTGAAATAGAAGTGGGCCATTTAAACCGCAAAAACAAAATCCCATGCTTAGACCCTGACACCCTTTAAAAATGAAGAAATACCCTCTACCAGATCCTTCTCTTGTGAATGTGGGTAAGTCTTTGTACAACAATATATACATGTTTGACTCAGTCTGGACAATCATCTGGCTGTGAGTGATAAGAATGGAAGTACATGTTACAGTAATTGTGTAGCTTCTGCTTCGGACGTATTCATTGACTCTGGTGGAAATGTATGGGGTGCTAATTCAAATTGGGTCTGTCAAAGGAGAATTAACCCTCTCCCGCAGCTTCCTGATCCTGCCTAATCTCGGAAGCTAAGCAGGGTCAGGCCTGGCCAGCACTGGGATGGGTGACTTGAGTGTTTGACTTCATGATTATTGTGTAAACTGCCCAGAAAGCTTTGGCTATGGGCAGTACACAAAATTAATAATAATAATAATAGTAATAGTAATTTGCTTCCCAATATGCCACATATTCCCCTGGGAGAAGGGAGTTGAAAAGACGGGTGGGGGAGATAGCCTCTCGGGAGGGCAATTATTTGGCACGTCCTAGCCAGGGCAACACCGTTGGTCTTAACTTAGGAAATGGGACATTGGTCGCTGAGATCCATTTGATTCAGGGTTCCACTTTGTTCTTCATTTAAATACTCACACCATTGAGGGAAACACTGCCGGTAAAACCCTGCCTAACTATTTGCCTAAAAAAAGCATCACAGAACAAGGCTGATTCCTTGCTTAACTTGTTGAGTTGGGTCCTGGATGCAAATTGCTGGAGGATAACCTAGATGTCGTCTGACATTTGGGGATCAATGGGAGACTATTATTATTATCATCATCATCATCATTATGATTACTATTAATCATCTATACCACCCAAGAGTAAAGGTGCTCTTGATGGGAGTAAAATGCTAAACAGAGTTGTAGTCACATTCAATTCACTGCCCTGCAGTTTCCTTATTGAGATCAAATTTAGAAGAGTACGAGAATTCCACTTTTGGATACGTATGTGCACAGTCTATATTTGCTTATATTAATCCATTCAGAGGTCTGTAGTCTGCAGGTTGTGTGTGCTCAGCACACACACAGGTGTGTCCAAGGGCAATGTTCAGCAGAGCTGTTTCTGCACTCTCAGCTCCTAAACTGGTGTCTGTTTTCTGCCGCCGTTTCAAGCTGCAACCAGGCAGAGCCTGTGCATGGCATAGAGAAGGCTGGTGGAACCACATTGTTGGCATGTGCCATCCAGACATCTCTGGCTTAGGGTGGCCAGGAGTGGACTTCCTCTCCGTGACAGCCCAGCTTGGCTCTTGCGAAGTCCGGGGCTGTGGCTTCCTTTACGGAATCCATCCATCCCTGTTGGTCTTCCACTTCTTTTTCCAGCTTTGCCTTTCCCTGGCAGGAATGTCTTCCTCAGTGAAGCTGAAACTCAGCATATAACGAATAATAAATGCACAATCCTTAACCTTGTATTTTCTACGGTGATGATTTGCAGTAAAAGTGACTTCCTTCTTCCTTTCTTTAGGGCTCTGCTTTCCCACAGAAGATGTTGATTTTGCCCAGTGTGTATTTACATATAGGGGTGTTTGCATACCTGATACTGTTTGTCCTCCTTATAATATCAGACCTACAGTCTGCAACCCGAACGGGAGTTGCTGTAAAAGGTAGGCAACATACCCCAGTGTGATTCTTGCAGAAATGGAAAGAATACAAGCAGGGCATTACAAGGGACCTGAATGGGGGAGGGTATCCAGTCCACCCCCTGTCAATGCAGGAAATTCACCCCTATGGCAATCCTGATTAACCCTCTGCCCAGCCATCCAAGGTGGTCCACACCTGGCCTGGGGGAATTGGCATTAAGTGGTACCAACTCCTGTTACTGTGGCATTGTGGACACAAGGCAACTGGAAAGTCCATGTTTTGTAACTGATTGTTTAAGACCAGAATAATAAAGACTGTCAAATGTTGACTCAATTCCTACAAAGCCAGGAAATGGGAAACTGAGGCTCACATCTTAACTAGGCATGTATGAGGAATCGTCTTTGGGTGGAAAACGTGCTGGATTTCCTGCTTTCAGCTTGACAGATTCCAGTAAGCAGTGGCCCAGAGTCCGGGTTTGCCAGGAATTGGGTCCCACTTAATAACCACTAAAGGCCTGAATTGTGTTTGTTTACAAGATCTGAGCAGGGCTGTCAAGGACAGGCATCTGGGGGCATTTATTTATATGGTTGCCATAAGCTGAAGAGGATTTGACAGTATATAACAGCAACACAGGGCTCTGCTCTCCATATCTCCATATTTTGCCCTGGTGTTTCAAGTCTGAGCCTGCCTTTCCCGACGATTCTGAAAAGGGCAACACTATGGATGACACGTCTGTTGCCTGGAAGCCCCCAAACTCAGAGATTTGCAAACATCTTATTTACTGTTGGGTTGAAACCTGGGAGGCAGGAAGATTGGCCAAGGGGAATTTCCCTTTCTCCATTCTTCATCCCCCGCTCCCTCAATGAGCTTTTCAGTCCATCCAGTAAATATCCTTCAAAGGAGAGGGAAAGAAGCTGGAAGAAGTTCAGGGACAAGCACAGTCTAGACTCTCCAGTCTCCTTCTAATCCTGGCCACCCCCAACCTCTCCAAGGACAATGTCCCAGCCTGAGAGAACCAGCCCGCACCAGTTGTCCCCGTGCTGGTGGTGAGAAGTCCTGGATCTGGGCAGGGGGAGATCTTTGGCTCCCTTTTCTAAGGTTGGAACGCCACCTCTGACCTCGGTGGGAGAAAGGTGAGCTACCGGATAGCCCTGGGATTATAGGATTGCTCTCTAAAGTACATTGTTATCTTTCAAGCCAATGCGACAGAAACCTACAATTATGGCAATTTAAAAATCAGCTTTAAAAAATAAAGGTAAATTTGATTATTTCCAGCACTTTTTGACTTGCTATGCCTGTGGAAATTATCATCAGGTCACCTTTAAAAGTGGCAACTTAAGACGTCCTCAAGTGGATGGTGAAACGATGAGTACAGCAAATGTCATTTTTATAAGCAATGAAATGTTGAGCTGAAAACATTGGTGTGTTGTGGGGGACACAGCTGACTCTCTGTTGAGAAATAATCCATTGGTACATTTTGAGATGATTTTGTAGAATTTGTAGAAATTGAGAAGTAATCTTTATGATTCGAGCCTTGGAGGTTGGGAAGTGATGAGCTTATTTTTCAGAAATTAACAAGGAATTACCTTTCCAAATGATTCCGTTTCAAGGAGGGGAGCATGATTTTAGAAGCTAAAAGTGGAAGGCAAAGTCAGAAGCGCAGATAGAGGGACAGGGGTCACGCTACAGCTGCCAACTTGCATATCCAATCTTTTCTTGTGACCTACGACCCCAGCAAGCTTGGGATATCGAAGAGATCAGCAACCCTCACATTACCTTAAAACAAACCGTGCATTGCATGAGGGTTGTGTAAGCTGTGTTCACTGGGTTCACACCCGAGGAAGGCTTGCATTTTTAAAACAGTGGCCACCCACATTCTGAAGGCACCGCAACCTCTTTGTCATGCTGTGTGACAGCCTCATGGCTTGGATAAAAGACCTGGATAAAATAGAAACACAATCTAATTAGATTAGCAGGATACATTTATTCCTGCTTTTTAAATTAACTTTGGCTCATAGGTGTGCATGCATGCATGTTTGTATCCATCCTTGTGTGGGGGGAATCCTCTGTCTGTGTGTACTCCTTCCATTAAGATCTTAAACCTTTTTACTATTGAAATTTTTTCTTCAGTAAAATCTAAGCTTTCTTATTTGGAATGCAGGATGTACAAACTGTAAAATTCATTCCATCTACGATTTACAGATTGCAGGTGCCTTTAATTCTATCGTTTACTCCCTGATGGAATCAGATTTGTGCTAAGGCATTCATGTACACCTACACAACATCAGGGCAGCACAAATTCACACTCCCAAAAAGGTACAAGTCCCCCAAACATGAGTATCTTCATATCTTAGGCTAAATTCCTAATTTTGGTTGGCATGTTTTTAAATTAGTTCATGTATTTTTCTATGACTGAATTTGCATAAAATTATGGAAAATTTCAAAAAACTACTCTGCGATATTCACACTGTTCAGGAAAAGCTGGTCTGTTGAGGAATATGAAGGTCCAGTTCCTAGAAATTTGAACGCTTTTATGGCCAACCTTATTTGAAACAATAATCTCCTTTGGACAGGGGTTACCCACCCCATGCTGAAGAGCCAACCACCACTCTATCTAAAGTACCATATGGAGGTCTTTCCTGGTAGCAGAAGGTAACTCCACAGCAAAGGAAGAGCAAAAAAAGAATTTGGGGAAAACATTTTTTCCTGTTCCATTCATAAAAGAAAGTATTGCTGATCTGTGACAGGATCCTTCTAGAACACATTTTTAAGGGTAATCTAGAAAAGTGGGGCTGAATTGTCTCCACAAAAGCATCAAGAGAAGTGACCACCATGAAACTTGGAAGATCTGCCTGGGCATAAGTTTATCTCCTGTGAGGGGTATTGGAATCTCACTCTTCCTAGATATTGTTCCCTATTATATAGCCCTGAAAAGCACAGGTGTTCATCCAAAAGCCAAGGAGGCAACCAGAGGAATCCCAGCTGTTGTGTTTGGGCAGTGGTGCAACAGCATCAGTAGAAGACAACCAGGAGTTTAGAGCAAAACAATGAAACCTGATTTGACTGCTAATATTTCCCTTCTTCTTTCTTTAGCCAAATAGAAAATGGAGCGGACTGTGAAAAAGTTCAGGGCAAGTGTGCAGACGGCCCGCACTGCCCCCTGGATAAATTTCCCAATGGCATATGCGGCAAAGACCAACCGTGTTGCCATGATGTATAAGGAAGGGGGAATTCATCAGGTAAAACCTGAACAAGTTTGCCAGCATCTTTGCCAAGGGTTTGAACTAGTGTGGCTTCGTGCTGAGTGCGGTTGAATACTGTACAGTCCCCATTTTAAATAAACTTATTTATTTTCTTTATTGTCACAGAGACCGTGTGCTAAAACTATATGCGGAATAATTCCTCCAAGAAGGGATTACTAGTTGAACTGTCCATAACTGCCCATCCGCTAGTGAAAGGGAAATTGCTGTCCAGAATGTCTGTCTTTTCCATCAAGTACGCCTACCAAGGGGACAGGGCTTGTAGTGAGGCTGTTCAAATGGACGTGCACATGGTGGGCATGTCATGAGTGGAGCCGACTGGAGCCGGGGGTCAGACTAGATGGCCCGGGAGATCCCTTCTGACTTGCTCTGTTTCTATGTTTCTATGTGTGAACAGACAGACCTTGCTGACCAGGTGAGGGGATGTCACACGGAGGTGGGTAGAGACCTGTTCTCCCCTGCAGAGGAAGGCAGGACGCGCTCCAACAGAGCCAAGCTCAGGGAGCCAAGGTTCAATTTGGAAGCCAGGAAGCGCTTCCTGACAGTCAGGACCCCGAGGGTGTGGAATGGGCTTCCCCGGGAGGTGGTTGAGGCCCCATCTGTGCGGGTGTTCGAGGATAGGCTGGACATGCACATGGTGGGCATGTCATGAGTGGAGCCAACTGGAGCCGGGGGTCAGACTAGATGGCCCGGGAGACCCCTTCTGACTCACTCTGCTTCTACGTATCTATATACAAACTGATCTTATAAAGCAGAACAGGTTGGAGAGGGCAGCTTAAATCTGTCCCCAGCACCACATTAACAAATGGGAACCAGATCCGTGAAGCTTTCTCATGGAGAAGAAGGCAGGTATAGATTGTGTCCAATCCATTTCATCTCTGTTTCATTAATTGTGAGATATCTTCCATCCTTTCATCCACTCATTGACAGGATTGGATAACTTGTAGAATTTCATTTGCTCGCAAAGGTGCACGTACTGATGCACACATGTAAATTTGCATTTGTATGAAAATGTATTTGGGCAAATGCCACTCCCCAAGTTAAAAAGGTCCACAGGTCTGCAGAATTTCTGCAGTTACATCCACTGAAGAATCCACAGGTTGAATTACAGAAAACTGATCTTTCCCCGAATTCATTCTGGCTGGCACCTGAAAGGTCAGCAGGTGGAACTGTTGAGACAGATTCTGAGTTTTCAAAGCACTTTGCCCCTTCCTGAGTTTGCATTTAAGTATTACTGTGTTTGAAATGACTCTAAATAAAGAGTACAGAGAAAAAGCAAAGGATTTAAAAAGAGGGAAAATATTGGTTTTCCTAGCAAGGAGTCACTCTGTTAGATTTTTCCCGGTAAAATTTACACACCTTAAATTAGTGACAGCCTTCATGGATAAACCTGTCTATGAGGCCTGTTCCCGGGAGAAGCTTCATCCAGATCCACCTCTCCGAATGTCCTGTGGTCCTTATTAACTCATTCAACAACTTCAGTGCAGAGATGCAACGTATCTTGGGAAGGTTCCATCCCAAAAGGTGTCCTAAATGAGCTAAAAGAAAACCGGTCTATGAATCAATACTTATATGACTCATTCTCAGAAAAAGTGTACTCCGAGTGACCCACACAGAAAAAAAAGAAATAGGCTTCTCTGAAGAAAGCATCCAAAGAGTATAAGAAGAGCTACCTGGATCAGACAAAAGGCCCACCTTGCCCAGTTCTCTGGGCATCAAGGTGCCTGTGGGAAACCCACAGGTAGAACACTAGTGCAGGAACTTGATTCCATACCTGCCCTGCAGCAATTGGTGAGCACAGACAGGTTGCTTCTGATATAAGATGTGGCCTGTAACCCTCTGGACCACCGATAGCCACATTCCCTATGAACGCATCATGCCCATCTCCTTTTCAAGCCACCAGAGCTGGAAACCAAGATGACAGCCGGTGCCGATGTGTTGTATCCTTCCTTTCATCTCTGCTGAATCTCCCAACCACCTGCTTCATGAGGGGACTCCATCAGAGTCTAGCACAATCCACACGAATGGCACAGCTCCCCCTGGTGGGGTCCCTGTGAAAAGCCACAGGGTCCTCCTGTGGGACTGGGGCAGATTTACAGGGACTCGCAAGGCCTGGAGACGATGCGATTGCAGGTGGGAGCTCTGGAAGGCCCAACAGCAGACTCCTCCATCTTGAGCACAGCGGCTTGGGTCTTTGCGGTGGCTGCTTTATTCCCCTGAGCAGGCTGTTGCCTGCTTCTAGACAATGCTTTCTCCCATGTCTTGACTCTTTCCGATTCCTACTCCGCTTTTCCTCTGGTTCGGCTGTGCCTTTTCAGTAGCTGAATCTTGCTTGTTCCTGGCTTTGCAGCTGTTTCTAGCCCTACTGCATCATGCTGAGATCTCCATCGTCCCTGGTCCTGGTGCTCCAGCTATAGATATTCTGGACCTGACACAGTGAGAGAAAAATATCTTTCATCCACTCTCTGCACGCCATGCATAATATTGTACACACCTGTCATGTCTCCACTCTCTTCACTTCTTGTTCTTAAAGACTCTAGAAGATCACATGTTAAGCAGTAAGTTTAAGTGACTTTCCATTTTTAATGTGGCAATTGACTGCTTCATTGCTTTGAAACTGAGATGTGCTTGCTACAGAGAATGAATGAGGATGTCTTTCTTTCCTTTTGCAGGATCTTTGGTGGACGGAACGGAGGAATGGCCTTCCCTTGAATCAGCAGGACGATACTCGTTTTTCAGCAAGCATTCGGCCTTGCATTACGGCTGTTTCTGCTGTCCTTTTCTTCACGCTCACGAGAACCTATCCTGCAAACTGAAGTATCTGTTTTTCCATCATGCAATAAAAGCAAGGTGCATTGAACTTGTGCAGTACACAAAACTATACATTTTTGGAAACTGGTCCAGACATTAGATATGGGAAGTAATTATTCACCAACAAGTATAATGCGTGAATGAGACACAAATGTATAACACACAAAGAAGTTCATCTTTGGTAATTACCAAAGTGAGTGGAAACGCTATTAGCATTAGTATTGATATTAATATTAGCATTAGTATTTTCTCCAACAGCAGCAATTCTTCACCTGCTGTGAGACAGAATTGGTTATCAGCGTTCAATGGGGTGAATTCACAGTGATGTGATCCAAGCCTTGTGTGAGGCACCATCCCAGTGGACGGGATGGACCACAACTTGATAGTGCGTCCTTGCAGCAACCAGCAAGACTGTTGGTGGTTTTTCCAGTGATTTTGGAAAACTGCAGCCCTCGGAAACTTCGCTGGGAGCCCTGAATTCCAGGTCACTGAGAGAAGCAGGACAAAGGGCAGACTGAAGATTTCCTAACGCCAGTCCCCTCCCATCCTCCTCCCTCCTGTACTTGTTTCCCTCCCCTAAAATAATCTGCGTGCTGATATCCTGGGTCAGCGAGTAGCGTCCCACCCTGCAAGTGCCTTCATGCATTGCCAGGAGACAACTGGCAGGTTCCGGATCAAGTCGGGCCTTGGCCGGCCTTCCTGGGCACACCCCCGTTCGGACTGTGCAGTTGAGACGGGAGAGGATGGAGCAGGGGAGGCACGGAAGCGGCTGAACGTGCCTCCTTCCCCAAAACCCTCTTGACCTGCGTGAGAGCCGACCAAGCACCTGGAGAGGCCTCACGCGCACCTGGTGTTGATTTGCCTTCCTTAATGGCAACTGGGTGCTGCTGGTGGATGGACATCCATTCACATCCCTTTGGAACAGGCTACCTGTCCATTTTTAAGGCCAGGGAAACCACGAGAACATCAGAAGAGCCAAGCTGGATCTGAACAAGGCTCCTTCTCCTCCAGCTCCCTGTCCACCATCTCATCCATCCCCTGAAAATCCACCTGTAGGGCATAAGTGCAGCAGCACCCTGTGGCCCATGTTCCACAGTAGCTGGTATATAGGGTTGTAGTGTCCCGGAGACCGGATGTGGTTTGCAGCCAGCAGGACTACGAGAGAGCCTTCCTCTCTCTGAATGCGAGTACTTCTGCCTGCAGCTCACGGATGACCGGGCAGCCTTTGCCCTGCCCTCCCTTCACTGATGGATTCAGGCATGGCCCCTTGGGAACCATGCCGGGTAATCCACCCCCGTGGAAGCCCCTCCTCCTGTCCGTGGTGGATCGCCCTCCACGCAGCTTCTCTGGATCCTCGCAGGCTCAGCGTCTTCATTACAACGTGCCTCCCCTGAGGCGGGGACCCTCCACCCACCTCGCCTCCTTCACTGAACTCAGGATAGTCCTGCGCATCCAACCCCCCTTCTGCACAGATAAAAACACTCCCCATGGTGCGCCAGGCCTCCCCTGAGCCAGAGAGGACTTTTCCAGGCACGCGATCCTGGATTTGCAGTGCAGCCCAGTATTTTGAGCTGGGCTTGCTTGCACTGTGAGTCAAGCAAATAGCAGGACATCACGAGCTGGCTTAAACCCCAACTTCTTACTTGTGCTCAACTTGTGTATATTTTTTATTTTTGGATCAAATGGTTCAAAATAAACTCCCCTTCTTACTGGTCCTCCTGCAAGTTCCCTGGTATTGCATCAGGTCCTTGTCAAAGGTCAGGGCATTGCCTGCTCTTGTTCTGAAAGGAAAGGGTTAATTGCCCCCCACCCACCCACTTGTGGCGACACATGGACCCAGCCAGAGCCTCAGCACCAGAGGGGCTCCGCTTCCCATTCGCCTGTTGGCTGCTGCAGAAACAGCACCCTTGAAAAGATGGGGAGCGCATCTCTTCCTACGCTTCCACCACTGCCTTGTGGATGAGCCCACCTGGACCAAGGAAATGAAGACCGGTCTTGGGGGGTG
>NW_025336273.1:82243-110611 GCF_004798865.1 Varanus komodoensis | reverse complement strand
GGGGTGGGAAGGAAGCGTGGTGAGCATCTCCCCTGCATTTTGGGTGCAGGGGGTGGGGGTGAAAAGTTAGATGATCCTGTTCAGCAAAGCTGCTTTGAGGTGGTTGAGTGAGTGAGTTCCGAGTCGGAATACTTGTGTCTTTATTTACTCCAGTAAGTAAATCGTTTAATCATTTAAAAGGAAAAACAGGCAGGAAATAAACCTAATAAATGAAATAAATTAAGAAAACCATTCCCCTCGCGCTTCATGATTCATGGCAGAAATTATCCTCTCAATCAACCTCGCATTCAGCAGCTGGCCAGAGGAAAATTTGGGGAAATAACCTGGGACCTTCCCCCTGGGAAGGAGCTGGAAGAGGTGATAGCCTGAATTGCGGAGTCGCTCTTCTCCTCTCCTTGCTGACTTGCGACCCACAACCAAACCTTGCATCTATCACTGGCCAGCTGAAGACACAAATACAGTAAAAGAAGGCAATGCCTGCCTGGGGACAAAGGGTCTCCCCGGGGCCAGCGGCCACCCAGTTCAGCTTCTGTTGGGAGTGGGAAGGGTGGCAGCCTTGGGCCATCATTCTCATGACTGTTGGCTGCATCCCAGGTGATTCGGAATCAGAATGTGAAGCAAGTCATTACAGTGAGATTGTGAAGGACAGAATAGGCCAAGATTCCAAGATGAAGGAGGTGGAGGCAATTGTCTCAAAGCCCGTCACTTCACAGAGCCAGGAAGTTCCTGGGAATGGTCAAGATGTACTGCCTGGGGGAGGGGCCTCTGAGGATGAGGACCGGACCAGGCCCGCCCACTTCCTCTTGGCCCCATGGTGAGGCCTCTGCAGAAGGAAGTGGTCTCATTGAATGAGCAGGACACAGAGAGGAAGTGTGCTTGCCTTCAGAGAGCCCCTCCCAGGGCTCATAAGGAGAGTTCCTGGAGGTAAGCGCTAGGTCGGGTTCAACAAACCACGGAGCACATGCTCGGAGATCCATTCTGGGTGACTTGTACTTGGGAGCCACAAATACATTTTGGCAAGGAAAACAGTCTATGGTTTGTGAGTGCTCCGAGGAGGAACCTCAGCTTGCAGCGAACTCCCTGTTTAGTCTTTTCTGCAGGATGAAATCGGGCACAAGAGAGCTGCAAAAGGCTGTCAGGCCTGGGGTAAACAGTGAGATGGTCGGGATCCCCCATGACCCTATTTTTTCCAGGTGGGAGAAACAAATGGAGCCAGGAAGGGCTTGAAGAGAGAATGAGGGGACAGGCAATTCATTGGTAAATGTGTCAGCACACTCTGATGTCTCAATTTCACAAATACTCTGGTGAGGTATGAACGGTCTGATTTTATGTTTCTGCATGTTGCAATGGGAAGAAAGGGTGGCTAAAATACTGGCAGTCCCACATTCTAATCGAAAGGTATTTTCATACGGACACTGTAGCATCGTGATTTTAAATGATTCAGCCTATTAGTTCTCCTTTTACTATCAAAACTCTGTTTCTGGACTAAGCATGGCTGTTTAGATGGTTTCTGATCAGGATGATTTACCTTCCAGACTAAATAATCTGGTCATGATCTGTGACTGAAGTCTGTCTATTTTCTGAATTTGCAACAGGATTTGATATATTTTGATAGCAATACAAATATTCATGAGAAAATGCATACTTTAGCAGTTTAATCAATGGGAGAGGAATACATACATTTTGACGACTCTCACAATTAGAGCCAGTGTGGTGTAGTGGTTAGAGCATGGGACCGGGACTCAGACGATCTGGGTTCTAGTCCCCGCTCGGCCATGGAGCCAACTGGGTGACTCTGGGACAGTCACAGACTCTCAGCCCAGCCTACCTCACAGGGTTGTTGTGAGGATAAGATGGAGGAGGAGATGTAAGCTGCCTTGAGCCCTTTGTAGAAAAGGGCAGGATATAAATCAATAAATAAATAAATGAAGACATTTTGAAAAACATTCATGAAAATATGCACCGATTTCCATAGAGAAAGAAGTGAGCCGGGCTCGCAAAGCAATTCTGACTTGGCTCGGAAAAAGCTCTGAGATGGAGTTCAGATAACTTTGCTGAGCTCACAGTTTTCTGATTTGCAAATTTGTATTCTGGACTTGTATCTCACCTCTGTATCTGTTGCAATGTTATCTCTGCTGCTTTTCACATCTGGGAAATAAGATTGAATTGATGGCTGCAATTTTAAACATACGATTTTAAACATACATGCCAGGAATTAAGCACCACTGAATTCAGGGCAATGCGATTCTGAGTAAAGCTATTCTTGGGTGCGAGGCACCTCTCACCTGTTCTTTACTTTTCAGGAGCTGTGGGTGGCAAAGATGTTCGTGATAATCAACATGTCCCTGTGTTCCTTCCATCAACCTCTGGAGGTTGTATGATGGAAAATACCCAGGTGCAAAATCTGCCCTTTATTGTCATCACAGTGTGCCCATCATGGATTTGCACTGTGTATCAAATTCTGCCTGAAGTCCTTCAAAAGCATTTTCATCCACTAACTACCAAAAACCCCAACAAATCACTGTCATTTACTTGAGTTCAGAACTCCTACTCTATAAGAACAGTACTTGTCATTTCTGATCCACATTATTCAATGCAATGTACAGCCAGTAGATGTTGGATAACTCTTCCTGGGGCCCCTAAATCATTTTGGATCCCAGGTTTTAAATATATCATAGGAAGTCAGTTTGTCAAACAAATTCTGAACAAATATGCAGCTGTTGGAGCATTTCTTTCCTGCTCTTTCATGGATACTGTTGTCTCTGCCAGGTAAGATGCACATTTAGAGTGCCAAGTTTTGCGTCTTTTGATGAAGCTGGTGGATCTGTCAAATTTGGGACCGAGAAAGTCTGCACGCTTTGGGCAAGGGTGTGAAAATGTGCTCTTTGTTTCAAGGACGCAGGGAAGCTTTCCTCCCATGTTAAGAAATAGCATGGCAGAGCAGCCCATGTTCTAACCGAGACAGCTGAGTAGCCAGCCCAGGACAAGTACAGGGGCAAAGTAGCCATTTCGTCATACACAAGGGTTAAAGAAGTGCAGCTTCCTATCCTTTCTAAGATGGTCTGTAAATTCTTGCCTCCAGTTAACTGGTCATTTTTGGTTTCTCTTTGTTTCTCATTTTCCAACGTCTAGTCTATTCCATTTAGGTTGGTTTGCTTGTTTGTTTGTAGCTTTACATACCATCCTTCACTAAGTCTCAGGACAGTGAACTAAGTCCCAGGTTCATTTAGATGTCTGCACAAAAATTCATTTACATTTCTGTGCATAGTTCTACTACTATTGCAGTACCGTCCTGAGACTCTTGTGACAGGACAATATAAAAAAGCTTTTAATTAATAAATAAATACTGTCATTGGTTTGATATGTACCTTTCTCTAATATGTACCAAATATGGATGGGGGGGGCGGGTGAATGGATTGGTTCACATTTTAATATTTTTTGTTGTAAGCCGCCCCGAGGCTTCGGCGAATGGGGCGGCATAAAAATGTTTTAATAAAATAAATAAAATAAAAATATGAAGCACCTTAATTGTTCATTCTCAATGTGAACTGAAGGGGAATAGAGAGACTAAACGTCAGAGAGAGACGGAGATGGATTGGGATTGGGATTGGGATTGAGATTGAGATTGAGATTGAGATAGATTGAGATAGGTGGGACAGTGAAAGTTTAATAAGAGTAGTTCAAGGCTCAGGACTTGTTAGGATCAGAATTTTTAGGATTCCTGTTAAGGGAGAAAATTTCAGGGCCTCCCACATGGCAGAAGAGCGATCCAAATGGCATTAAAAGGAGTGAAAGTTCCATAGGAAGAGCTGAAGGCTCTGGGAAAGCAAAATATTAAGGTCATATAACCTAGTTCCAATTACGAGATGGACAGAATTCATAAAGGAAACCTCAGCCTTGAATCTGCAAGAGCTGAGCAAGACTGCCATAGATGTGGCACTTTGGGGGACTTTCATTCACAGGGTCACTAGAAATCGGAGTAGACTTGACAGTACATCACCACGATAAGTCCAGTTAGGTTGTGGGTGGAGCAGTCCCATGGCACCTAGCCAGCGTCTGAGGAGCAGCAGAGTATTTCAGGCTCCGAGGTCCAAGTTCAGGGACAGCACTCTGACCATGGAGCTGGAAACTGGAGAACCAACTTCTCTGCTTCTCTCTCCTTCAGCTGGCACAGAAAAACCATGTAGGTGGAAAGTAACCCCAGAGAGGAGAAAAAAATTGCTAGGAAACTAGGAGAGGAAACAAAATACTGAGGTCTTGTGCTCCACGTATTGTTGTTCCTGTTGCAGTCATCAGTCCTGACGTGGCTTCTTCTTCTAGGGATTTATACTACTCTTGATCTCGAGATGCTGTCATGTTTAAGTGCTAAAGATGCTTACTGCAAAACTGGGCACTGCCTCGAATATTCGGTCAGCCTCGGAAAGTGCAACTCCTACTTGAGTTGCTGTCGAAGGTATGCAAGAGGCATCACCACAGTTCCTGAGAGATTGGAAATGCTTATCGCCCAACTGAAATGATTCAGGTTTTGGTACCTGCCCATGTACTGCTCCCTGGCGCTGATGCGCTCCAAATGCTGCACATTTCTTACCCCTTCCCTGGGAAAATTAAGACCTGTTATTAGTCTGACTTGTCCTGTTGACCTTTTTTGTTTCCTGGTGGCTTTAATGTGCTGGTAGTTTAAATTTGGTTCTATTATGCTGCAACGGTTTAATCCTCCTCTACTAGTTCATTTTAATTTTATTCTGCACTGTTTTTGTCTGCTTTTATCTGGTTTAATTGTTGGTATTATGTCATTATTTATTAGATTTGTCCCATTAGCATCACTGCCATGAGCATCAGTACAATGTCTATACTTTGTTTATAGTATTTTATATAACTTCCAGAAACTTTGGTCATTGGGTGGTTTAAAAGACCAATAAATAAATAAATAAGTTTTCAGGGGAGAGGAGGAAATAACACTATTTCCATGTGCAGGAAACCTGCAGCTGCTAATATGGTTACATAGAAACATAGAAAACAGAGCGAGTCAGAAGGGGCCTCCCAGGCCATCTAGTCTGACCTCTGGCACCAGCCGGCTCCACTCACGACATGCCCACCATGTGGACATCCAGCCTGTCCTTGAACACCTGCACCAATGGGGCCTCAACAACCTCTCGTGGAAGCCCATTCCACACCCTCGGGGTCCTGACTGTCAGGAAGTGCTTCCTGGCATCCAAACGAAACCTTGGCTCCCTGAGCTTTGCTCCGTTGGCTCTGTGCCTCTGCTGCTCTGCCAAGAGGCCAGAGCCAAAAGGGCTTGCAGTTTTGAAAGGGCAGGTTCTTTAAAAGAAATCAAGCCACTTGTGCCTGGGAAGCAGCAGCCGGTGGAAGGCTGTGGCCCAAGCCCTACATGAGAAATGCAGACGTTTCAGCTTTCCCCATTATTCTCTTTGACCATAAATCTGCTCTTCCTTTAGCATGATAAACAATCTATGGAGATGTGCAATTGCTAAAGGCTATTGTTCTATGTGGACCTGTCCTCCGCCGTTAATTAAAAATGGAAGGTGCAGCAGAGACAGCCCGTGCTGTGTGCAATAGGTAAGCATCCTTCCCAGATTCTGACGGTCCTGAGCCTGCCATGCCCATTCACCATGGGCTCATTCGGGGGCGTCTCTGAGCATTGCAAAGGCCTTCCTCCTTTGGTTGTTCTCAGGAGCAAATGACACAGCTTGATTGCAAGGCTGCTATGAAATCTTTCGCAACCGAGGCACGTGTTGTATTTTTATTGGACTGTAGAGTAAATGCATGTAGTCCCAGCTTGGATCAAATTCTGAGATTTGACTGTGCTTTGTAGCATATGTATATCTTCACCTTTTGCTTGTTTTTGCAGTCACCAGGAGAGCTAAAGCTTCCAGTGCGGCCTTTTCGGAAGAAATTTCATCAGCTGAAATTCAGATCATGGATCACTTTTATAAGAGATGCCCCTCTTGAAATAAACACTTGATGATTAGATCTGTGTGTCATCTATTTGGTTGGGTGGAAAATATCTAGTTATTGCATTATTAGTGATAGGACACTCATATCCCCAGTTAATATTATTTTGCTTCCCTTCAGTCAATGTGGCTCGTACCCCCAAGTAAAGTGCATATTTCCCAAAGAAATATTTCCAAATACACACATGCACACACACACACACAGGTGCTGACAAGGTTACGGGTATATATCATCTTGCAATCTTACCAGCTGGGGACTGAAGGAGAAAGAAAATGGGGTGTTTCAGAGCTGAACAATCCATCTCTCCTGCAAAACACTTTAAAAGGAGAAGGAGAAAAAGAAAGACTTTTTCCCCTCTTCTGGAGGAAACATTAGCTTAAAGCACAGGCTGAGTTTCAGGTGCCTGTCCCACTCTTTCCGTGATCAGTGAGAAACAAGTATGCTTTGATGCACGAGAATACGGAAGTTGCATGTTGCTGTCAAAGATGGTGCAAGGAAGGCTTTGAGCTGAACATCACAAGCTGCAACTTTCATGTACACAGAGAAAAGGGGGAGGGGGAGGGGAGGGGAGGGGAGGGGAGGGAAGGATGTCAGATAACTGATGCTGTGCAAAGAAGAAGAAATAAATCACCCTTAGGATTTTTCTCAAACATCACAGGAGATTGGGACTCAATAATTCTCCTATTGGAAGCGATGAATTGGCAGAATGATTAGATATGATTCATTTCTCTAGATGAAGTTTTGTTTGGGAAGTGTGCAGAATGCATCCCAAAACACACAAACACGCATCTGGTCCTGCTGCTACAAATATAACATACATACAACGACCTGGGCCGCTTGTTGTCTTGGGGAAAGGACTTTAAAAGCCGGTAGAGATACGTGAAGACTCTGTCTTCAGATTCCCTGGGCTCCGTTCCCCAGCCTTTGGTCCTCTTTGCGGCTACTGCGCGTCTGGCTTCCCAGCCAGCATGCCAAGCCTTCGTGTGGCCCTTGCCAGGAACTGAGCTCCCACGACAACAGTGCAAGTGGCACCATTCATCCACTCCATACCCAACAGCCTCCGTTCGTGCGGCTGCACATGGGCATGGAAGAAGGACGCTGGTTGTTGGTCCTTGAGTCCTCGGGGACTTCCTCGCCGCTTGGCTCACTTTCTAACCCTGGACCGAGCACAAAAGGACGTTTGCAAATGCAAGAGGGACGGATCCTGTTTCATTGCAACCCTAAAGGTTCACACACACACACCCCCGCAGCTGATATGGAAAGAGCCAGCCCCTTCGGAGTGGCAACCGGGTCAGAGGGTGAAGAAGGTGGTGTCAGAGCGGGTGAGGATGGCCCGGCTGACTTAGGTCAGTTCCTACTGGCATCCCAGCTTCATTCCTTCCTCCCCTCTGGAACTCTGTGGCCAAAAAGCATCCACCTGGATAACCCCGTGGCATGGTTACACTGGGAGGCACAGCACCGGACCTTGTTCTGGGCACAGGATACACATAAGCCTCCGAGTTGGCAGGCCTTGAGGATGCTGGACATGGTGCCCTTCCTTAAAAGCACGGTAGAGCTGCTGACGGTGATGCCTGGGGCAAGCAAATGGGTTTCACCTGGCAGGAAAAAGGTAATGAAGTAGGCAGGAGCTGGGCCTCTCTGGGCAAGTGCTCCATAGTTTGCAGGCTACTGCAGAAGGTCCCCTTTCCCCAAGTGTCCCCCCCATGGGACCCAGAGCCCCTTACACAGAGCAGCTGCTGACTGCCACGAGTCCAGAGGAAACGCCCACCTGGTAAGGCCAGATGGTGTCCTGCCATGGGACATTAGGCCAGAGGAAGTCTAGTTTCGCTCGTTCCCTGTGGCTAGTAGCCCCCTGAGTCTAGAACGCTGCCCTGGATGAGGTCTAAGACAATGCAACCCTTAAACCAGTGGGAAACTTTCTGCAGATCTCTCCCACGCTGCATGTTACTCACTGGGCGTCCAGTACATTTGTTCTGCCCTGCCCCTTTAAAGATGGCAGGGAAAAGCACATCCACCTTGTGTTTTAGCAGCCGTCATGTTGCTGGCGTGGATTGTGAAGATTCTCTTTAGATCTGGGTTCTGGCTGCAGAAAACGCTTTTTCAACACCCACCACCTCATGATGGGTTCTAGAAGTCTTGGCTATGGACAAAGGGGAAGGTTGTATTTCTCTACCACCCACATGCAGCTTCATGGTGACACCCACATGGAAAGGAAGGGAGACCTGGGCAGGGTTCAGCAGCCATGAAGAGCCTTTGGCTGAGGTATGTGCTCTGGAAAGTGTTTCCTGAAAGTGTTGCATGGACAGCCAAACAGGCAATGCTCCAATATCATGATCAGTCCCTCGTTCTTCCTGTGCCTCTTGCACAGGACTTTGGTGAAGATGCAGCCCCCACCTCTCGTGGTGCTTTTCTTCCCCGACTCCTGTACCCTTGGTGCAGGATCGAAGATGAAGGGCGAACCTAGTGTAATTGCATATAAGATGGGGCTAGAGCCTCTGAGGACCCAAAATCATTTATTGACATTTAAAAATAGCATCTTGTTTGTAGGACCAGTGAACCAGTTTCAGCTTATCTGTTTTGGATGACAGCAAGGATGACGACAACAGCAGCAGCAGCAGGAACAACGACAAGAAGAAGAACCCAGTGACCTTGCTTCTCCCAGCTGCATCTTTCTCTTTGACCTGCAACCAGCTTTTCTCACCCCTGCCTCCAGGTGGATCATGCCCCTGCTGAAGGAACGCTCTTCAGGGGTGAAGGTAATCCTAGAGGTGATCCTCAGGGGATGTGGCCATGGCTCCATCTCTGAGACATCTCTGAGAGCCAGAGTTTAGTGACTCTCTAGTGGCACCATCTTGAGACCAACCACAAGGACCACCGTGAGAAGAGGCGTCCATTTGGCACCTCATGAGTAGGGCTCTCCTCAGAAAGAGGACTTCTTTGAGAAGTCCGTGAAGGGCTAGAACAACATCCATTCCCAGTGCCTCAAAATCTTGCTTTACCTTGAATTGCTCTTATGGAGAAGATTCCTCCTCAGATCCTGCTTTTGACTCTCCTCTTTTCTCCTGGATTTGCTGTGAGCTTTTGCTTATTTAATGACATTTGCACCAAGTTCGTCCTGGAGTCAACTTTGACCTAGCTGTAGCAGTAACTGCCTTGCTTTTCACTGGTTCACCGTTCCCTAGTTCTCAGCTCCTAACTCACCTTGGACTAGGGATGTGTGGATTTCATTAAATCCATTCCATCTGTATTTCAGCAATGGTCAGATGTCTTTCATTTTGTCCTGCTCAGAGCTGGAACCCCCAATTTGTTTGTCGAGGTGTGCTTGAAAGCATCTTTTCCCTTGTGCAAATGGACATGAGCACAAATCCTTCCCCACAGTTAAAATGGTCCTGGGTGCCCACAGAGTCTGCATGCTTGAAAAAAGCTGGCATGCTTTTGGAATCGTAAATGCCTGAAATCATTCGAATCCATTCCAGTTTCTCGCACAGCCCTATTTCTGCTGGCTGCCCATGTTCTTGTCCTCTCAGTTTCCCAGGCTTCCAGATCTGAAACTTCACTGAACATTCATTAAAACCACTCCAAGTCTCTAGAAATCATTCCTAACCTGTAAAGTTAATCTTTCAAAAGCTCTTCTTTTCAAATGCAACTCCTCTTTCAAATGTCAGTTGGGTGCACCAAACAGTGGTAAATATTTGTATGCATTGTCATTCTCTGGGCATACAAAAACGAAAAACCATTAATTCTGAGATGGAAAATTGAATTCCTCTTGGCATTCTCACCAAAGCTGTACAACTTAGCCAAGCTCCAGCAATTCTCTGAAATCCATCACAATGTTCCTTCCATCTTCCATATCACACTGAGTTTTGTGGGATTTTTTTTCCACATGAAAATCCATGCATCTTTTGGTGCATATTTTCCCATGTACATATCAGTTGCATCTCTGGAACATATGCATTCTTCTCCAAATGATCCAAGTGTATCTAAGCCCATGTTTCAGATCTATAATGGCTGTCAGTTGCATTTTGGGGAAATCCATAAATCATGCCACTAGCTTGGAAATATACAGATTTCAGCCACGAATTGTGTCACTTGTGCATTTCCACTCAACATGAGGATTGAAAGAGAATTGCATCATTATAGAGGCTGTTCACACATTTCTTTATACTTGGTTGTGAGAGCTGTGGAGGGAAAAACTGCAGAAATGTGGTCTCAGCAAGAAGATCTTCACCAGCCCCACTGACCAAATAACTTTCTGGGCAGAAGAGCATCTTGTTATGCAGAGGATTGTACAAGAGATCAAAGCAAATTTGCAGCAAGTGTGGATAGCTGTAAACAAAACAGACTATTTGTCCACAAATCCAGATATAAGAATGGCTGCAGGAATAAAAGAAAAGTTGGGTCAATGTTAAAGCAATTTTTGAAATTAGGGGAAAGGCTGATTAATCACATTTCAAAGCTGGTGGAAAATGAATGAAAATCGAGATGAGTTAGACACCCTAAGAGTCAGCAAACATTCATGGGAGTCAGATTGGAGATGGGGAAGGAGGAGAACATGCTAATGAAAGGAAGCAAAGTGTTCTGGATATTGTTTTCTGGACAGTTCCAGTTCTTTTGCTCTCAACCCCTTTCAGGGATTTATTAACTGGAAGGTATGGAAGGCCTTGTCTACTTGGAATTCATACCCTTCTTTCAATGAGTTGTGATGTCTAAATTTTGATTTAACAGAAGTCTACATTAAGGGTGTACAGATGATTGTGTCCTGCTGATGGTCAGGAATCTTTCATTCCATCATCAGCTCACTGACGGAATCAGAGTTTGCACAAAAGCATTCTTAATCATTGTGACAGTTAGGAGTTGTACAGCTTTGGACTCCTGACAATCAGCACATCCTCCCAATATTTGTATTTTCATTCTTTAGCCTGTGGGGGAAATGTGCCAGTCTTCAGAAGCTGCACCACTTGGGGGAATCCAGCCTGCTGCAGAATTCGTGGATGGGATTCTTAGGAATCCAAACCCCTTTGAGCCCATTATGGATTTCTCCAACACCCCTACTCTATCAATGTCCACAACAGTATTATTCTTAATAACATACCAAAGGGCCACTCCTTCCATGAGTCAAGATGAATCCTTTGCCTTAGGTGGCAGAACAGGTGGGTCGGCAGATTGCTCTCTTTCCCAATCCATAGGGATATGCCTTATTGGTGTTGCTGTTGATCTACTCTACTGTTGATGGGAGGATGTGTTGATTTCCAGGAGTCCAAAGCTCCTTAGGGCCACCTGCTCCCTTTCGTCATCCACCCTGGGGCAAGCAGCCCCATCCCAACTGCCCATCTCTGGTTGCTTTTGTGGCCTTGGAATCACAGCCATCTTATAAGGGCAAGGGAAAGTGTTCCAACCTTGGAGTCCCAGCTGCAAACTCAGAGTGAGTTTCTGAGGTTGAAGCCAAGTTCCTGAGTCTCCAGTGACTCCCTAGACCCAGTCTAGCAGCCAAAGAATTTGCTCTATTGTGTGGTCATGTGTCTATGTATGTGTTCCTTGGTGTGTTGACACAGTTTTAAAAGCAAAAATTTCAAAAATGATTCAAAGAAAAAAGATAGGGTTGTGGCAAGGATTGGCCGGATCGGGCAAGGATTGTCAGGTCTGATTTTCTCAAGAAATAGCAAACCATTATGCATGTTACTAGGTCTGAACTGGCTTGTGAAAACCTCACTTCCAAATGGTTTCCTGCTTCCAGAGACGGGATGAATGTGAAACAGGAGAGCGAAAGCTACATTGAAAAAAGACTTTTAAAACTTTCCTTTAAAAAAGTTAAGGAAGAAGTAAACAGGATATGTTCCACAGGCATCAGCAAATGTGGGGGAGAAAGGAAACAGTTCCTTGTTCTGTGAAGTAACCCATAAGCCTGCAGCCTGCTTCTGTTCTTCAGGCACCTTCTGGGTATCCTGCCAGAATCCTTCACTCCCCCAAAAGTATGATGTGATGTCATACTTCTGGGGGAGTATGCAAGATGGAGCCAACTAGGGGAAGCAGAGGGAAGCAATGGTCTAGTCTATGCTTTTTAGGTTTCACCATGGTTTCTCTGGTCACCTAAACATGGCATCGTGGTATCCATGGTCCTGATTCGCAGCTACTATGAAGACCTTTGGAAAGAGCAGCAGTGTAGAAGCTGCTTCAACCATCCAGTGTGGGGTTGCATTAAGTGTGGTGGGTGGTGGGACATGGGCCAATCACAGGAGGACTGAGCAAGGAGGGTCGAAACCATGCTAGTACAGAAACCACGTGATCACCTGCCAAGCACATCCAGGCAAAAAAATGCATCAAGGAAACCACACAAAGCAGCTTCTCATGATGAGTGAACCCAGCCATTCTGTAATTCAAATTTTGGCACAACACTCAAGTGCCAAACCAGTGAGTCAGATATGAGCTCAGAAACCAATTATATTCATGGTAAAGGTAAAGGTTTCCCCTTGATGTTACATCCAGTCATGCCTGACTCTTGGGGGCGGTGCTCACCTCCGTTTCCTAGCCGAGGGAGCCAGCGTTTGTCCACAGACAGTCTCCGTGGTCATGTGGCCGGCATAACTAAACACCGAAGTGCATGGAACGCTATGACCTGCCCACCGAAGTGGTATCTTTTTATCCACTTGCATTTGCATGCTTTCGAACTGCAAGGTTGGCAGGAGCTGGGACGGAGCAACGGGAACTCACCCCGTTGTGCAGATTCGAACCGGCGACCTTTCGATCTACCAGCACAGCAGCACAGCGGTTTAAACCACTGCGCCACCTGCAGTCCCTTTATATTCATGGTAATGAGAACCAAAGCATAAAACTGAAGCTACATACACTTCCCAAACATCAGCAACCCCACTGGCCATTTTTCTTCAGCAAATTCATACCACATATCCTTTCCTTACCCTTTAAACAACAGTTCTTGTATTTACTGCACCTTCCGAGTTTTGTTTCTCCAGGCATACATTTGTCTGAAATCCTGCATTTGCCAAACATGGCTGAACAGTGAATGTTGTTGCTCACTGCACAGTGCGCTAAAGAGAGAAAAAAGGACACAGCTATTAATACCAAAGCCAGCAAAAACAGGAGCTGTGGATTTCACATTTCCCCTCAATGGATTTCAAGAGCCACCTGCTTTGAGGGGCCAAGGAACTGAGGTGGACATGTTCAAATAGGAAAATCAGCAAGGTTTGATCTCGGCAAGTTTGACCTTGGTTTCCCTCATTCCTGTTCTCAGTAGCAAATCTCCTCCCTGCTTCTAAGATCATCAGAATGACTGGATCAGACCAAGCTCCCATCCAGGCTTGCATTCGGGTCACGCAGTGGCCACCCGGTTGCTTCAAGAAAGCCCACAAGCGCGACTCACTTGCAAAGCACCTCCTGCCTTGTTCTGCAGCACCTGGTGCACTTAGTCAGACTGTCTCTGACCCTGAAGGTAGCCCAGAGCCCTCAAGTCTGGTAAGCATTGACAATCCTCTCCGTGATTTCGTCCGAGCCACTTTTCAAGCCATCCAAGTTGGAGGCCATCACCACATCTTGCAAAAGCAAATTCTATACATTAGCTCGGTGCTGTGTAAACTCCTTCGTTTTACATGAATCTCCCATCAATGACGCTGGGCTTACAAGAACAAACCTGGTATTACAATAACAAGCCTAGATGAGGCTTGGACTTCCTCCTCTCCTCTTCTTCCACTGTGGCTGTGAGAAGCATTCAGAAGCATTCGCTTCCATTTCAGAGTCATCTGAGTTGCCACATCATCCAGACCTCTGCAACTGTGTAACTATGGTTTGTTGAAACAAGCCAACTTCAGAGCATTGCTCAAGCAGATGAGTTGTTCCAACAAAGAATTGTGTTTAACAGCAGTTTAAGGTTTGTAGGCAGCACTCCCCAAATACGAAATGGATTTGTTCCATCAAGAACGTCACAGCCTAACAAGAACTGAGCAAGGCTGTCAAAGTCAGGGGTCTTTGGGAGGACGCTCACTCCCTAGGGTCACCATAAGTCAGAGCTGACCTGGGCTGCACATAACAACCACAACATGTAACACTACATTTTGGTGAATCCAAGATGGAAGTGAGAGCTTGTGGCCACAGTGGAGGTGAGGGAATCCCATGCTCCACAGTGTCTTGCCCCTGTCATGTTATGTCAGGTTTAGGGTTAAGATCAAACCATCCAAAAATGGCCTGCAGTGCTTCCAACCCAGCCAACTTATGACAGCCACGCAGCAGGCTCTGGAGCAAACTTACCTGCGCACTAGGGGTCTTCTCCTAAGCACCTTTCGATGTCCTTTTCTAAAGTCCCTTAAGGATGAAAGGGCTAACATGGGCCAGACTGAGTTTGCTTCCATATGGCCAGGTGCCCAAACCTGTGCTACTCTATGGCATATGGGCCCCCCATTACTTACCAGTCGCAAGCCAGGAAAGAACAGTAAAGAGGAGCCAAAGAATCTTCATGGATGGTGTTCAGCAGTGGCATCCCACTGAGCTGTGGGTCTTTTTTAGTTTTCCCAACTGAATAGGATATGCAGATTTGGTATATTTATAGACCTCGTTCCTTAAAAAGTCAGCACAGAAGCAGGAGATGCAGTAGCACCTGAGGCTCAAATGCAGAGCAAAATGCTCAGCTTTCTTGCATCAGCAGCAAGTGTCCATACACTCCGGACCAAGGCAGCTGTCATTTGGCACAGTACATTGTCAAACTGTACTGCCTACTGTACTGTACAGACAGTAGGCAGTTCCTACTGCCGTCTTTTCTTTAAGAGCAATTATGAATGGGAAAAAATGTGTTTGAACAACGCCTAGATGTCATTCTCCAGAGATCTGAATGTGGATTCTGGAGCTAACCAGGAATGCAACCAGCTGTTGCCATTGTGCTGGTCACTGTGAAAATCCATTTTACTTGCCCAGCTACCTCACGCTTTAGTCAGTAGGAGCCATGTTGCTCCACAGAATTAAAAAGATAGGTTTGGAAGGAGAAAACAGAGGCTGAATTCAGAAAAGCCAGAGCATCCACCATTTCTTCTAGATTTTTAATGAAATTGCTTCTGCAATTTCTTGTGACAACTGCACTCTGTTTCAGGATAACAACAGAGCTTTTAATGTCCCTGGTGGTCCAATCATCTCAAGCAATGCTAGGAAATATCCCCTCTCTAAAAGAGCCAGGAAGAAAAAAGTGATATATTAGGAATCCAAGTATATGAATCTGAAAGCCAAAATGACAGCTCAGGACCTACCTGGACAAAATGTTCTGTGCCCATGAGAAATAGCATTCTGTTTGGCTTTTGCAGTTCAGAATGAACTCCTATTTTCAAGAGCTCCTATATTCAAGAGCTCCATTTTGCCTAAAGGAACAAGCAAAGGAAGAAGTGTCTCCTACATTTATTATGATTTTGAATTGTTTTTATTTGTATACTCGTCTTTCTAACAAATACGCAAGGTAGTTTGCAGTCAAACCCCAAATGATACACAATATTAGAAAGGGCTAGAATAATGAGAACAAGAATCCAAGGAAAACGGGTTTGCCTCAGGTATGCCATGAGGGTTCCAGAGCAAGCTGAGAAGGGTTTGCATCTCAAAAGAGCAGGTGCATCCCTTCTCCTTAATGCATTGATTTCAGCGGATTCTGACAGGAAGGCAATTGAACTACCTACTTATCCTCCTCTGGCAATGGAATTTTGGTAGTAAAAAGAAACTGACAATTGAAGTGGGAGAAGGTTTTGGGGGAAAATGTTACACTGAAGCCTTACAATGAACCAATACAGTTTCTTCTATGTTTCCCGTAATTCTAATCTCCTTTGCATCTAGCCTAGAAATAACATTCTGGGGTGGATCCGTTTTCTTGGCCAAAGGAAAGAGAAAGGACACACTATTGTGTCGTGTACCTTTTGGTCCAAGAAGTCTAATAATCCGCATCATGTTTGGTTGGTTAGTTAAAGAAGACATGGAGTTCCAGAAGGGTTTTAATGAACTTCCTCCTGAAACAGGGAACCTTGAGCTTAATTGTCCATGATTGAATTACCCACCACATCATCTAACTCAACAAATCGCAAAGGAAATGAATGGTTGGTTGGTTGGTTGGTTGGTTAGAGAAGAAAGAACATTTCCAGGGACTTTTAATAAACTGAAGCGAATTGCTTGCCCTAACTCCAAGCTGCAAATGAGATGGCTATCAATGCGTTTGCCTACCATTCACCCACACCATTCATTCTATACACGCACCATGGTACTCCGTTCCTAAACAGAGCCCACAGCCTCTATTCCTTGTAATACATGGAACATACTGTCCTCCAATTCAGAATAGACAAGACAGCACATCATGCAGTTAGATCTTGTGCTGCAAACACCTTAAGCTCTGGTGAGATCCACTTTCTGCAGGCTGGAATATTGAACCAGGGCTCAGGAGCTTAGCCACACAAGCCAAAGTCTTTCCTCTGGAAAACCTGAATAGGAAGACAGCTGCTATATATGGCCCTGCCACTACAGGTGGTATTGCAGCAAGGATCAGGTGACTCAAGGGTCCAGTTGGATACTCTCTGGTCCTATAAACTATAAAGCTGCTGATGTTGAGCAGCATCTTCAGTCTGAGTAACTCTCAGATTGCTTGCTTGCTACCATTCTTTTTCAGTGTTACCTGAACCCCAGATGGGTAGCCAACACTGGCTGGGTTCACACAACATGGGAAGTCACCCTGCATGCATTACAGACTGTTCAGATGGATTTGTCTGATTCTCAGGAGGAGGAAAAGGTGCATGGAGTGGGGGCAAGGACATTGAAATTTCAAGGTTACCTAGTGAAATTTCTCAGGCAGAGCATGCACACTGCCTTGCTTTGGAAGGGGTGGAAGAGTTTTCTGGATGCAAGAGGGAGCATATGCGAGACACTGTCCTTGCACCAGTAAGGAAGAAATATGAGCAATGAGCTTCCCAGTTAGATGGTCTCCAAGATTCCACCATCTTGCCCTCAAGCTGCAAGAGCCACTGTGATGGTGGAGCCAGAAGCTTTACTGCAAGGGAGAGACAGAGAGGAAGTTTCCAGTTGGAATTCAACTCTTTCCATGGGCAGATGCCCTCATGGCTTTGATCTCCCAAGGGAAAACTGGACAGCACTCAATCACCTTCAAACTCATCATGGCAGGCGCCCATACTGGGAACACAATCGGGGGCTGGGCAACAACTCTAACTGGGACTGTGGGAAAGTCCCGCAAACTCTACACCATCCCGTGACAAAATGCCCCCTCGGAAGGATTCCGGGCTCCCGGCAAGAACCACATCATCTCGAGGTAGCGCTGTCCAATGGCTAAACGGCCTCGACACTCGCCCACGGGTCTAGTCACTTTCGGAACTGCTCATACATAGCTTGCTATTACCCATAATTGTATTCATCATTCGAATTGCATGTTTTAAAAATAATTTATAGGTCTTATTTTAAAATAATTTACATCTTATACACATTTCATGTATTCCTTCAGTTAATTTTTATACAACTTCTGTTATTCCATACAAAATAGATCAATAAAATGGGCAGGTGCTTCTGCCACAGCTTTGATAGAAGCCTATTTCGAGTCCACGCTGTTCTGATATCTGTTAAGTCTCAGTAAAAAAAAGTACTTTAAAGGATTGTCTTGAGCTTGATGACCAGGAGGAAAGGGACCAGCTCATGACACTCAGCGTGGTGAAATACCATGACTGGCTCCAGACAACACAACAGACCAGCAAGAGTTTAAAAAAGTTAAAACCTGGTGTCCCCGTGTTTTCTGAACCTGGCCACTATGCCATACCAGGCACAGCTCCAGCAGCGCTGGTAGCTTCCTCCTCTTAGATGTTTATTTATTTATTTATTTATTAAAACATTTTTATGCCACCCCATTCGCCGAAGCCTCGGGGCAGCTTACAACAATAAATTAGATCCACATAAAAAAATTAAAATATATACATTAGCATAAATATATATATACACAATATAAAATAAGCCGCCCTGGCCAGATAAAATTCAATATTAACATTTAAAATGCTGCTTAAATAAAAAGGTCTTCACCTGGCGCTGAAAAACAAATAACAACAGCGCCAGGCGGACCTCTCTGGGGAGCGCATTCCATAGATTGGTCACCACCGCAGAGAAAGCCCTCCTCCAAGTACCTACCCTCCTAATTTCTTTCACGGAGGGCTCCCGGAGAAGGGCCTCTCCCTCCGATCTCAGGGGGCGGCTGGGCATATATGTTCTCCAGTAAGATCCCTACTCACATGAAGTAGATTTCCTTTCCTTTTATTGAGCCTTGGCTTTTGGAGTCCTATCGACCCAGGACTCCCACTGGGTCTTTTTTCATGGTCACAAACTCAGAAGTAACAGGATGGCTCTGAGTCAAGATGTCAGGGGCTATAAAGGGAATGCAAAGTCCAACATAAAAATACCAATCAGAGTTTGTGGAAAACCTATCAACATAACCATCGTTCCAGTCTAAGCTCCAACAACAGATACTGGAAGAGAAGAAACTGAAAACTTCTGTGTAGGCATCCAAGGGGAAATAGATAACACTCCGAAACAAGAAAAGAGGGAAATGTTTGGGCAGAAAGGGAAATTAAAAGAGTATATACATAAGCATATATACAAGAGTGTATATACAGTTCTGGGCTCCACAATACAGGAAGGATAGAGCCAGATTGGAATCAGGATGGGCCACAAGGATGGTGGCCGGATTGCAGGGAAAGCCGTATGAGGCGAGACTGAGGGAACTGGGTCTCTTCATCCTGGAGAAGAGGAGACTCAGGGGGGATCTGTTGGAGACATACAGGTACGGGAGGGGGTGCCACGCAGAGGTGGGTCATGTTTCTAATGACCCTGTTGGTGACATACAGGTATGTGAGGGGGTGCCACACAGAGGTGGGTAGAGACCGGTTCTCACCTGCAGAGGAAGGAAGGACACGCTTCAAAGGAGCAAAGCTCAGGGAACAAAGGTTCAATTTGGATGCCAGAAAGCACTTCCTGATGGTTACAACCCCGAGGGTGTGGGATGGGCTTCCACGGGAGGTGGTTGAGGCCCCATCAGTGAGGGTGTTCAAGGACAGGCTGGACATGCACATGGTAGGCATGTCATGAGTGGAACTGGCTGGAGCCGAGGGTCAGACTAGATGGCCCGAGAGACCCCTTCTGACTCACTCTGTTTCTGTGTTTCTGTTTCTAAGCATGGTGTGGGGAAAAGGGATCTAGAGAACTTTTCCCTTCTCTCATCAAACTTGGAGTCATTATGCCATGATATTGAAAACTGGGAGATGAAAGGAACCTTAAAGGATGCTTCTTCATATGGCATATAGATAAACAAGCATCCACCAACTCCGATGGCTTTAGAAAGGGATTTATGGGATTAAAGGGATTGATGGGGGATAGGATGATCAATTACCATCAGTCATAATGGCTGTATGCTATCCTCATTATCAGTGAAAGCAAGTCTCTGCCAGATGCTGGGGAAAGCAAATCAGAGGAAACTTTTCCATTCATATTTTTTTTCTGGATTTCCCATATTTACAAGGCTATCCATTGTGTGAACAGAATATTAAACAACATCTATGCCTTTGCCCTGACCCAGTACAACTTTTCTTAATTTCATCCGCTCAACTGAAGAGATTCTTCCAGGCTGTGAAGTGAATACTGAGTGTGGACTCTCAGCAAAATTTAATAATGTGGTAGGTCTTGAACGGATATGTGTGGTGCCTTCAGGGAATTTCCAAGGAAGAAGGAGTTTATTTTGGTAATTTTTTAATTCTGCAAGACATTAGGCATTTGGATTTGGAATGTGATGTTTATTCTGATATTTGCTAGTCCAGATGGAAGACAGACCATCCTTTGAAAAGCTATTGTTGAGTGATTTTCAGAGGTATGTAACTTTTAGAACTGCAAAAGATCTTGTTCTGCCCTTGCCTTTGCAAACTAAGGCCAAGGGGACAACTGAAACCATTTAATATGAAATTGTCAAATGGCTAGTGGCTAAATATTTAAAATAAACTCTGCTTTACTCTACTCTATACCCATTTGTAGCCACTGCATGCCCTCAAAATAGTATTTCTGGATATTGCTTTCTTGTATTTCATTGTGTTTCTTGTATCACCTGAAATGCTAGTGTGCAATGAAAGCACACATTAATAAAGTACCTGCTGGACTGCTTGGGGATTCACTGAAAAATATTTCTAGAGGACAAAAGGATGCAAGCAGGGAGAAAGTGGGATAACTTCCATTTATAGAAGCAGAGCGAGTCAGAAGGGGTCTCCCAGGCCATCTAGTCTGACCTCCAGCACCAGCCGGCTCCACTCACGACATGCCCACCATGTGCACGTCCAGCCTATCCTTGAACACCCGCACCGATGGGGCCTCAACCACCTCCTGGGAAAGCCCATTCCACACCCTTGGGGTCCTAATTGTCAGGAAGTGCTTCCTGGCATTTAAATTGAGCCTTGGCTCCCTGAGCTTTGCTCCGTTGGAGCGCATCCTGCCTTCCTCTGCAGGAGAGAAAAGGTCCCTACCCACCTCCGTGTGACACCCCCTCACATACCTGCATGTCAGCAACATGTCCCCTCTGAGTCTCCCCTTCTCCAGGCTGAAGAGACCCAGTTCCCTCAGTCTCGCCTCATACAGCATCCCCTGCAAACCAGCCACCAACCTTGTGGCCCTACGCTGCACTGACTCCAACCTGGCTATATCCTTTCTGTAATGAGGGGCCCAGAACTGAGCACAATACTCCAGTTGTGGGCACACCAGAGTCGTATAGAGTGGCAGTAATACCTCTCTTGATCTAGAAGCCACACTTCTGGCTATGCAACCAAGGATTCAGGTGACATTGGCTTCTGCTCTAATGTATCCATGGCCGTGGAACCATAAGACCGTAATTCCTTGCTAGCAAAGCTGCCAGATGTTGTCATGAGTTAGCTCATTAGCCAAAACTCATCTCTTTTGCAGTGCTCCCCTTTGAAGCAGGTCTGGATGGGTTTTCTACAACTTTGTGAGTACAGATATTCTGTATCATGATTTCTGTGCTGCTGCTGAGCTGACTTCTCAACTGAAGGGTCACCTGGAATTATCTAGAGCTGCTTCTCCCCTCACTATCACAGCTCTGGCTTCTTGAGGAGGAGGAAGACTCAACTGGGCCATCCGTGAAAGATATTAGGAGGGTGAGTACCCGGAGGAGGGCTTTCTCTGTGGTGGCGCCCCACCTATGGAATGCGCTCCCCAGAGAGGTCTGCCTGGCATCGTTGTTATTTGTTTTTCAGTGCCAGACTAAGACCTTTTTATTTAAATCTTATTTTAATTGTTAACTTATTATGTATTTATAGGATTTTAAATTTTTAAGCTGAGATGTTACCGGGCTTTTTAATCTTTATTGTGTTAGGTGTTATTTATATGTTTTTAATTATGCTATGAGCTGCCCCGAGGCTTTGTTGCGATGGGGGCGGCATAGAAATGTTTTAAATAAATAAATAATAAATAAATAAATCTGTTTCCTCCATGATCAGCAAGAGATGGTGAGTAAATGTTCTGTGAAAAGGACATGTGAAAACACACAGAAGAAAACTTGGGTGAAGATGTTACTTTCTGAGGAAATTACAAATTCACCCAGCTTAAGTGTTATTTTTTGGCTGTCCAGCTGGCCAAAGAGACCCTTTCTCCATGGACCATCAAGACGCAGCTTCGGGTCAGTAGGTGGCAGGGACTGAGCTGATGAAGTGCTGGGAGAATGAGAGGAGAGCAGCAAAATGGTGGTGCCCCAGCTTGGAGATGACCCAGCCCAAAACGTTGGCCCAGTTCCTCAGAGACCTTCTGCCCTGCATGGCGGCCCAGGGGCCCATCTTATGCCTGGCTGGTCCTGAAGGTCCAGCCGTTGGGAGGGGTGGGGGGGTGGTTTGCAGTTGGAGGCTACTTCTCAATGGATTGTCTAACTTGAATGCCTTGTATTGCTGTTACTGCATTGCTTTAGAAATTGTATAAATTCTGTAAATCGTGTTAATGGTTTCTTGTAGCTGTTCTGATTTTGTTTTGTTTTGAACTCTTGGACCTTGTTTCATATTGTATCTTATTGTATATTGCATTAATATGCTCCCCGGAGAGGTTCGCCTGGCACCGAGTTTACATTCTTTTTGACACCAGGTCAAAGCCTTTTTATTTAATTGCCATTTTAAAAATTAGTATTTTAACATTTTACTAGCCGCTTTTGATTTTGATTTAAATTTTTATTGGTATTATGTTATTTATGTATAGATATTTATTTATCTATTGTTTATAGATAGCTGTTTATCGTATTTTGATTTTAAGGATTGTAAGCCGTCCTGAGATGCCATGCATAAGGGACAGCATACAAAAGTTTCAAATAAATAAATGGATTATTGTGCAAACAGCCCTGAGAGCCTTTTATGGCTAAGAGGCAGTACAGAAATGTAATTTGATAAGTTAATAATAAGATTGATTGATTGATTGATCCATCAATAATCCATACATGGTACACATATTTCAGTAACGTGTAATCTTTTTATTTGATGTGTCATGCTTCTTCTGTTGGGATCTCCCAGGCAGTGAAGTAGGTTCTCCATCTTGCGCTTTTTCTTCAGGTGAAGTAAAAGAAGATCAGCCTAGATTCCAATACAGGAACTGTTGCTGAACAGGAGGATATTACCCTCCAGTTCCCACACCACTGCCAAAGCTGCAGAAATATAAGAAATTTCATTTTGTGACTCTGGATCTATTTGCATCAACACAGAAGATATAATACACAGAAGGAAGAAATAAATTGATTCAATAACCAAGCTCAATATGAAACGTTTTGCCTGGGTAGATTAAAGAAAAAAGAAAGAATGCCTCATTCCAGGAAGACACAACATTCAGGAAGAGAGGGGTCAGCCTTTCCTACTCAGCTATTCCCTCCCTGATTTGCAGTTAAACTGAGGAAAAACTTCCACTAGTTTAAATGAAAAAAGTATATTTCTGAGCTTAAATTGCCACGCAGAAACAATGTGGTTATGCTATGATGGGAAGGAAAGGTTCTTTTGTCCCTTTCTACCTGTGAAGCACTTTTTGCTCGGCAACTGAACTGAGAAAAACTACTTCCATGGTCACAAATGCTCACCAGGATAGCTCTGGAATATCCTGACCCCCTAGAAAACAGATGTGGTCCATGGTCTCCTGGGTCTGAGCCCTGCAATGCAGCTTCCTCAGTCCAAACCAGTAGAAGCAACGGAATCAAAATTCTGGCAACTTTCATCTCATTGGGTGACCAAGGTAGGTCTTCTCATCTTCAAAACCTAGATCCTTTAAAACCATCTCTCTCCCTTCTCCTAGTGGAAGCATCCCAGATGATCTGTTATGTTCCTTTTTAATGGCTGGACATCGAAGCACACTCAATCACAATCAAGGGAGAAAGAGCTTCAATGTTGTGGCTTCTGTGCATTGTTGCTCTGAAAGGCTAAAATTCAGTGAGTGTGAATTACCAACAGGAGATGTTATGGAAAATTCACTTGATCTTTTTGATGAAAGCAACATCAATGTGTTGATGATATTGTTCCAAACCAAGGAAAAGAGGAGAAGAGGTGTGAGTTTGCTGAAGATACAACATGGGACCAAGTTTCTATCTACTGGGATTTTGTGAAGTGGATACTTATGTATAGGAGTATCCCTTTATCTCTATTTCTTTTCTGCTTGTGGAGTTGGAGAGAAGAGGAGAGGCAAGAAGGGTACAAAATGTCTTCATGGCAGTGGGGAATATGAGAAGGAATTTTATTTACTGCTATAAGATATCCTACTTGATTCATGGACATAGCTTGAAAAACCCCTCATGAGCTATAAGAAGATCTTCCTGGTGACAAGTGACCACCACCTCCTTTCTGGACTCATATTTCAAGAGAATTCATTATTTTCTGTGTGAGGTGAGAAAAGGAATACCTCTTCTAATACCTGCCTGCAACTTTTACACTCCATTAGGTCATATATTGAAATAATGGGATTCATCCAAAAAAGATTCATCCAAAATGTCAACAAGGTTAGTTTAGGCCTTCTATTGACAATTCACAAGGGGTGTAGAATATTTTTGTTTTCTTTCGAAATAGAATAATATGGAATACAGTGGAAGCAAATGTGGCTCCTTGATCCCCCTGGAGTGAGGATGGAATACAAATATGAATAAATTGGGTTGTCTGTAAATAATAATTTACATACCACCCCGTAATGTAAATGCGAATATATCAAAATCTTTCCTGTCCCTTGCCAAATCAGGGAGGATTCTCACAGATTGTAGTACATGCATGAAAATACAAAACACTACTCCATCTTCTATTCATATTCTGTTGATCTGAAAGGGTTTTTTTTATAAACAAAGCAAAAACTAAGAAACACATACTCTAAGCAGCATAAGGTGCCTTCACCACAGGTTCCCTGGATGGGGTAGACAGTGTTGCACTCTGGCTCCGAAGTGCAAAACCCCTGAATTTTAGCACACTCTTCTGCACTATCAATTCGTTCAGTCCTCATGGCTAATCCTAGAAAGAAGGAATTGTTGAGTGAGTTGCAGAGGGATACATGCTGTTTGACTGCCACGATGAGAAGCATGAATAATCTTGACATGATTGATGTGATTACAATGGAATATTTTCTGGACCCTGTTCTACTTCAGGTTATATTTAACTCAATTGTTTGCCCTGAGGATGACAAACTCTGTATTTTTATTTGATTAAGCTGTACCTTCGTCTTGCAGGCTATGCCATTCCTTTGATGGAATAGTCTCCATCAGGGGAGAGCTAAGAAACCCTTTGGAGCAGATTTTTGCTTGGCATGGAGGGTTTCTGAGAGGGTGGGGAGAGGACAGAAGGACATGTCCCATTGAACTAAGAAATACCTACTATGGCCTTGTTGAATTTTACCTTGTGGGCTGTATCCAGAGACATCTTTCCATTAATTCTGATACCACCAGCTAAATTCCATCAGAATATCATTGTGCAAATGACGGGGTATGCAAATGCTATGCAAATCATGCATATGCAGGTGTAACTTTGATGGGATTCCTACTCTTGCACCGCATTCAAAATACCAGCTGGCATACCAACATTGCCCATTGTGGAATAACATTATTAGTCATTCCCAAATGGTCTTTGGTTGCCTCTTTTGACCGCAGAACATTGTTTGACAGTAACAACAATACAAATGGGCATGACACTTAAAGGGAACAGGGGGGGTCTCCTGCTCCCATTTCATTTCTCTTCTGCAGATGAGCTCTGCTTTTCTTTATTCTGCCAACATGAAGAACATGCCTCTTCTGGGAAATGGTATGAGCCCCACTCCACAGTTCATGTCACACAGATGTAAGCACTGGACTAGATAATTGTAAACTTCTGTGAGGTCAGTATTATTTTTGCCACATCAGATGTCCCACAAAATAGACAGTCATTCTATGTCCCACAAAATAGAAAACAGAGCGAATCAGAAGGGGTCTCCTGGACCATCTAGTCTGACCTCCGGTACCAGCCGGCTCCGCTCATGACATGCCCACCATGTGGACGTCCAGCCTATCCTTGCACACCCGCACTGATGGGGCCTCAACGACCTCTCATGGAAGCCCATTCCACACCCTCGGGGTCCTGACTGTCAGGAAGAGCTTCCTGGCATCCAAACGAAACCTTGGCTCCCTTGGGACCAGAAGGACACTCCAATGTGGCTTTAGAGGAGTGAGACATCAACTTTGAAATGTCATCTTGGTCTTGATCACCACACCACACCCCCTTTCAGATTCCCTCTTTACCTTTGGTCTGAATGTGGTAATTTGGATTCATGGCTTACCTGGGGAAGCCAAGAGCATCAGTGAAAGCACCACAGTTGCAAGGCTGCCAATCTGCATGGCTGACACTTGATGAAGACCTCAAGCTAGGAAGCAAGAAAAGAGTGAGGCAAAGTCCTACCAATGCCCATCTATTTATAATTACCCTTGTTATATTTACATATATGCCCTTCAATTACATGTAAGCCCTTCAATTATTTCAATGTACCTAATACAGTGTGTGTCATGGTGGAAATTCTTGGTCCATTGGGCTTCAAGAACTCATGTCGTGCCAGAAACTATAGTAGATAAACTCAAAGATAGTCAGAGTCCACTGACTGAGTGTATTGTTGTACAGTTTTTATTGAACTAGTCATATATTGTTTCTTGGTATCAACTGCTGTAGACCATAGCAAAAAACAATGAAATGAATTGAACTGAAAAGTACATCTGTAATGAACTAAATGATCTGAACTGAAGCATACCTCCATGTTAGTACAGTGAGAATTTTGGAACATTTTGTCATGTATGTAGATTAGAAACATAGAAACAGAACAAGTCAGAAGGGACTTCCTGGGCCATCTAGTCTGACCCCTGACTCCAGCAGGCTCCGCTCATGACATGCCCACCATGTGCATGTCTAGCCTGTCCTTGAACACCTTCACCAATGGGGCCTCATTCACCTCCCGTGGAAGCCCATTCCACACCCTCGGGGTCCTAACCATCAGAAGTGCATCCTGGCATCCAAATGGAACCTCAGTTCCCTGAGCTTTGCTCCCTTGGAGCACGTCCTGCCTTCCTCTGCAGGGGAGAACAGGCCTCTCCCCACCTCCGTGTGACACCCCCTCACATCCTGTATGTCGCCAAGAGATCCCCTCTGAGTCTCCTCTTCTCCAGGCTGAAGAGACCCAGTTCCCTCAGTCTCGCCTCATACGGCAAACCCTGCAATCTGGCCACCAACCTCGTGGCCCTGCGCTGCACTGACTTCAACCTGGCTATATCCTTTCCGTAATGAGGGGCCCAAAACTGAGCACAATACTCCAGTTGTGGGCGCACCAGAGTCGTGTAGAGTGGTAGTAATGCCTCTCTTGATCTAGAAGCCACACTTCTGGCTATGCCACCAAGGGTGGCGTTCGCCCTCTTGACCACCGCATCAGACGGCTGGCTCATGTTCAGCCTGCAGTCAACCAGTACCCTGTTTTAGTATCGACTGCAAATTTAATCAGCAGACTGGTCACCCCTTCTTCCATGTTAATGATGAAAAAATTAAACAGGATCAGCCCCAGGACAGAGCCCTGGGGGACCCCGCTTGTCACTGGCCGCCATCCCGATGATTCCCAACTAATGGTTACCCTCTGCTTTCGGTCAGTCAACCATGCCCTAATCCACCGGACAGTGTTTTGGTGTATCCCAAAACTCCACTCAGTTTCTCCACTTACCTGGATTTCACTTTGTCAAAGGCCTTGCTGAAATCCAGGTAAACCACATCCACTGCATCCCCTCCATCTAGCCATCTCAAAACCTTGTCATAGAATTCCACAAGGTTTGCCTGGCAGGGCCTGTTTTTGTGGAAGCTGTGTTGTGTGGTCGTCAGCCTCCCTTCCCTATCTAGCATCACTAGATCTCTCTCTATTATGAGCCTTTCCATTGTTTTTCCTATAATGGACATAAGGCTAACTGGTCTATAATTCCCCATGTCCCTTCTACTACCCTTTTTGACAATTGGGACCACTGACGCCACCCTCCAGTCCTCTGGAACTTCACCCTTTCTCCATGAGGCCTCAAAAAGGGAGGCCAGCGGGCGTGAGAGAACCCCTGCCAACTCTCTAAGTACTCTCGGGTGTAACCCGTCAGGGCCCAGTGACTTTGTAAAGTCCAGTGCCCTGAGGAGCCCCTCAAGTTCCAGGGGGGTGATTCCAGTCTGCTCCCCTAAGTCCCCAGCCTCATCTAATCTCCTATGCGGATCCCTCCCACCCCCCACCCCCCGTCCTGCTTTGGGGAGAACATAGGGGCAAAATAGTCATTTAGCATCTGTGCCTATTCCCTCGTAGCAATCAAAGATGGGGGAGGGAGGGGGAGGGAGAGAGGGAAAGAGAGAAAACCCCAACAGAAAATGAAATGCAGCCAGGTCCATACTTGGTATGGAATGAAAAACTTGCAAAAAATATCTGACAAAGCAAATTCTTCAGTTTCTAACAGAACTCAGGGGGTTTCCTGTCGACATAGCTGGATGCCCTGTTGAAATTGTAATTGCCTTCTCAAATATGGCGGTGACCTGAACCCGGTTAGCTCTCTGGCTTATGGAAGCACTCAAATGGCGAGGTCATTCCTGAGCCGTACCTTAGCAAACTAGATTCTCCCCTCATCCCCCCATGCTCTGTTCTGCGGTTATCCAGCACATCAGTGAAAGAGAGAAGAGAAGAAAAAGCCATCTTTCTTCTTTCTACCAGTCACCACTGCTGCAGGTCCTGCTACCACTGTTAGTTTGAAGCAAGGACACTCTTTCCTGGGGGGTTACAAGGAAGTATTTAGGAAACAAGGGAGAAAGAAGAAAGCTTCTTTTTGCCTTGCCTTGCCTTGCCTTGCCTTGCCTTGCCTTGCCTTGCCTT
>NW_025336273.1:33542-82143 GCF_004798865.1 Varanus komodoensis | reverse complement strand
TTGCCTTGCCCTGCCCTGCCCTGCCCAGCCCTGCCCTCTTGCCTTGCCTTGCCTTGCCTTGCCTTGCCTTGCCTTGCCTTTCCTGAGCACTCCAACTGCATCTGGATGAACTTGATTATCTGCACCCATTCCAATTAGATTTTGGCTGAATAGCTTCAAGAGACTCCTTTAGTCACCTTGGCGGGTGACCTATGGTAGGAACAGAATTCATCATTTCAACGAGATTTCTCAGCACTTTTCCATGCCCTCACCCACAGTATTCTTCTGGGCCACCTGAAAGGTGCTGTTTTCAGTGAGTCTGATCCTTTCCTTTGGACCATGTCTAAAAATTGGTGCTGGGCAGGGATGGGAGAATCAGCATGTCGTAAGTTGGCTTTTCCCTTTCTCTTCCTAAGCACATCAAGTCAGGAGCATTTTAACTCCAGTCTTTATCATATTAAAGTGGGCCATCTGTGATAGAAATGTGTGATAGAATTTGTGATAGAAAAGGAATATTGCAGGGCCCATTAGCAAAGAGGACCAGTCAGGCTGGGAAGCCAGCTTATTCGGAAGGTAGGCTTCCGATGCTCATGGCTGCATGGCTTAGTTTGGGTACGTGGCTTACCTGGGGAAACCAAGAGCATCAGTGAAAGCCCCACAGAGGAAGGGCTACCTTTCTGCATGGCTGACGCTTGATGAAGACTTCAAGCCAGACTGTAGGAGAGGGAGATTTCGCCCAATTTCCTGCCTTCCTAAAAGCTAAACCACTGAGCAAGGATCCCATGGCCAGGACATTTTGGGAGTGTTCACTCCTAGGGTCACTGTAAGTCTGAGGATGACTTGATGGCACATAACCACAGCACATAAACCTGATGCTATTCCAAATTCACTGTATTGGGAATGTATGTTTTCTTGATTCATGGCCTTTATTGAATAGTTTCTATTTAGTTCTCTGCTGCCATCCATAGCTAAAACCAATGAAATGGGCTGAACTGAAGAGCAAATCTACAATGAATAAAATGAGCTCAAGTGAAAAGCACATCCATGTTAGAGCACTGTGGGTATTTTAGCATCCCTGGGAATGCAGAGCTATCTACTGGTTTGCCTGTTTTAAAAAGATATTATCCAAAGTTCAGTTTTTAAAAAAAGCACCAGTATTGAAATCTTAATAGAGTCTCTACCTTGATGAAATTTCTGCATTGAGCTGGCTTGCACCATTTGTTAATGAATCGTGGGGGTTTCCCATTAAAAATATTTTGTTTTGTTGATCCAGTTCCACAGAGTTTCTCTTTTGTCCCACCTAGAAGTCATTTTTATTCCATTTTCACAGAGAGGCTTTTTTGATGAAGGAAAAACAAAAAAAATGTATTTGTGCTTGTTCATTTGTTAAAATAGGCATTTTTGCATATTTTATTTTATTTTTTATTTTATTGTACCTCTCCATCCATTGGCAATCCAAGGGAATGCATTCCAAGTCCTGAGATTATTAACTAAGGACAATTTAGACCGCATAGTGTATGTTAATGTATGTCCCTGATCCCAGGACTACGTAGCACAGACTTTTACACCTCTCAGGTTGAGGATTATGAGACTCAAAAGTAAGCTCCATACCCAGAACTCCTTGGTTACATACTTCTACCAAGATTCCCATGATGTCTTTAGATGTTTCCTCTCCATAATTGAATCCAGTTTCCTCTGAACATATTTCATTGCCTTACTATCCAAAAAGGAAGCATTTTTTATTCATCAATTGTCGCCCAAGGGTTTGAATGACATACTAGATTGGTGTATCTTCCTGGAAATATTTATCTTCACTATCCTTCAAGAATTAATGGAATCTTTCCCCCAGTGGGGTCAGAGAATTACACAGCAGCTTTGGTTAAAAGTATATACTTGGTTCTTATTGATACCTGTGCATGTTTGCAATGATCATCTCAGCTTGATTCCCCAATATGTTGAGGGCATTGCTTCAGAAATGGCCATGGGGTACCTCTCCCATGTTCACAGCTTTCGATCTCTCCAGGTTTATTGAGAAGTTGGCTTTGGAAATGCTTGGCAAATTATTGTTCATATGATACAATGTAGAACATCTTAGATAATTTTAGCTAGCTATTAATTAACTATCACAACAAATTGTGGCAAGTTCTTAAAGAGATGGGAGTACCAGACCATCTTATTTGTCTCTTGAGAAACCTATATGTGGGTCAAGATGCAACAGTTAGAACTGGGCACAGAACCACTGATTGGTTCAAAATTGAGAAAGGAGTTCGGCAAGGCTGTATATTGTCACCCTGCCTATTTAACTTATATGCAGAGCACATCATGAGAAAGGCAGGGCTAGATGAATCACCAGTTGGAATTAAGATTGCTGGGAGAAATATCAACAACCTCAGATGTGCAGATGATACCACTCTCATGGCAGAAAGTGAAGAGGAACTAAAGAGCCTCTTGATGTGGGTGAAGGAGGAGAGTGCAAAAGTTGGCTTGAAACTCAACATTAAGAAAACAAAGATCATGGCATCCGGTCCTCTCACTTCCTGGCAAATGGACGGGGAAGAAATGTAGGTAGTGACAGATTTCATTTTCCTGGGCTCCAAGATCACCACAGAGGGGAACTGCAGTCAAGAAATTAAAAGACGCTTGCTCCTGGGGAGGAAAGCTATGGCAAATCTAGACAGCATACTAAAAAGCAGAGACATCACCCTGCCGACAAAAGTGCGTATAGTCAAGGCTATGGTTTTCCCAGTTGCAATGTACGACTGTGAAAGTTGGACCATAAGGAAGGCTGAGCGCCAAAGGACTGAGGCCTTTGAATTGTGGTGCTGGTGGAGACTCCTGTGAGTCTCTTGAACTGGAATGCGATCAAACCAGTCAGTCCTAGAGGAGATCAACCCTGACTGCTCTTGAGAAGGCCAGATCCTGAAGATGAAACTCAAATCCTTTGGCCACCTAATGAGAAGGAAGGACTCCCTGGAGAAGAGCCTAATGCTGGGAACAATAGATGGCAAAAGAAGAGGGGACAGCAGAGGATGAGGTGGCTGGATATAGTCCCTGAAGCAGTCGACATGAGCTTGAGTGGACTCCAGGGGATCGTGGAGGACCGGAAGGTCTGGAGGAATGTTGTCCATGAGGTCGCGATGGGTTGGACATGACTTCACGACTAACAACAACAACAATTAATTAACCAAGCCTTTTTTGGTTTGTTGCTTTATTAGATAGGGTCATTATTCTCTTGAAAGAGCACTGTTTTGGCAATGGGCTTTATTTGGGTGTTTTTGTCATCTAGTTTTTGCAGGTCTCAGGTAAAATGAATAATATTAGTAACACTTTATGAGGGATTTCTTGTCCCCAGAATTTTTGCCACTGAAAACTTAAAGGCTTATATTTCTGGGCCTAAAGAACTTCGTGCCACCATAACTTAGAATTCCATAAACTGACCTTGTTATGCAGCTACTAGCACTGTTAGAATACTTTAACGCTAGGGATCAGATGAGCAGTTGAGCAAAGTAATATACAGGGTGTGTGCAAAAGTAGGTATACAGTTATAAGAGTTATACAGAGTTCCTCACCCTCTGCCAAAGTGTGCTTGAGTGTAGAAACTAGACTACAGGAATGTGAAAATGCTGAAGGCCAGTAATTAGAGCACTTAAGAGATTGTACTTAATTGCAATTTGTAAGTCATCCTTATTCTGACTTATTAAAGCTATTGTTTTTTCATAGTAAAAACTGCATACCTGCTTTTGCACCCCTCTGTATTAAAGGGGCATAAGACCATGCTAATATTTACTGAGGGGGTTCCAAATGACTCCTTGTTGATGGTTCTTAAGAAGCCAAGAGGCACTTCGCCACTACCAGCTCATTTCTTTCTTTCTTTGAAACTTTTCTATACTGTTCCACATGTTCACTGATTCCAGAGTGCCGAAAAATAAAAAGACCATCAAGTTGAACAGAATAAACCACAGTATTAAAGACAGAGTGTGACTGTCACAGGAGAAGATTTGGGAATCTGAGCATAAAAACAGAAGAAGGCTTTCTGAAACAAAGAGGTTTTGAGGAGTCTGTCTAGTCCAGAGGTCCAAATCTCCACAGAAATGGAGCCAGTGCATTAATGATGTTCGAGGTAGTTGCTCTTTTACCTCAGGCCGAATTCTCTGAACCTCCATTCCAGCCAGCTGCTCTGACAACTGGATTCAGCTCATGAGCAGGCGTTCCTCCGACCCCAGAGCTCCTTCTCTTGCATTTCTGGGCACCTGAACAATTTAGCCAGGTTTTTACTGTCTTCTTGAATAATTCTCTGGCAAAACCATAGGGCACCATCCTGGCATAAGGCAACCCTCTGCTTCCTACATGGATGCTTATCCCATGGGAATCATTTAAAAGCTATTCCCTTTGTGCTCAGCTTTCTGCTAGTCCTTCAAAAACACCACCCATTAGCTAGGAGAATTTCTCCTTTCCTGACTACACACAGACTAACCAGCAATTGTCAGAGTGTTAACTGTCATTTCCTAACTGCATTTTTCAGTCAGTTAAATGGGTAACATCCCTCGCTAAATAGGATTCAATTATACTGAGTAAGACCCCAACTATACATTTTCAAAATCTGAAAGCGTCTCCTTCCCTATGTGCCTGCCCACCCCTTAAGATCTGGGTCGGAAGTCCTTCTTTGGGAGGCCTCTTTGAAGGAGATCAGGAGAATGGCTACGTGGCACAGGGCCTTCTCCGTGGTGGCACCCCAGCGGTGGAACATGCTCCCCAGAGAGGTGCGCCTGGCACCAACACGTGATTCTTTTCAGCACCTTTTTATTTTTCCTTTATTTTAAGACCTACTTTCTATTTTAATCAGGCTTTTGTTATGGAAGTGATGCTGTGCTTTTGCGTTTGGACTGTCTGAGACTTTTATGTATAGGATGGGATAGAAAAGGTTTAAATAATTAATAAATGAAATCCCTCCGACTTCAGAATGTCATAAAATAAGTAGTACACAAACCTTTGCCAGTAACGAAGCAAGGCTTCCTCGGCTACAGAAAACATTCACAGAGGCCACACTCAGTAAACATCACAGATCAACAAGATATGGATATGGACAAACTGTTATATATAACAATTGAAAAATAAGGTCCGCTCTTGGTTTATAAATTACTATTCTGTTGCTTTTATAAAACTTATGGTTAGAGGTAATTGGGAGGGACACTCCTAGTTGGCCATTCATAACAGTTAAAGAAATAATGATTTGTTATTCTGAAGAAAGATGGGAACTAAAAAGCTATATGGAGTTTTTATCACTACACAAACAGAAACACGTTAACAGATGCCATTGATTAATGCCATAGCATTTTGTTAAATAGAGACTCTGTGTTTATTATAGCAAGTTGTATATACAATACATAGAGTACATTGTTAATTACAGGGTCATTTGTACATTGCGCATTTTCGTGTAATGCAGAGATGTTTTCTTGCTAGTTGATTATCATCAATCATGGTTTTTAATCCATATTCTTTCTGTGTTCACAGAATTTAATGGTTTTGATGGTCCTTTGAATTGCCTATTTGTGCCGTGGCATATGGGGAGAATACAGTAACAGAGTGCCAAATCATCAATAAATAAAAATGGGAAAGAAGACAAATTTATTCATGGCTGGGGTGCTGCATCTCGTAGCAACTTGTATCTGCATACATACTCTGTCACATATATATACGAGCGCGTGTGTGTATATAAGAAAAGTCTCTCAGTAGAAAGAGGATTCTTTTGGAAATTCGCCATCATATCTAAAGAAAGAGAAGAAGTTTCAATTTCTTGGGATAGTGAAGTGGAAGTGGTTGCATTAACACATAGAACAGAATAGGTAACAGAAATCATATGTAATAAGTTTGATATTCATACAAACTTTTGTATAATAATCCATCTGTGAGAGCCAATGACAGGAGAGACTGAAAACAATGTTTGGCATGATATAACCCTTGTGTGGCAAGCAATGACTCTATGAAACTCAATTTGGTTCAAGTTCTCATTTTTCCATTGCAAAGCTCATAGAAACATAGAAACAGAGCGAGTCAGAAGGAGCCTCCCGGGCCATCTAGTCTGACCTCCGGCACCAGCTGGCTCCGCTCACGACATGCCCACCATGTGGACGTCCAGCCTATCCTTGAACATCCTCACCGATGGGGCCTCAATGACCTCTCGTGGAAGCCCATTCCACACCCTCGGGGTCCTGACTGTCAGGAAGTGCTTCCTGGCATCCAAACGAAACCTTGGCTCCCTGAGCTTTGCTCCATTGGAGTGCATCCTGCCTTCCTCTGCAGGGGAGAACAGGTCCCACCTCCATGGGACACCCCCTCACATACCTGCATGTCGCCAACAGATCCCCTCTGAGTCTCCTCTTCTCCAGGATGAAGAGACCCAGTTCCCTCCGTCTCGTCTCATATGGCATCCCCTGCAAACCGGCCACCAACTTTGTGGCCCTTCTCTGCACTGACTCCAACCTGGCTAGATCCTTCCTGTAATGAGGGCCCAGAACTGAGCACAATACTCCAGCTGCTTGCACACCAGAGTCACATAGAGTTCCAGTGATACCTCTCTCGATCTAGAAGCCTCACTTCTGGCTATGCAGCAAGGGTGGCGTTTGCCCTCTTGACCACTGCATCACACGGCTGGCTCATGTTCAGCCTGCAGTCAAGCAGCACCCCGAGGTCCCTTTCACAAGTGCTGCTCATTCTACTCCATTACTGTACTCTTCTTTTCAAATCTTTTTAATCCACATTAAAGCACACATGTACATATACATGCAAGCATTTTTCTGCGCACAGACTCAAACCTACACATTTTGTAAGCTGTTATTCAAAATACACCGTTTTGGTAAATTCACATTTTAAGCCACCCCTAGCCTTGCCTGGGTAGACAATTTGAAGCTGACCAGCAAGAGAGGGAAATTGAGCTAATTTTTATAGGAGGTAACTTTAGGTGGGGACTGTGTGTTTGTTGTCTTGGAGGAGTACTTCTTTATATTTATTTTTGCTCGGCTGGTATGTCTACCAATAGACTGAATATTGCAAAAATGTAATGTTTTCACTACTTCTGACTGTCTGAGAAATCTGTGATGGCAGAACGCATGGAGCACAAGAAGAGAGGAAGGCTGCTGAATGGGAGAACTGGCACAGGTGATCTTTGCCCCCTCACTTCTCTTACTCTGCATCTTCATTAAATGGCCATTTTCGGCCATCGAGGAAAACTGTTTTGGAGAAGGAGAGAAGAGCAGCTGCAAGATCGCTCAAACCTTGACTGCATTTGCCTTTTCCCCTCTCCAGCTTTTCCCCTCGTTTCCCAACCTCACAGAGCAGCCCCTGTGGTCTTTTGGGGCTCTCTGGGGAGAGGGACTTACCTTGGAGCTAAAAAGCCAACCTTATCCTATTGCCGCAGGGACAACGTGGAGCAATCCATTCAATTCAATGGAAATCCAGTCGCATATGAATAGAAAAGTGTGAAGAAATCCATATATGCCCGACCGCCCCTTGAGATCTGCGGGAGAGGCCCTTCTCCGGGAACCCTCCGTGAAAGAAATTAGGAGGGTAGGTACTTGGAGGAGGGCTTTGTCTGCGGTGGCACCCAATCTATGGAATTCACTCCCCAGAGAGGTCCGCCTGGCGCCCTCGTTATTTGTTTTTCAGCGCCAGGTGAAGACCTTTTTATTTAAACGTCATTTTAATTGTTAACAATATTTACTTATTTATCTGGCCAGGGCGACTTCTTTTCTTTTCTTTTATAACTTTTCTAACTTCTTTTATATCATTTATATTTTTTATTTATATTATTAATTTTAATTTTATATTGTTATTTTTATATTGTATTGTATTTTATAGTGTTGTAAGCCGCCCCGAGGCTTCGGCAAGGGGCGGCATAGAAATGTTCTAATAATAAAAAAGAAAGAAAGGACCCCTCTGCGTTTACACAGTGCCTGTACATATAATCACAGGCTCCATTGCTTTCCATGGGAGAGACAAAATAGAATGACCTGTACTAACAAGTTTCTTGCCATTCCAAGTTTTTGCACGCTCTCTACTGAACGAAATGGGTTGCACTCTTACGCAGAAGCAGGGGTTCAAGCAAAAGGTGACAAAACTATTAAAGGCAGTACCCAATGATTGAAACCTGTTGTTGTTTAAAGTTTTGGAAAGATAAATATTTGAAGAGCAGAGCATGGGAATCCTCCTCACTCCAAGAAGTCCTTCTGTGAGCAAACTGCGGGCAAGGAAGGAACGACAACGTGACTGCATTTGCCCCTGGATGTCATGGCTCTGGACAATTAAGAAATCTTACGGTATACAGCATACGGTTCCTTCCCCACATGTGCCCTGAGATGGAAACGGGGGATTGCAGTCTTCACCATCAATGCATGTTGCCCCAATCAATTCACAATCTTCCTTTGTCAGTATTTCTTCCAACACACAGGTATATCCTAGGGAAATAACATATTAATTGAGTTGTTCATTCATTCCAGCTCGTTTGGCCTGCTCGAGTTTCTGTCTCTCTTCTTCCTGAGCACCACCCCTGAAATAAAAAGGCAGGGACCTTTGAAAAATATTAGCATGCTAATATTAGCATGTACATCAAGTTTTAATTGTCCATAGGATTCACCTTCTAGCAGTCCTGGGAAGTAGGTAATGGTTATCTCTCTACTGAACAAAAGCACCCATGAGAAAAGAACATTTTTAATTTTAATTTAATAAAACATTTTATCCCATCTTTCACTAAATGTCTCGAGACGGCTTGCAGAATATAAAATCAGCAACAATAAAAATACAATTCATGATAGAATAGATAATAAATTGATTATAATAAATACAATCGGTACTAACAGAATACCATCAAATTAATCCAAAAGTAAGCAAATAGAGAAATGGGCTTCATGTGGAACTAAGGGAGCTCCAGGTCCTAAGGACAGGCAGGAAGGGGAGGCTTGCTAAGACACAAACTTACTAAATTTCTCATTTTTAAGCTTATGCAAGGACCACATTTCAGTTATTCCTCAGACTTCACACTTCTCCAAAATTTTTGGTGGATTTCTCCAATCAAATAGCACATGTGAAATAAGTATTGCCCAGTGAAAACATTGTTTTAAAAATCATTATAGTATGAGGGATATCATTCAAAAAGATGTATCTTGGGCAAAACTAAATCAAAAAATGTACTTTGGGTTAAATGCATAGACATTCTTGCAATATATATATATATATATATTAAAAATCTCAAACTAACAAAGAAATCAGAAGAACTGTATGCTGTACTGGAAAAACAGGAGGCTGAAAGAAGCTGAAATAGGCTGGTGCAGTTGGAGGAACTGCTTTGCATCTCTTCTCATTCTTTTCCTTTGCTGAGCAGTTTTCTGCCTGCGCTTAGCTAATTCAGTAATTTCACCCGGATGTTCATCATGCCATTCATCCCACCCCATAACTTATGTTGCATGAAAAGCCAGGAACTTGTCCCCATCTCTATGTTAACAGAAGAAAAATGCTTTATTTTAAAATTCTGCAACATGTTTTCCAATGCATCTTAAGTGTCCCCGTTTCTTCTATGGGATGGGAAGAAAAGACATGTAGAGGCGTTTGCTGTGGATGAAGGTGAACAATGCATCAGCTGAAGGAAGGAGGAGTAGTCGAGGAGGAGGAGAGGAGGAGAGGAGGGGAAGGAAAAGAAGAGAGAAGTGGAGAGCCATGCAGAAAGCATGCTAGCCTGAAAGGATGCGGTCAAGTTTTGAGCAGATACAGAGCAGAGTGGAGGTGCTTCTTCAGCCATTTGTAGGCCTTCAGCTTTAGAAAATAAGTACTGTAGGTAGCTGGAGCTGCTGTGAATCAGACAGGTGCAGCCAGGTATTTGCCCAGGAAGTTGGCAGATGAGAAGGAGCTGAGGAAGGATTTATAATAGCTGACTTCAGATGCAATAGACCCAGGCCAGACCTGATGACAAATGCACATGATAAATGTGATACGTGTTTTTACGGCAGCATTTTCTGGATTGTGGAGGGTTCCAAAGACTGTCCTTCACCTGTTCGACCACCCACCCACATTGCTGTGGAAGCTGGGTGCTTCCAGATGGCCATCAAGGACAAGTTTTTCTCAGGTCCCCTTTCAGTGTGATTGTTCTACAGTTCTTTACCTGATGTACAAAGTCTTTAATGTTGAGGTCTTACCTGTAGGCACCAAGAGCATCCATGAAAGGAGAGCAACGGAAAGGGTCCCAGCCTTCATGAGTGCACCTTGATTGTGATCTCAAGGAATATGCAAGAGGAACACCGTGTTATCAGATTCCTGGATAAGCAGGGGAGTTGCATGTTCGCTTATTTATAGCACCTGCATGTGCTTACACAGCAGCCCTGTGCACTGATGTTCCTGATGAGGTGGCACACAATCTTGGATCATTGTTCTGCAAAATGCCACTGTGTACCAGAAAGAGCAGTAAAATACAGCCCATTACCTTGAAGATATTCAGGGTTCACTGGATTAGAAACATGCCGTCATGGCCTTTACGAGTTCTGTTTCAGTTTCTTCTTTTCAGCTGTTATATTCCTTGACTACAGGGGGAAAACATAAACTGAACTCAGGTGCATTTAAAGTAGTACAGCAGGCACTTCTGCAGCAATGGGAATGCCATTGTGTGGGCTGTTTGCTCTGTAGAGATATTCTGATATAGTAAAAGGTAAAATTAAGGGTACTCCATCTATGCTCAGGCAAAAGGGAAAATGGGACACAGTAGGTCTGTAGAAGGGAGAAGTTGAATGCATAAAACATAGAAACATTAAAACTGAGCAAGTCAGAAGGGATCTTGCAGGCCATCTAGTCTGACCCTGGCTCCATCTGGCCTGCAATCTCCATTTCCCAAGGGGGCCCGTGCGCCTGGGCTTTGTGAAAAGGTGTTTTGGACCCAGTATTATTCCATGCCAGGGGTGAAGCCAAACTGCTGACTGGTAAAATGCCAAGCACCTTCACCTGCTTTTCTTACCTGGGGGGCCCAATGGCAGAGCTCCTAATGAGCCCCTGGCCTAACTCTACTAGAAACATATGTAAAACACAGAAACAGAGAAACAGAGCAAGTCAGAAGGGGTCTCCTGGGCCATCTAGTCTGACCCCCAGCACCAGCCAGCTCTGCTCACGACATGCCCACCATGTGCACATCCAGCCTGTCCTTGAACACCGGCACCGATGGGGCCTCAACGACGTCTTGTGGAAGCCCATTCCATACCCTCGGGGTCCTGACTGTCAGGAAGTGCTTCCTGGCATCCAAATGGAACCTTGTTTCCCTGAGCTTCCATTGGAATGTGTCCTGCCTTCCTCTGTGGGGGGGAACAGGTCTCTACCCACCTCGGATTGCTGGATTCAAAGTCCAGAGTGCTAACCATTACAGTATTATCATTTGTTGTTGAGGAGGAGGAGGGCAGAGGTGATATATTTTATTTATTTATTTACCAATTTTGTGGACCGTCCTATTACCAAAATCTCAGGACAATTTAACAATAAAATGTAAGGAAAGAAAAATATAATGAAAACACAGCATCCTAAAATTTAGCAATAATAAAAACCCCACTCAGCACCTTGGGAAAACATTGCTTTTGTATTCGGCATTTTTTCCTCTTGCTAGGAACTGATGTTGGCTTACCTAGCTCCATTTAATGTTCACAACGACCCTGTGAGGCAGGCTGGGCTGAGAGTGAGTAACTGGCCCAAAGCCACCCCTGGAGCTTCATGGTTGAGCGGGGACTAAACTCCGATCTGCCCAGTCCTAAGTCCCACATCATCACCACCACAATGCACTGCTAGCAGGTGACCCAGGACTAGATGGGAGAGCTGCACAGCTCTTGCTTTTCCGAAGGAAGCTCTGCTGTGCCCGGCAAAAATGGATTAGACCAGTAGGAAAAGGGTGGCACACATTTGCACTGTACACAGGCTGTCTGGGGTTCCTGGGTCATTCGGGGTTCTTTATCCACTGCAGATTTTATTCTAGACTCAGATTTTATCTGTGGGGCTCAAGGTGGTAATTCTCTTTGGGGGACGGAGTTTAGCTCCAAGGACGGATCCCGTCATGCCTACAGGAAAGTCTGCAATTGATAAAGTGCCCCACTGGCAAACGAATCACCAACATCCATGGTTTAAACGAAGGCATGCCTTTACAGCCAGACAGATTGCTTATTTAGTTCCATTGGCTATGTATGATATGCTCTGCTGATACCAGAGCGTAGGACATGGAAGAATCAAGTCAAGTTGCGACAACCCAGATTCAGGTTGGACATCAGGAAGAGCTTCCTCACTGTCACAGCAATACACCAGTGGGACCAGCTGCCTGGAAAGGAGGTGGCTGTCCCACACTAGAGACATTCAGGGTGAAACTGGGCAGCCCTCTGAGTGGGATGGTGTAACTCGGTGTCCTGCAATAGCAGGGGCTTGGACTCGATGGCCTTCATGGCCCCTTCCAGCTCTACTATGGCTCTATGAATAGAAAGGCAAAATATGAGATGGACTGAGTCCTTAAAGGAGGCCGCAGCCTTGAATTTATGGGAGCAGAACAGGGCTGTCATGGATAGGCTATTTTGGAGACATTTAACCATAAGTTAGAGATGACTTGTTGGCACCTAATGGCAACAGCAATGACAAAAATAAGCAATATCTCAGAGCATACAATCTTTGGAAAATTCTTGGAGGACAAGAAGGAGACTAGAAGCAGGAAAATCTTGTGTTCTTCAAAAAGCAGGAAAGTACTTACCATTCTGTTTGACATCGATACCTGGAAAGGTTCTGGAATACACTGTTAAACAGTCCAGCTGAGCTACAGAGATTTAAAAAAAAAACCCAATACAAGTTGCTTCAGAACAAGTTGTCCCAGCATAACGCAAGATTAATAAGCCATGCAGATTGAGTTGGAACGTTGACCTGAGAACAGTTGCTAAGCCGAACGGAAGAGGAGGCGTGGTGGGCAAGAAGACAGTTGGAAAGGGAGAGGGGAGAGAAGTGGAGGGGAAGGGAGGCAAAGCATTATTTTTATTTATGTATTTATTTATTTAGTAAACTTCTATGCCGCCCCATTCGCCGAACCTTGGAGCGGCTCACAGACATAAATAAACTTTGTTAAAATAATATAAATTAACAGTATAAATTAAGTCGCCCTGGCCAAAGTACAGCTAGAAGTTTGAGTGAGGGTTTGAGAGGACAGCAGAGATGAGTGGATGTCCTGATCTTCAGGCGGCAGAGGCCTGCCTCAGGAAAACCAAGTTGGGTTGGAAAGCTCCAAAACACCAGGTGAGCACCCAGCAAATATAAGGAAATGATTCCTTTGTAAAGTGAGGGGGAGGACTTTGAGTCTGATGCTGTTCATTTGAAACCCACAGAAACTTTTGGTAGACCACGGTGCTCACAAAAATCATTCAGTTCTCCCCCAGATATTTATTTCGGTGGCCGCAGTGGCCAAAACAGCCTAAACTTGTGCACCCAGTGAAGGGGGGTCTCTGCCAGAGGAATTGGAAGGGTTGGTTTTCCCTCCCCCTGCAGCCCATCCAAACCCCTCCGAGTTTGCTCCTGAAATTCGGTAGCACCTCTAGCATTGATTTGATGTGGTATATCATAGAAGGATGAGAAGAGAACGGTTTGCACACAAGCAGCCTTGCTCCTACAGACTTTGGTTTAATCCAGAGCTAGGCCAACATTTTGAATGGTTGACACATCTGGCAATTTGAGACACTGTCCTGAGTACAGTTACCAGATTCAACCAGTCAACAGCTTAGGGCCAGCCTGGGTGGACCCCAGATCCCAAGTCTAAAGGAGCCTGGGATGAGACTTAGAGCCAAACCAGCTTTATTCTAGTGCACTGTAGAATAAAGGGAGACGAAAGGGGACACACAGCCCAAAGCAGTGTCTCGAAAGTTGCTCCCCAGCACATGCGTTTTATACCCTAGGTAAGCGATGAGGTCACCTAATACATGCCTAATGCATCAATACATCAATGTAGCCACACCCCCAGTGCTGCTAGCTTCAAAGAGTCTTTTCTTCTGTCAAGGACCAGACATTTCCCATGTTTATTTCTTATCTGCTTGAGGTTCACACAGGCTTGCCATGTTCTTACTCCCTGCACATTTGCAACTTTCAAGGCGGCTGCAACCAGTTTCCACTGTCCCTTTGATTACTGCATTCGAGGTCAGGCTAGCTGTTAGCTGTGGGTTACACAAAGTTCATTTTGTTCTTATCCCCCCTTCCTTCTGGGACAGTATAACTGGTGTTTTTTACTATGTATCCTCCCTTTGGCCAACTACTTCTGGAGTGTTTCGGGGTGCTGCAGTTGGTAACAGCACCATCCTAAAATGGCTGCCCTGGGAAGCAAGGCAAAAGGCACGTGATACTCCGCCTTCTTATATGGACCCAGCGTTATTTTAATCATATTTTAATTTGATGAATTATTTTCAAATTTTCATTATTTTCACAGAGCCAGTGTGGTGTGGTGGTTAAGAGCATTATTATTATTATTATTATTATTATTATTATTATTATTATAACATTTCTATGCCGCCCCTTGCCGAAGCCTCGGGGTGGCTTACAACACAATAAGATACATTGAAATACAATAGAACATAATAAATTACCACTAAATACAGAAATACAAAAAATACACTGAGTTACAATAATATAAAATTAAAATTAACAGTATAAAATAAGTAAATAAAGAATATAGGAGGAGAAAAGAGAAGGAAGAAGAAGTTGCCCTGGCCAGATCATATATTTTAACAATTAAAATGATGTTTAAATAAAAAGGTCTTTACCTGGCGCCAAAAAACCAGTAACGACAGTGCCAGGCGGACCTCTTTGGGGAGTGAATTCCATAGGTTGGGGGCCACCGCAGAGAAAGCCCTCCTCCGAGTACTTACTCTCCTAATTTTTTTCATGGAGGGTTCCCAGAGAAGGGACTCTCCTGCAGATCTCAAGGGGCGGTCGGGCATATACGGACGTAAGTGCTCGTTCAGGTAGCCAGGACCCAAGCCGTTTAGGGCTTTATAGGTCATGACTGGGACTCAGAGGATCTGGGTTCTAGTCCCCGCTCAGCCATGGAGCCAACTGGGTGACTTTGGGCCAGTCACAGACTCTCAGCCTAACCTACCTCACAGGGTTGTTGTTGTGGGGATAAGATGGAGGAGGAGAATGATGTAAGCTGCCTTGAGCCCTTTGTAGGAAAAAGGCAGGATATAAATTGAAAAATAAATAAATAAATATTTGGATTACATTGTTAAAACGCTTTGAATACGTTGACTTTGAATGTTAGTGACTTTGGAATGTTGTGTGGGTTTTCTATTGTGAGTCACACAGAGAGCCCCTGTTATGGGCTATGGTAGCAGCATCTAAATCTATTAAATAAATAAAGCCCATTCAGGAGAAACTTTGCCACTGTTAAAGTTGTAGATGGAGAAGGTGGGAGCAGTTTGGTAGAAGAAGAAGATACAGTTACACAGTGTTGATCAAGCGTAACGCATGCAGCAAAGGATCAGTGAAAATAAAGGTGTTAGATCAGAAGGACATGAAATTGGTAATGGTGTGAAGGAAACAAACAGTAGAGGCAGGAAACTTGGGCTTTGGCTGTATGCTGTAACCTCAGCTCTTGCGATAAATAGAATAATTTTCTTGGCGTAAAATGCTGCTATTAGTAGCATTATGAAAAACAACATAGAATGAATAACTTGAAAAACTACTGGGTGCTTGGATTTGCTTCTTGTGGCACATATAACTTTCTGGCAGACTGTGAATTTGGTTTCTTGAGACTTGCTCTCTTGCACACTGTTGCACACGTGTGTTTCAACAGTGCCATTCTAGTAAAAGCATTGTTTTTCTTTCACTTTCCCCATATTGTTTGGTTACCCAGGATCTGTTGCAGGGATGCTGTGTGGCTAAAGTGAAGACAAGGAAGACTTTGGCAGCTAATTGGAGTTCCATGCAAGAGGGAGAAGAGTCGGATATAAATGCAATACATTAATATCAATTTCATAAATTATAAACTAACGGAGGAAGGAGGAGAGAGGTTGAGGATGAGACCAAACGCCATGGGCTAGCAAATACCTTCCAATAAAGAAACAAGTTCTTTTTTATTAATATGATAAGTAACTCTGCCAAAAGTAATGAAATTAATTCCCAGTGGGTGAAATGTGAAAAGTATCTCTGGGTACTTGTCAACTGCAGGCTAAACATGAGCCAGGAGTGTGATGCGGTGGCCAAGAGGGGGAACACCACCCTTGGAGGCATAGCCAGAAGTGTGGCTTCTAGATCGAGAGAGGGATTGCTGCCACTCCATGTGACTCTGGTGCGCCCACAGCTGGAGCCTTGTGCTCAGTTCTGGGCTCCACATTGCAGGAAGGATAGACCCAGGTTGGAATTGGTGCAGTGAAGGGCCACAAGGATGGTGGCCGGATTGCAGGGAAAGCCAGACTGAGGGAACTGGGTCTTTTGAGCCTGGAGAAGAGGAGACTCAGAGGGGATCTGTTGGCGACATACAGGTATGTGAGGGGGTGTCACACGGAGGTGGGTAGAGACCTGTTCTTCCCTGCAGAGGAAGGGAGGACGCGCTCCAACGGAGCAAAGCTCAGGGAACCATGGTTCCATTTGGATGCCAGGAAGCACTTCCTGACAGTTAGAATTCCCAGGGTATGGAGTGGGCTTCCACGGGAGGTGGTTGAGTTCCCAACAGTGAGGGTGTTTAAGCATAGGCTGGGCATGCACAGGGTAGACATGTCATGAGAGGAGCCAGCCGGAGCAGGGGTCAGACTAGATGGCCTGGGAGACCCCTTCTGACTCACCTTGTTTCTATGTTTCTAAGTTCTTTATTAGAGAGGGGAACATTCAGATGCACTTAGGAAGAGTAACACTTGACTCAAGAACAATTCTCCTGGAAAGGCTTTTGGTAGTCCAGAAGCTAAACAGGTCTTTAAGCTGAGGTTAGACAACCGTTGACTGGAGATGCTTTTGCCCTGGATTTCCTAGAGCAACTTACAGGTTAGACTAGGTGTCATAAAGGGCCTTCAGCAATTCCACAATTCTATGACACCAGTTCCCACTCCCTAGCAAAGCCATCCCCCTCTACACACACAGAGAGAGAAACACATACACTGCTCTCTCTCTCTCTCTCTCTCTCTCTCTCTCTCCCACCCAGCCACACACACACACTGTGAGACTTACAGTGTAAGTTGTCTTCCCTTAACATGGCGGAGGGGGAATGAGCAGAGAAGGTGGGTCTCCTTCTAAGCTTTCTACCAAGGTTTCATGGGATGCTTCCCCACTGCTAATTAACAGCACTTCCTGGAAAAGGTAGAACCCCAAGCTCAAGTTCTGAAGTATTGATAAATTCAGACTTTTTCAGGCATTCTTCATCCCATGTTGACTATATAGTTTCCATGTAGCCTGAAGTGCCTGATCCTGCCTAATCTTGGAAGCTAAGTAGAGTGAGGCATGGTTAGAATCTGGATGGATGACTTGAGTGTATGACTGCCCAGAAAGCTTTGACTATAGGCTGTATAGAAATGGGAGGAGGAGGAGGAGGAGGAGGAGGAGCAGAAGCAGGGTGGCTGGATGGAGTCACTGGTGCTGTGGACATGGGGTTGGGTGAACTCCAGGAGACCCTGGAGGAAAGGAGACCCTGGTGTACTGTGGTCTGTGAGGTGGAGGAGAGTCAGGCATAACTTTGTGACTGAACAAGAAGGAAGCTCATTCAGGCCCGGTCATCTCTTCCCTGAGGCATCTCAGCCAATTAAAAGCCTGTCATTGAAGGATACTCTTTCATATGGCCTTTGATAAGGCTGGGGAATGCAAACCCAGATTCTAACATACACGATGGGAGTTGGAGAGGGGTTAGAAATTCTAACCATCATAACATTTGAAAACCCCCAGCAATCCTTCTGGAATTAATAAAAAGACACCCAGGTTTTGTGTATCCTGGACACTGCATATGGATTGCTGAAATAGCGGGGAAGAAAGAGTAGTGTAATAATAAAAATATTTTTAAAGCCTTCCCTCTTTCAAAAGTGAAACTCAGAAAAAGGTTGGTGACCAAAACATAATTACATATTCTTAAAAAGTAAAAATGAAAAATGGAAGTCATCCTAGCAATTTTTTTTTAAAAAAGCATCGAGGGCTTTTCTTCAGGGGATTAATTTGTTTATAAAATTGCCTCTTTGCATTTTTAAGAAGTAAAGAAAGTCATGTCTTGCACGTATGTCTGCACAGAGATTCCAGCCCTTATCTGCTGGTGGTTTAGAGTACCGAGGGTAAGAAGAGAGTTCTCTTCATTCTTCCTGCCCGTCATCAGATCTGTGCCTATTACGATGTTTGTTCTAGTGGTGTGGCCTCGTATCTTGAGGCCAATTAAGCCCTCCCTCCAAGATATGACCTACAGTTCTGGAAATCTGCAAAACTGAGCAGAACAGAGTCATACTGGAGTAGAAGTAATTGCCACTTAATTGAAGTGGCACTTGATTGAAGTTGTGAGCAAGTGTCTTCCTGGCTTTTATTTTCTAGAAGATCAAAATGAAACACTTTTAAGATGCAGTATTTTATTGGAGCTTTACAGGCATGGCGGTGCTTATTCATCGTATTTTCATTCCTTAAAGGAATGGGGGGAATCCTTCGATTCGTTCTAGAGTGTCTCTTCTCTTGCGTGCCATGTGGCTTCAGCAGCCAGCAGAAGTGCATGATCTTGCTTGAGAAAGGGATTCTAGACAAAATGTGGAGGTGACTTCTTCCACATTCCCATTTTCTATAAGCGTAGGAATTTGCTGAAAGAAAACAGAATTGTTCAGAAATCGATTGTTTCCCTATATTTGTCAGCACCTCAAGCCCCAAGAGTTGGCCACAAATTGTCCTACTGATAAACTTTTGTGACTTACTGAAACTGGTTGGGTGAGCTTAATGGCCATGAGTGGAGATGCGTGAGAATTTCAATTCCATTTGCTAAAAGTTCATGCACAAAAATCTCCGTATTTGGCATAAAAGGGACTTGAGGTGTTTGTTTGATTGTTTGTTTGTTTTTTAATAAATAAGATGGACAGATTCAACCCTCCCGATCCAGGGCTCTGAATGGCCATCTTCTCTCTCATTCTTTTTCTTACTTTCTTTTTTTACCACCCCTCCCCACAACAAGCTACTCCTCTTTCACAACCTGATGGCAGGCAATTAGAACACTGCTCTTTCCATCAAGGAAGTTGGGAGAAGTTTTCCCCTTTCTACCTTTCAGAAAGCAGATAGTTATGTGGCAAAAGATCTTTATTTCCAGTATACATCCAGCAATCTACACCTAGCAAAGAAAAAGGTCCCATTTTCCAGACCCCTCCTCCCATCCAAATAAACTCTGCCTCCTGGCCCCTGAAGTTCCAAGGACACCTACCTCTTTCATTCCCAACAGTAATTCACTCTACCTGTTGGATTTGGCTCATCCAGTAGGTCGAGAATTTTGTTGTTGTCTCTGACAAAGGCAACCCTATATTTCAGTCAGTTTTTTATAAGAATTGACCAAAATTGTATTAGGGAGAGAAAAAGCTGAGTTTTTTAAAAATTAAAAATGCAGAAGAAAGGGAAATGGAACCTTTGACCCATCCCTGGTGATAGCTAAGTGTCCTGTGGACAAACTCATCACAGAGAAGCATCTGGGCAGGTGGACCAATGCGCAATAAGCTGAACTCAGGTCATGCTCAGCAATAGGACTCATCATGTTCCCAATGATGTTGCCATGAGTTTGATGAGACCCAGAGGCCTCTTCTTCCAGCCTTATGAACTCTGAAACATCACAGAATTCTTAAACAAGGTGAGTCAGTGCCCTGAATTCCCCAGTGCCAAGCTTTAGGACCATTCCCTAGTTTACTGTGAGATATGCAATTTGAGAAGTTCCTGGCAGAAAATTGGCCCCAAATAAAAGCAAGTAGAAAAATATGGCCAGTGCTTCCAAGAGGGCCTTCAGTCCCTTGCATAGCTCTTTGCTCCCTCCCCGGGGCTACCAAAAACGGAATATATAATGCAAAACGATGGATTACGCAAATACCGGGATACACAGTTTTATGCATTGAAGAATTCAGCTTTCCAAGGAAGATCAAACCTGCTGGAACAGCTGTCTTTCAAGGAATCATTCACCATTACTGATCTTCTTCTTCAGGAACTTCTAAGCCCTGCCGTCCCACCTGAATGTAGCTTGGAAGTAAGAATAATAACTGAGTGCATGCTTTGCTTTACCTTGTACAGCATGGGATCCCAGCTGAACATTCTCCAAGGGTGCGGAAATTTTCTTGGCACAGACGTGGAGTACAGAACCCTTTAATGCTTTCACACTCTTCGGGACTGGTCACATAGGTGGTGAGTCCTATTGGCAGAAAAATGCCCCATGAACCAAATGAACCAAAATGGCCACGTTTTCCATTGGCCTTCCAACTGGCGCTTTCAAGCCAGTCACCCACATTTGGCATCCAGTCAATATGCAGCTTTTGTATATGTGAGCTCTGCTTCTATCTTGCCTACATTTCTCTTTGCTTTTAGTCCAGCTCACTGTCTCACTGTTTCTGGTTGCACAGGTGACGCGTTGAGAGCCCATCAGCTAAATAGAAACATAGAAACAGAGCGAGTCAGAAGGAGTCTCCTGGGCCATCTAGTCTGACCCCCAGCTCCAGCCGGCTCCACTCATGCCCACCATGTGCAGGTCTAGCCTATCTTTGAACACCTTCACCGATGGGGCCTCAACCACCTCCTGTGGAAGCCCATCCCACACCCTTGGGGTCCTGACTGTCAGGAAGTGCTTCCTGGCATCCAAATGGAACCTTGACTCCCTGAGCTTGGCTCCGTTGGAGCATGTCCTGCCTTTCTCTGCAGGGGAGAACAGGTCTGTACCCACCTCCGTGTGACATCCCCTCACATACCTGTATGTCGCCAACAGATCCCCTTTGAGTCTCCTGTTCTCCAGGCTGAAGAGACCCAGTTCCCTCAGCCTCACCTCACACGGCATCCCCTGCAAACCAGCCACCAACCTTGTGGCCCTACGCTGCACTGATTCTAACCTGGCTATATCCTTCCTGTAATGAGGGGCCCAGAACTGAGCACAATACACCAGTTGCGGGAGCACCAGAGTAGGACCACCAACACCCCAAATCCATGTCAGCTTGCTTGTGAATTGTATCCCATGCTTGTGGCAGTGAAGTTTCTGATCAGTGGGGTCAATCTGATAGAATGGCCAGGGAATGGAAGTTGTCTAGTGTAGGTGTGTCGCATGTGGGTGGGAAGGGAACAAGTCTCATTGGCCATTCATAGTTCAGAGGCCATTGCAGAGAAGTGCTGGAGAAGGAAGCCAAGCTGCTAGGAAGCTACGAGGAGGCTGCAGATGAGGAACTAGAATTCTTCTCCCCATCTGTGAGGCTCCAAACCCCGGAAAGCACTCCATTGCCATGCTGGATGGCGACTATGGGAGTCATAATAGAAAAGCTTATGGGGACCTAAGGCTGGGAAATGCTGCTCCAGACAAAAAAAGGGGATCCTACGGGGAGAGCAACTGAAAAGGAGGGGGGAAACCAGGAACTCCCCAAAGGTCTTTATAGAAATTCCAGAGTGGATCAGATGAGGATGGGGGTCCAAGAGGAAGTGGGAAAGGCTGCTAAGGAGGGAGGGTGAGAAACAAGAGGGCTGCAACTGCTCTGCCCCACATGTTTGCCAAATGGGCAGAGATTATGGCCGTTATCAATACCGCTAACATTCGTGCATCTGCCATTTTGGTGTGGGCATGCAGGACTCACCCACACGTGCAACATCTTGGTCCCCACCCACATTCATATCTCGAGTCTATGGAGAAAATTTGCGCAAATAAGGAAGGTTGCACCACTTTGAAAAAGTATGTGCAAATTCCACATTTGAGGACCGCTACTTTATGCAATCTTCCATTCATGCAGAGTGACCAAGAGGTGAGGCATGAGACAAGCACTGAGAACATTTTTGGAGAATCCTAGTGATCTGGCTCTGTCTCAGTTGGAGGAGAGCAATGATGGGTGATTTTAGGGCTTCCAGGAAATGATGACCCCCCCACACACACACACAATGTTCTCTGTTTTGTTTGTTTTTTGATTTACATCCTGCCTTTTTCCTACAAAGGGCTCAAGGCAGCTTGCATCATTCTCCTCCTCCATCTTATCCCCACAACAATGACCCTGTGAGGTAGGTTGAGCTGAGAGTCTGTGACTGGCCCAGAGTCACCCAGTTGGCTCCATGGCTGAGTGGGGACTAGAACCCAGGTCGTCTGAGTCCCATTCCCAGCTCTTAACTGCTACACCACACTGGCTCTCTGTTGTCTTTCTCATCTTATCACCAGCCCCGAATCCAAACCAAGTCTGGCAGAAGCTTCCAGTCATCAAAACTCCTTAATATAAAAATGTTTTAATAAATAAATAAATAAATAAATACATAAATAAATAAATAAATAAATAAATATACCTTGTCCTTTCTAGGTCCCTCAATCTGTAATGTGTCCCCTCTATTTTTGACCAGCCGTAGCCTCCAAACAGTCTTTAAAGGTGGTGTTATGTAGAACGTATGACACAAAACACAGATGGAAAAATGTGAGCCTCCAACTGTAGTTGGAATTTAGCTTGCAGCATCTTCACCTTTGCTTATACTGACAAGAGTTGGGTGTAAGCTGACCTTTCTCCCCCTTAGGAGGGTTTTTTATTGCTTATATAGCACTTAAATGCAATAAAATCCCCTAAGCAGTTCACATACAAAGTTTATACACCATTAGCATAGAGTCTTAATTGAGCACACAAATCTCTCCATGTTCTTTGTGGCATTCTATAATTATTAACCCACGTAGTTAGCATAATTGTACCCCAACAAAGAAGAAAGTATGAGGACTACTATTATTTTGCATCCTCTGCCACTGGCGGTTCACAACACAAACACAAACACCTTAAGTCAAGCACAAACGTTCTCCACGCATGCAGAATCATCCTTTCCATCCCCAGTATTTTGAGTTAAATTTCTGAATGAAAACCTAGAAAAGCACAAGCCCGGACCTGTGAAATTAGGTCCAAACCATGCAGAGGAGGAGGACCCAGGCAAAGATCCATTTGTAGGCTCATGAACGGCTGTGCATTACTCTTTTGCAACCTGCCTCATACCTCGTTGGATGCTCTTCTTGTGCAACCCGTTGTGGGAACCCTTTGCACAAGCATCTGCCCAGCTGCTAGGTCAACTGGCTGGAGCTCCATTAGTGCTATTTGAGTTTGCAGAAGGATACCTTTGGATGGTGCCCGAGGTCCCTTAAGAAGGGAACACAGAAACACAAGGAAGGTCCCTCTTTCCCCTCAAATGCCATCCCTGAAGGTCTTCTGGGAAGCCATCTTCCCTGAGGTGGTGGGAGAAGAGGCCCCTCCAGCCCAAAGTCATGAAAAGAAAGCAAAAGAAGAGGTCAAAAAGCAGAAGAGAAGAAAGACAAGGCCCACCAGGAATTAGCAGCCCAGCCAAGAAGAATGGATGCAACACATCCAAGCAGAAAATGATCTAGAAAAAGCATATTCCGATCCAGTTCTGCAACTACGGGGTTTTTTCCTCTCCTCCCTTCCAATCCTCCTTTTTGTCTTCTCCTTCTTTTTAGAATTTATGCCTGTTCAGCCGTAATTCCAGCCGTGGGAACCTTCCAGTTATCGGCTGTCAAATGTTGCCTGGGAGTCTTTGTTGTGCCGTGTCGCTCTGTCAGGATATTTGGCAAAGAACATGCCTTCTCCTTCTCCATCCCAATCACTCAGGTTTCCCGAAGAGGCATTCCTTGTGGCCCCACCTGGGACAGAAACCACCCAGACAGGATCTTTCCTGGAACGGCTCTTACTCTGTTAAGCACCCTCCCAGCTGGGATCAGACGAGCACCTGAAGTACTCTCCTCACTCTTTGCTGAGCACATTACTTTTCCAGCACGCATTTCCTAACTTAAGAGTAATTTTCAGCCACTGTTGTGCGAGCAATTTGCTTGCACCCGTGTGCATTTGGCATTTTAATTCATGCTGCATTATTCTGGCATTTCTCAATGGCGGGTGACCTAAAGTTTCCATAATGAACCAACAATGATGTATGGCTGTGGAAGCAGAGGATCTCCAAACCCAGATAATTTCCCATTGTATACTTAAGAAGAAAATGGGGAGCACAGACAGTCAGGGTACACCCAACACTGCATCCGTTCGACTTAGTTATTGTCCCACCAACCAGAAAAGCCAGATGAGATGAGCATTCCCACATGCTTCATGCCTATCTAATCTCTTAAATGGCTCTGCTTATCCTGATCTACAGAAGTCCTCCACCACCAACACCTTCATATCAGCTAAATACCTGGCAATTTTGCTATTTAACTTTGTTTACAGATAAAGTATACCTGGAGCTGGCAAGATTATCCATAGCGTGACAGCAAAAGAAAGATAAAGGTTCTTCATGGCTAGAGCTTGAGAGGAAAACGTGACAAGCTATATCTTGACCAGAACTTTGCAGAGACCAGATCCTGAGCCAGAATGGCATCTGAAGGCTTGGCCAACTTTATAGCCTGTGTAGCAAAAGAGGGGATTTTACATTCTGGGTGAAAAGAGTAGGCAGAAGTTCTCAGCTCCAATGAGTTCTGGAGAAGAATTTGAGTAGGAGGAAGCAGGACATTCTGACCCTCAGAAGAACAGCGTGGTGATGGTGGTCACAGTCCAGGGGCTTATCTGGATTGCACTCATGTGCCTGGTGGAACCGCTCTGCAGAGGGATGTTGGCAGGGTTGTGTGTTCTCTAAACTGAATTAATTAGTGTTCCTCATGCTATTTAACATATACCTAAACGTGCTGGGAGAAGCTGTCTCCCAGTGTGCAGATGTTGTTGTTAGTTGTGAAGTCGTGTCTGACCCATCGCGACCCCATGGACAGCACTCCTCCAGGCCTTCCTGTCCTCCACCATCCCCTGGAATCCACATAAGCTCACACCAACTGCATTCAGTGACCCCATCCAGCCACCTCATCCTCTGCCGTCCCCTCCTTCTTTTGCCGTCAATCGTTCCCAGCATCAGGCTCTTCTCCAGGGAGTCCTTCCTTCTCATTAGGTGGCCAAAGTATTTGAGTTTCATCTTCAGGATCTGGCCTTCCAAAGAGCAGTCAGGGTTGATCTCCTCTAGGACTGACTGGTTGGATCGCCTTGCAGTCCAAGGGACTTGCAGGAGTCTCCGCCAGCACCACAATTCAAAGGCCTCAATCCTTCGGCGCTCAGCCTTCCTTATGGTCCAGCTTTCACAGTCATACATTGCAAAGTGTGCAGATAACCTGCATCTTTCCTCTCTCTTCCATATTCAGCCCTATTTTACTTATTAATTTATAACCTACCAATAGACAAAGCTCTGCGTGGTTTCCAGCAACACATAAAGCAAAGCCTGCCTGTCCAGCTTGTCCATGGACCATGGAGATACAACTCTGGGTCAGCTGAGGAGCCATGTAACTTAGCCTTTTCTTACCACATATAAGAATGCCAACCTATTTGCAAATCATGCCCTTCAAGATACAAGATTCTCTTATTTCTTAAAGTTATCCATTCTTTTAGCCACATTAAAACAGAAGCTTGATAGTACAGCATCCAATCAGGGAGACCAAAACCCCCATTCTCTTTAGCCACCTGAAGTATTTTTAGTTTAATTCTTGGTTTCTTCTTTCTCCATATAAATCTTGAGGTTTGAAAATTTAAATCTTCAAAAAAATTTCTATCAATTTTTATGGGAATCATTTGGAATAGAAACAAAAGCTTTGGTAATATATTCATTTTAGCTAGTGCTAGGCTTCCCAGCAAGGATAATTGCAAATTAGCCCATTTTTCCAAATCACTCTTAATATCCTTAAATAGATTATCATAATTGTCTCCTTTCAGAGTGGTACGCTTAGCTGTAAGATAAATTCCCAAATATTTGATGCTTTTAACCTGATGGAGGGCAGAGGAAGAGAGGGGAGAGTGGCTAAGCGGTGGTACACTGGCTGTGTCTACTCGTGAGCAGCCAGTCCGAAATGGCCCCTCCCTTCATGCTGGTCTTGGGCCCCCTTGATTGCTGGCTTGGGTCTGAGACTCTGGCCATTGGCCAGATGGGTGGGCGGTTTGTAGCTCTCTGCTCACTGATGTTAACGAATGGCCTCATTTTAATGTTTTGCAGTAGTGTTATTGCTTAGAAATGTCATGAATTCTGTAAATTGTTGCGCTCGTTGCCTCACGCAACTGTTTTTGAAGGCATCCTTGTGCCTTGTTTTATACTGTATTTTATTGTATCTTGTGATTTGCATTAAAGTAATTTGCAGAGACTTTTATGGCTAAATGGTGGTATAAAAATTTGATAATGATCATGATCATGATGATTTAAAATGTCAACATTTTTATATTTTAATTAATTTTGAAAATTACAATTTAAAGAAGAATATATAATAAAGTAAAAACATGCAATATTATACAGTTAAAATGGAACTTTAAAAACCTGTGCATCCCACACCGGAACCATCAGATACATGTTACAAAATTATTTCAAAAGTTCTTTCTAAAAGCTCTGACCTCCTTCCAAAATTGCAATGAATCTTGTGAAGGTTCGAATCCTTTCCCTTTTTGAAACATATAATCAATAAATGAATCCCAAATACCATCAAAATTATTATTTTTATATACCCTTTTTCACTTTAATTTCACAAGTTAATTTGTCATTAATAGCTATATTCCAAACTCCTCTATGCCAATTACTCAATTGATAATCATGTTTTACTTTCCAAATCTTTGCTATAATTAATCTTGCAGCTGTAATTAACTTTGTTATTAACTCTTTAATATCCCAACTCCATTATTTTCTATTGAATATTGACAGTAATGCAATCTCAGAACATACTTCAATATTTAAACTTAATATTTTACTACTCTCTTTAAAAACCTCTTTCCAAAACTTCATTATGTATTTTCTGGTTTCTCTTCATAAAGAAGAACATAAAATATGAACAGCATTAAAAACATCATAAATGGCTTCCATACAATTAAAACCAAATGTATATGTATTTAAAATACATATTGAAAATCACAATGTCTTAAACAAAGTAAAACTTAAGATTTATTTAAGCAGCTCATCACATCCCAGTAAAATAAAAAAAATGCCTCATGGAAGAGGACAGACTTAACTTGGCATGAAAAGATTTTAAGTTTAGCACTAGGTGGGCCTCAGTGGAGAGTTCTTTAACTGGGAGTCACCACTGAAAAGGCCCTTCTTTTCGCCACCTACCGGGCCTCCCTTGGAGGTCGAATCAGAGGCAGGCCCTAAATTTTGTTTGCAGCATTCCAGTTCTTAATCAGTGTCTGATGCTAGCAACAGAGGGAACGAAGACCAACAAACTGAAAGTAAATCTAGACTAAAGCTGTACAGGTTCTGTTAATTCCAGCTCATGTGTGTTTTGCAGTTTGCTGGGGGAGTTTTTGGCTTGTTGTTTGTGGAAATGGCTAGTTGTTGTGGGGAGGATAGGAGAGAATTTCATTCTATTTATGCAGTGCACATAATGTGCATGATGTACATCAGTGCCCATGCACACAAGCACAAATGCACATGAGTGCAAACATGAATTTGCATAATCCCACCCTCAAGTAATTACTGGCATGCAAGTCTGTGGCATGCAAGAAAATGCCAGCTACTGCAGGATCTCTGGTTCAGTCCCATAACAAGCTGAACTCTTTGGAATCCGTTGCAGATTCCTCTGAAATCTCTAATTCAGACAAGGAGTTTCTGGTTCGCTGGAAGGCAGCTCAGGGCATGGCAACTCAGCTTGTGCTTTCTTAGGTTAAACTCACTCTGAAGACTTAGGCTCACAATTTGGCTGCACTTCTCAAGCTGGCCCTGGCACATGATGCCCAGATTCCAGCTGCGTTTGCACAGCTGGGAGTAGTACACCGACGGTGCCCATTTCTTCGCCTGTCTGATCAGGCATTCCTTGGTTAAAGCTCAATCACAACATGCTCTATGCAGGACTGCCTTTGACAATTATTCAGAAACTTCTGCTGGTGCAAAATGCAGGTCCAGTTGGTGCCCACAGTGTCCCTGGTTACAACAGCTTTGCTGGCTACCCGTCTGTTTACAGTAAAAATTCAAAGCGCTCCAGGGGAGCTGAAAGTCTCTCCTCCCCTAAACAAGAGTGCCCAGTTCCAAATGTCTTCTAGAAGGGCCTTCCTTTTGAGATCACTGCCTTCTGAGAGCACTACCATCGTGGTGATGTGAAAGAAGCCTTCTCAGAAGGGATGCATGCAAATATTCCATTTGCTTCTAATCAGGATTCTATCCCGTTTGTGTCCTCTGGACTGAACTTAGGCCCAGATATGATCAAAGTTCAGACAGTTCTGAACTTGCAAGGGGATCTTGCAAAGGAAAAATTTGATTAATTTTCTGCATGGCTGTGGGGAAAGCTTTTATTCATATCATGTATGCATCTGAGGATGAGTTGCATCCATTAATAATGTGATGTATTAATGGCATGTGGCCATAATAACAAATAATCATCATTATTAGTAATAACAAAATTATCATCTCGTATGATGGAGCAAAGCATGGAGCACCTCCATGGGTCCAGGTGGTATAGCGCTAACTCCTCTTTCTGCATGCCCTATAAGGTTGTGGGGAGTCCCTTATGATGTGGAACTGGGGCTCGGAGCAGGGGGACTGTGCCTTCAAGGGAGAGAAGACCAGTCTGCTTGCAGACCAGCCTGCTTGCCAAAGACATGGCGAGTCTCTGTTGCTTCTGGATAGCTACTTTTCCTTCTTAAGCTGCTTCTGAGCTTCAAGCACACACCTGCTCTATTCCTCCTTCGCACGAAGCAAAAACACCCTTTCTACAATGCTATTTTTTCTGCAATCGTGACCTGTTTCACATTTTATTTTCCGAGGAGATCTTCTTTTCCTTTCAATCTTCCCTGCAAAACTTCGGTGGAGGACCATGACCTCTCCTGAGGTCACAAGAGGAAGACCTAGTGGGGTCAGTGGACATGGATCAGTCTTTGGATCCCCAGTGATCCAATGGCCCATACCACCGAAAGGTAAACTGAGGCACTAAACATGCAAGTGGGTGGGATTGAGCAACTCAAAAACACTCTTTGGACCTGTGTTCTCTGAAGCCGTCAAGCTACCATTCCACAAAGAATCAAGTGACTTTCTGTTAATGATGGGGCAGGGTGGATGATCTACGTAGCCATAATAACAATGAGAATGATAACATGTAAAATTATATGTGACATTCACAGAGTCAGGTGAAAAACAGCTTTTGGAACACGGGTACAAGTTTAGAAAGCATCACAAAGCGTCCACACGTGCACCTTCCTCACTAGTAGTGCAAGATAACATTCTAAATTATGTGCTTCTCGTGAGAAGTAGCAAGAACTGGATTCTTCAGAAGAAAGTAAGGGCATCAGGTTCTGTGATATCATCTTGATCCCTCCTTTGGCTTGCAATAATAATGATCATTCTATCCCTTTGGAAGGCAGCCAGAATATTTCATAAAACACCCCACTTCGCACTCACACAAGCCCCAAACCTGTTGGAAGCAGCACCAGAAATGTATCTTCCTGTCTTCCCAGCATGGAGTCGAGTTTTCCAGCACCTGAGAGCAGAGGAAATCCTGCGAATTAAATGTAGGATTGATGCTTTGCTTGTGGAAAAGCCTCTACAAAACTGGAAAGTGGGAACTAGAATTACTCCAGAAAAGGAGAATATTATATTCTGACCAGGCAAAGATTAGTTGCCCTTGAAGGTCACAAAGAAGCCATAAATTCCAATAGTCTCTCTTATCAAGCCTGCATGGAAGCCGGAATCAACTGACTGATGGGAAACTGAGTGCTGATTTTTAAAGTATTGTTGATGGCCACCTCTCCACACAACCCATTTCTCTGTCACTGGCTCAGTTGTCTGGTTAGCACAGTCGAAACATTAATGTCAAGTCCCACAGGTCAAGCCCCACTGGCTGACCATTTTCAAAGAAAATTAATGGTGCTGTCAAGGAATGCAAGAACACACTGGCTCCCGGATATGGAGTTCCCCCCATGGCTTTCCAAGGGTCCATTGCACCCTGGCAAGCAAGTTTATTTTGCCTAGAAAAGCTGGCTCAAGCGGAAGCTTTCTGTGCAATTTTTTTAATTTATGTCCTGCCTTTTTCCTTCAAAGGGCTCAAGGCAGCTTGCATCATTCTTCTCTTCCATCTTATCCCCACAACAACAGCCCTGTGAGGTAGGTTGGGCTGAGAGTCTGTGACTGGCCCAAAGTCACCCAGTTGGCTCCATGGCTGAGCTGGGACTAGAACCCAGATCTTCTGAGTCCTGGTCCCATGCTCTTAACCACTGCACCACACTGGCTCTCTCAAATTGAGGGAAAAGAAGCGAAGTCATGTTGTCCATTTCTTCCCAGCCAAGCTGAGTGGATTTACGGCAGCAGGCACTGCACCCCTCACTCGAGAGTTCATTTTGTCTGCTCCTTCAAGTTTTTCTGGAAGCAGCCAGAGCAAGGGAAGGAACTAGGGTACTGGCTACAGCTTTACTGGTTTCAGTGCATTTGCACTAGTAAGTGTATTGACACCATGAGTAAAAAGAACCAAGGAGCAACTGGACCACCCTTCCCTTCACCCTAGGTTGGCTCTGTATGATCCCATGATTTCTGGGGAGGATCTGTTCCCACCTGGTCAACGATCCTCCATGTCCCATCAGGTGACTGCAGCAGTTCAGTCTTGCTCTCACCTGTTGACTTTTCAGGACAAACAAGCAAACCCTGCCCTGTGACTGGGGGGAGGGGGTGCGCCAAAGGGAGCGGGGAGTGCTGTAGTCAATCCTGATTCAATGCTCAGAGAACTATACTCCACACTAGTCAGACCCCATCTGGAATACTGTGTCCAGTTCTGGGCACCAAGATTCAAGAAAGGGTCCAGCAGAAAGCAACAAAAAGGGCCCAGGGTTTGGAAACACTGCCCTGTGAGGAGAGACTAAGGGAACTGGGCATGTCTAGCCTTGAGAAGAGAAGACTGAGGGGGGACAGGATATCCCTCTATAAGTACCTCAAAGTCTGCCACAAAGAGGAAGATCAAGATCTCTTCTTGCTGATGCCGGAGTGCAGGACACGGAATAATCAGTTCAAGTTGTGACAACCCAGATTCAGGCTTCCTCACTGTCAGACCAATACGGCAGTGGGACCAGCTGCCTGGAGAGATGGGGGGCTCTCCCACACTGGAGACATTCAAGGTGAAACTGGACGGCCCTCTGAGTGGGATGGTGTAACGTGGTGTCCTGCACCAGCAGGGGGTTGGACCTGACGGCCTTCACGGCCCCTTCCAACTCTACTATTCTATGATTCTATGAGACTCAGAAGAAATCAGTATACATTAGCCAGCTTCACTTGTGGAAGTGGAACTCTCTTTTCTTCTTGCAAAAAGGGCTGCTGTTGTTGTTAGGTACCATCAAGTTGCCTCAGCCTTTGGCAACCCTACGAGTGAAGGCCTCCAAAGTGCCTGATCCGTGATAGCCCTGCTCAGCCATTCTAAAGTAAAGCCTGTGACTTCCATGATGGCTTTGTTCCATCTCACATTTGATCTTCCTTTCCTTCTTCTTCCTATGACTTTTATTTATTTATTTTGATTTATATCCTGCCTTTTCCTACAAAGGGCTCAAGGCAGCTTACATCATTCTCCTCCTCCATTTTCCCCAGCTTTCCCCAGCACTTCTCCAGGGAATCTCACCTTCTCACGATGGGGCAAAAGAGGCCGCTCTGTCATTTTCCACATTCTCCACGAAACCTAAGGGCCATGGTGTCATGGTGTCCCCTTGACTCACCAAGCCAGGCCAGTGTGGGCTGAGCAAGATCCCATGTGCCATCACTGGAGACAGACCTTGGGGAGCCCTGAGTACATGAAGTTGCTCTAGTCTTCACATTCTATCAACAGACCAAAAAAATCTCCCGACACTTCCGTGGGACTCGCATTGTTGCTGATCAGGACTTCTGACCATGGGCTTGGGTGACCATTTCTCTTCTTCCCAGAGGAAGAACATCTTTGTAGTTGGAGTGCATTGTTGTTCAAATGGCTCATCTCGTACCTTGCACCTATTTATTTAGTGTGTGGTGATGGAACACTGAGCCAGGAGTCCACAAGGCTAACACGGAGTAGAAGTTTGGCTGCCTGCATCACTCGCTCGTTCTGTCTGTGCTTCCATGCTTATCCCGTGTGCACCACAAGGGGCAAACTAACTGCACGCACATGCAGACCAGCTGGCCTTCGGTTTGTCAGCTTATCCGGGCTTCTTCCGTCAATCATGCCTCGCCTCGTGTCCAAGGAGGTCCAGGTCCAGCCCCTGCCCTCCTCACAAATGCAGGTAGCCTCTCCCACTGAAGTGGCACCCATTTATCTACTCGCAGTGTTACATCCCCTTCATGGGTCACCACCTTGCCATGAAGAAGTGCAATGAAGCTATGAGCTATGCCATGCAAGGGCACCCAAGACGGACAGGTCATAGCAGAGAGCGCTGACAAAAGGTGATCCACTGGAGAAGGAAATGGCAACCCACTCCAGTATCTTTGCCATGAAAACCCCAGGGACAGTACCAAAAGGCAAAGAGATGATTCTGGGAATGAATGATGGCAAAAGGCGAAGGTTTCGGCAGAGGTTGAGGTGGCTAGATGGAGTCACTGGGGCAGTGGGAGTGGGCTTGGGTGGACTCTGGGGATGGTGGAGGACAGGAGAGCCTGGAGGAATGTTGTCCATGAGGTCGTGATGGGTCGGGCATGACTCTGCGACTAAACAAAAACAAAAAACAAAAAGATGCATGCTTTCAAACTGCTGGGTGGGCAGGAGCTAAAGGTGAAATGAGGGGCGATCACTCCGTCACACGGTGCTGAGTTGAACTGCCAGAGTGTCAGCCATTGCTGGCTGGCACATCCAGTGTCATTAAGCTATTGGGCCACCACACCTCCTACATACCTCGCTCAGAGCCACCTACTGTCAAACAAATAACCGTGCTGTTTTCATTCCCAGAGAACTGATTCAGCCAATCAAAGATTTCCCCCTTCTCTTCTAACACCTGCAACTGAACTGGCTGCAAGAGACTTTTTCCAAATATGCATGCAATACAATGTATTTCATAAGAACCAATAAAGCTAGCTTGAGTTGTCCCCCCACCCACCCCCCACCCAAAAAAAGGATGGGAGATATCTCCAAGCCCTGTATTGGAAGTCTGGAGGTGAGGACATACTTTCTACCACTAATTTATTTACAGAAATTGGAAGAACAAGGCATGTTTAGCCAGAAGAAGGTAAGTCTGAGGGGAGAGATGATAGCACTCTACAAGTACTTGAAAGGCTGTCACAAAGAGGAAGGACAGGATCTTTTCTTGATCCTGCCAGAGAGCAGGACATAGAATAATGGACTCAAGTTACAGCAAGCCAGATTCTGGCTGAACACCAGGAATAACTTTCTGACTGTAGGAGCAGTACGACAATTGAACAATGGCCGAGGGAGGCTGTGGGCTCTCCCCCATTGGCAGCATTCAGGATGCAGCTGGACCACCATCTGAGCCCTCCATGGTTGAACTTGGAGTCCTACTCTGAGGGTCCAGGAGGTTGGACCCAATGGCCCCCTGGCTCCTTCAACTCTACTCTTCTAGGGTTCTGTGATTCTATGACAAGCTGATCTGTCCAAGAGTTTGAGTCGTACTGTTATTCTCTGCTTGGCTTTGTTTTCCCCTTGGTTCAGTATTTCATTAGTGGTTTTCTACTACCTTCCTTGAGCTACCAACTAACCCACATCCCCTAAAAATGGGATGTGGAATTGGGGAGTGGGAGCAGATCAGATCTTGGACTTCCAGGTGTTCCCTGGACAAATCAGCTTGAAGATGCAGCATGAGCTGTCTTTGGCCTGTCCCCTAATCTCTGGCAGTAACGAAGTGGCCAGGTGGCTCCCCTTCCAGTCCCTGGCGAGTTCTAAAGGTAGGGAATGTTTTCTGTAAGCCTCCTTTCCCCACAAGGTTGCGTCAGAGATCCTCAACAACCAAGCTCTGCCTTTGCTCTTACTTGGCCCAATGCTACCCCAGCACCCATTGCTCAACTGAGGGTATCCAAAAGTTCAATGTATTTGAGTCTGTCTCTCTGTCTATCTATATGGAAACTCAAGCAGGTAAACAGTGATTGTCATTCCACACTTTATTTAACAGTTTCAAAAGTATATATAAAAGGGCTAGGATATAGCACAAGTAGGGTCTATTCTAACTTCTCCCCTCTCCCCACAACACACGCAAATATTCCATGTGTAAATACCTGGTTCCCAAGAACAGGTAAATAGCAGTGAAGTTTGGGAGTTGGGTCTTGAATAGCTGTGATTATTGAAACTTGTAATCGATTCTTTTCTTAACAAGCTGTCCTAGAGAGAAGAATGTCTGGTGCTTTCCGTGTTAGGCTGTCTCTTCTAATGTACTGCATAGACATGTACAATGTTTGCTCGAAATCTTTGGCTGGTATGTTTTTGAGAGCTCTAAGTTGCTTTGATAACTTTTTCATGACAGAACAGTTTCATATCCCTTCAAACCAAGTTCCCAGGGTCGAGTTAACAGTTGTTTTCCAAAGCTATGCTAGAACCTGTTTGCTTGCAGACATAAAAAAGATGTTTACACAGAACTACATTGCACAGAATCCTCTGTACCATCCACCAACCAAGAGGAACTTCCGTAGGAAATGGGTACTGAGGCAAATAGACAAAAGGGTATACCGGGAGGAGGAGGCCCGTTGCAGAAGGATTCTTCGCAAGGCTAAGGCTGATTATGAGCTGAGACTTGCCAAGAATATAAAGAGCAACAAAAGGGCTCCTTTCAGCATGTAAAAAGGAAGAGGAAGGGGAAATAAGTGGTGGGACCACTAAATAAGGTGGAAGGAGATCCAGTGACTGATATGAGGGAATAGGCACAGATGCTAAATGACTATTTTGCCTCTGTGTTCTCCCCAAAGCAGGATGGGGGATATCCACATAGGAGATTAGATGAGGCCAGGGACTTAGGGGCACAGATTAGAGTCACCCCCCTTGAAGTCGAGGGGCTCCTCTGGGTATTGGACATTACAAAGGCACCAGGCCCTGACAGGTTACACCCGAGAGTACTTAGAGAGTTGGCAGGGGTTCTCTCACTCCCACTGGCCTCCATTTTTGAGGCCTCGTGGAGAACAGGTGAAGTTCCAGAGGACTGGAGGGTGGCATCGGTGGTCCCAATTTTCAAAAAGGGTAGTTGAAAGGACATGGGGAATTATAGACAGGTTAGCCTTACATCCATTGTAGGAAAAACAATGGAAAGGCTCATAATAGAGAGAGATCTAGTGATGCTAGATAGGGAAGGGAGGCTGACGGCCACACAACACGACTTCCGCAAAAACAGATCCTGATAGACAAACCTTGTGGAATTCTATGACAAGGTTTCGAGATGGCTAGATGGAGGGGATGCAGTGGATGTGGTATACCTGGATTTCAGCAAGGCCTTTGACAAAGTGCCCCATGATATCCCGGTGGAGAAACTGAGGAGTTTTGGGACACACCAAAACACTGTCTGGTGGATTAGGGCATGATTGACTGACCAAAAGCAGAAGGTAATCATTAGTGGGGAATCATCAGGATGGCGGCCAGTGACAAGCGGGGTCCCCCAGGGCTCTATCCTGGGGCTGATCCTGTTTAATCTTTTCATTAACGACATGGAAGAAGGGGTGAACAGTCTGCTGATCAAATTCGCAGACAACACTAAACTGGAGCAGTGACCACAACCGAGGAGCAGGTACTCCAGATCCAAAAGGATCTGGACAGACTATGGAAGTGGGCCGGGGACAACAGGATGGTGTTCAATGTGGATAAGTGCAAGGTCTTGCACTTGGGGCATAGGAATAGCTGTCATAAGTACAGGTTAGGTGACAGGTGGCTGGAGAGCAGCACTTGTGAAAGGGACCTCGGGGTGCTGGTTGACCACAGGCTGAACCTGAGCCAGCCATGTGATGTGGTAGTCAAGAGGGCGAATGCCACCCTTGGTTGCATAACCAGAAGTGTGGCTTCTAGATCAAGAGAGGTATTACTACCACTCTACACGACTCTGGTGCACCCGCAACTGGAGTATTGTGCTCAGTTCTGGGCCCCTCATTACAGAAAGGATATAGCCAGGTTAGAGTCAGTGCAGCGAAGGGCCACAAGGTTGGTGGCCGGTTTGTAGGGGATGCCTTATGAGGCGAGACTGAGGGAACTGGGTATCTTCAGCCTGGAGAAGAGGAGACTCAGAGGGGATCTGTTGGCGACATACAGGTATGTGAGGGGGTGTCACATGGAGGTGGGTAGAGACCTGTTCTCCCCTGCAGAGGAAGGCAGGACGCGCTCCAATGGAAAAAAGCTCAAGGAACCAAGGTTCAATTTGGATGCCAGGAAGCACTTCCTGACAGTCAGGGCCCCAAGGGTGTGGAATGGGCTTCCACGAGAGGTCGTTGAGTCCCCATCGGTGCGGGTGTTCAAGGATAGGCTGGACGTCCACATGGTGGGCATGTTGTGAGCGGAGCCGGCTGGTGCCGGAGATTAGACTAGATGGCCCAGGAGGCCCCTTCTGACTCACTCTGTTTCTATGCTTCTTTGTTTCTAAGTGGGTTTTCTGTAGACATGCATAGAAATACCACTTTCAACATACTTTAATGACATGTACACTTTGCCATGAGCAGTCAACTTCAAAATTTGCAGCAGCGGAAAAATATATAACAATATCCAACTTCAGCCATGTAAGGCCAAGGACAGGCCAGGGTTGGATAATGGCAGGACCCTCCAACTTTGAGGCAATCTGCTGTGGTTATAATCTTCTTATTATGAACGAGTCCTGTAAAAAGGAGAAGACATTAGTCACAGAACAGATTCAGCACAGAGTCAACAGCCGGGTTGGGAGGGATGACATATGAGGAGAGATTGAGGGGACAGGGTCTTTTCAGCCTGGAGAAGAGGAGACTCCGAGAGGCTCTTTAAGCGAATTATAGGAATGCGAGGGAATGTCATGTAGAGGAGGGTGTTCTTCCCTGCGGTGGAACGCAGGATGTTTTCCAATGGGGCAGAGCTCAAGGAACCAGGCTTCTGGTTGGATGTCAGGAAATACTTCCTGACAATTAGGACCCCTAGAGCAGTGATGGTGAACCATTTAGAGACCGAGTGCCCAAACTTCATCCCAAAACCCACTTATTTATCGCAAAGTGCCAACACTGCAATAAAACCTAGATATGATGCTGCAGATTCAAATAGGCCAGGGGGACAGCACAACATTAAAAGAATCTCAGTCTCTTAATTAGAACATCTCTTGGCTAAATCTTAGATATTAAATTTCAATTTTTCATAAGAAAACTCAAAGCTAAAATCTTGTGTTAATAAAAATGAATGTATTAAAACTTTCAGTCAGTCCAAGCAAATATATATTTATCTTTGGCAGCACACTGACTAGCCATGTGAAAGCACGGACTGGTCGCAGCTAATGAGTTGCGGCTCGTGATGTCATCATCTGGAACCGCTGCTCCTTTTCAAGCATGTGCATGGCCCCTGTGTGCGCTGTTGTCCGATGCTCGGCTGCTGGGGCGATGGTGGGGCGACTTGGCTCGTGTGCCAACAGGGAGGGCTCTGAGTGCCCACTGCGGCACACATGCCATAGGTTCCCCAGCACTACCCCTAGGAAGGGGCTTCCAAGGGAGGTGGTGGGGCCCCATCAGTGAGGGGGTTCAAGGAAAGATTGGACAACCACATATTAGGGATTACATGAGCAGAGCAGGCTGGAGCCAGGGGTCAGACTAGGTGGCCCAGGAGGCCCCGTCTGACTCTCCAGGTATATATGATTCTATGCTTCTAAAACTGGGACTGTGGATTTTGACGCTCAGATTCCATTCCTCCTCAACTGGCCTGGGCTTTCTGCTCTCTTTGCTTACTGTGAGACGGACACGCTCCCATGATCAAGATGTCTTGTATAATTCAACACGGAAGGAGTAATATGTGTGAGTAACACTGAGCACAGGGTTCAAAGCTGGGGATGAGCAAAGGTCTTGTTTAGAATCCTTTCTCAAAGAGCCCAGTGCAACATACTGCATTCAGGAAGCCTATTGTTCAAAGCGTTCCTTTTGGGTAATGCATCCGGGAACAATGATGCACAGATAATGGGCTGAACGAAGGCCACATTCACTGTGTCATTGATCAATTACAATATCCGACAACAAAATCCACAGGAGGTTTTCATGTGATGTTCAGAGCTAATTCACAGGCCACAAAGCTGCGTTGTTTGCATGTGCCCATGTTCCATTTTGAGTGTGGCGCCTTGTAGGCAGGCCTTCTCTTGTGGCCAGAATCTTACACTTGAGTTTAATGTCCCAAGTGAACATGGTGCGTCTTACTTCATTCTCGGGAAGTAAGATATGCATATGGAAGACCTACGTGTAGTCCAAGTACTACGTGAAATTCACCAAGGGCCAGGCACTGTGGCATGTGGGTGGTGCATCCATGGAGAAGGCCTTGGGGAAAGAGCATACCTGCCTTTCTGTGTGTATGCTCTGGTGAGTGCAGAATTTTTCCATTATTCCTGGGCACCTCTTGATTCTATAAGTCTTCCCCATAGACAAACCATGTACCTATTCTCCGTGAACCAAAGCAAACAAGTACAACAGCCAGATACCATGTTCAGAAACACAGATGCAATTGGTGGGACTATTCTTAGACTTTTTTTAATCTCTGGATGTATAGCATAATATTGATTTTAGCTTTGACTGTGTCTTATTTTATGAGTCTTTAGAAAAGCATTGCGTGTGCAACTTACTTGGAGAATCCAGTAACAGAAAGAAGAGGAAGGTGGAAAGAAAATTCAGTGTCTTCATCATTCCAAATAAGCTGCAGTTTTTGCTTGAGCTAGATCAGACAAAGAACCTGAAATAATGAAGAAACTGGAAGAATATGAGATCCAAAAGTACCTTGTTACGTAAAGTTCTTCTTTATTTGTAAACATTTTTTAAATTTCAAAATCAAAACTTCACTTTTGTTGCTTCCAAATATGAATAATGTATAGACTGTTTCATATTCTAGGTAATTAAATAGCTAAACCTTATTATTTAGATTTGATAGGGTCCATTTTTATGAATTTTAATTGATGTCCTAAACTGTTATTCTTAATGTCATATTATTGTATTTTACAGAGTCTTTTTATTGTATTGTTGATTTCTAATGGAATATACATTGCCCAGAGAGCCCTAAATTGGCCTATAGGTTGTGGTATATAAATTAAATAAATAAATACCCAGTGCATCTGCAGAAGCTTATTAAAAAGTTCTAAAAACTCAGTATTTTATTCCGACCTGTCTCATATATTTGCTGCTTCTGTGATTTTTTTCTTGCTCCTTTTAATTGAGTCTTTATTACTTTAATTGCTTTATTACATGTTATCATTTTAATATCCTGCTGGTTTTTATTATACATTTTATTGTTTTCTGCCACTTTGGGAGAACTTCTATCCTGAAATGCATCACCATCACCAAAAGCAGCAGCAGCATCATTATCATTGTTATTTATATATACAACTCACAGTGATTCAACCATAACAGCAAAGTTAAACTGAAGTTAAAAGAAATACTGAAGGGCCTTTGATACTAAACCTGACATGAACTAATCCCCAATTAAATAAAAACCTTTTAATGACTCTGGAGATGTGTCATTCCAGTGAATAACTTCTCTATAGATGCATATCCCTCCTCCAATTCTTAATGTGCTAGTCAAAGTATCAAAAGCGGAAAACACTAAAGCACCTGTCACCCAGCATTGCAGTTTCTATCACAATGAGGTATTGCAAGTAAATGCAAGACAAATATTTCAATATTTGCAAACGAGAAAGGGAAAGAGGAACATCTTACGGGTGTTCAGACAAAGAACAGGCCTAAAGCTCCCAGCATTCCCCAGCCAGCAGGTCTAAAAAGGCACAGGATAGTGTCCTCACGCTCAGCACTAAGATGCTTCCGGGAGTTGCATGCCAAAATCACAGGTAGCCTCCGCTGTGGCTGGTTGCTCAGATTTCCTTCTCCTGCCTCCCCTGGTGCTCTTCTAATTGCACCACAGACTCTTTTATGAGGAACCCACCACCTCCGCCCCAAGCCTGCAGGTTTCTCTTCTGCCAAAGCTGGAATCTCTTGTGTTCTATCAAGACCGTTCTACATGTCCTCCAGGTTTAGCAAAGAACAGATCATCTTGTTAAGAACAGAGCTCGTTTCAGCCTACAGACCTACACCATGCAGACAAAATCGCTCAAGATCAGCTGCCTGGAGAGATGGTGGGCTCTCCCACACTAGAGACATTCAAAAAGAAACTGGCAGCCATCTGAGTGGGGTGGTGCGATTTGGTGTCCTGCACCAGCAGGGGGTTGGACCCGATGCCCTTCATGGCCCCTTCCAACTCTAATCTTCAATGATTCTGTGATTCCTCCTCCTGAGGCTGCAAAACCCCATTGCATGGTTTAATTTGGTAGAATGTCTCATTTTTCAGAGAATGCTTGTTTGAGGGGCTTTTTGGCAGCCAACACACCCAGAAATGGAAGATATTTCCCATAATCGGAACACATTTTGTAGGTCACAGTGACCCTGAGTTCAAATTCCTGGGGAGCTTGCCAGGAATTGAGGCCCACACACTATACAAGTTGTACCCCTCCAGCTGGAAAGCAGACACCTCCATCCAGGTCCAGTTTCTCAGCTGTAGAAGAGAGTCCATGTCAGACTCCCATGACTCGCCTGGTAGAACTGAGTTCTTGGAAGTCCAGATTCCCACAGCTTGACTTGCTTCTAAGCCTAACTCCATTGACCATGAATAGGTGCCCCTGGCTTAAGCTCCTTTCCCAGAAAAGAAGGTTCCAAACCTTAATCCTACCTCCAGGCATGAAGACCCCCTGTGATCTCCCAAAAGCAGCACTGAGGGAAATATGGGTGTTTGGGGGAGTTTCTTCCTTCAGATTCATGTTTATTCTTAGTCAATCTGGCCTTAACTAAGGGAATTTGTAAAATTAATACGAGATTGGGAGGCTGCAGAGTTTGTCAGAGATTGTTTTTCCTTTTCACTGACCTCTTCTTTGCCACCCCTCTGCATTACCAAAATACATCTGCACATTGAACAAAGAAAAAGTGATTTTGAAAGGACCAAACATATGGATTTTTTACTGTGGTATTTTATTGATTTAAATTATTGTTCTGGAATTCTGTTCTCACTGGCATTTATACATGAATTAGTTGAACACATTAAAAATAATCTAAATATGACTCATACATATTTTCTTTGTAGTATCTTCCTTTGATCAAGGTGTGTAAGTGTACATGCAAACAGCGCAACCTTGAACTTGCTTTTGATGCAATTCTGTGCAAGCTTTTCACAGCTTCTGGTCCTGGCTAGAATTTAGGGAGACCTCTGTAAAATCCTGAGCTTGTGACTTTGCCTTAGTGTGTGGCTTGGAACAAGGAGTTTGCAAGAGTTTACAAAGAGCATGAAAGAATTCACAAGGAGCATACAAGAGCTTAGTGATCTCAAAGTGCCAGCCATAGCCCATCTGTGACTGAGGGAAGTGTGCAAGCTCAAATTATTTGATGCCAGTATGTTGCAGCTCAGTGGAGCTACATCCAGACCCTGTCCCTGACATCTCTAGGCAGAGCTAGAAAAGAATCTTTCTGGAAAACCTGGAGCACCTCTGCCAGTCTGAGTCGAAACTATCAGGCTAGATCATCTGGCTGAGTACTGAGCAATTTCCTATGCACAGCAACGCAAAATGGGCCATATACATTCTCCAATATGCTTAGCAAAAGGCCAGGGACAGGTGATCAGCCAACAGAACCCCTGGGAACTCCGGCAGGTAGGTCTGTCCCAAATATCTCTAGTGAATCCTGCAGAAAAGAAAAGATGTTAAGGAAATGCTAGATGCCAATCCAAACAGGCATGCCTTGCCAAAGCGAAAAGAAGAGTCCTTCAGATTTCCTCCAAAGAGCTCAAGATGCATAGGAAGAAGTCAATGCTCCTCTTCTTCCCAGTATCTGGTGTTCAGAGCCATTGAGTTTCTAAACAAATTCCTCCAACATGACCATTTTCAGCCATGAGTTCATAACCTCCAAACCCCACATTTGTCCTGGGTTCCACTCAGTGATGTCTCTCCTGTGGAACATTTCATTTATATACAGTGTTGGGTTCTTGTTTCCATGGGTATGTACAATCCACATGTTCCAGAAGAGTTCAGAAGGCCTTTTGTAGATGGATTGCTTGGCTGTGCAGCACCCTGTAGTACAGCTCAGTGTTATTTTCAAGGATTTTAGGCAGTCCTTGTAGAAAAGACCACCTTGGTTTATGCTTCCATCACTTACTGTCATGCTCAATTGCCTTCACTTTCCATTCCATGGTCAGATGTCACTGACTTGCTTCCTAGTTAGTTGGGGTTTTATTTATTATATTTATATCCCACTGTTTTCCCCTCAATGAATTCAAGGCAGCTTACAAAGAATCAGAGAATCAGAGAATAGCAAAATTGGAAGAGGTCAAGAAGGGCATTGGGTCCAACCCCCTGCTGTTGCAGGACATCTTGTTGCACCATCCCACGCAGAGGGCTGTTCAGTTTCTCTTGGAATGTCTCTAGTGTGGGAGAGCCCACCACCTCTCCAGGCAGCTGGTTCCACTGTCATATTGCTCTGATGGTGAGGAAGCTTTTCCTGATGTCTAGCCTGAATCTGGGTTGCCGTAATGTGAGTGGATTGTTCTGTGTCCTACACTCCGGCATCAGCAAGATCTTCCTCTTTGTGACAGCTCTTGAGGTACTTATTCATCATCTTGTCCTTACAACAACAAACCCTGTGAGGTAGGCTGGGCTGAGAGAATCCTTGAGAAAACAGGCCTAGAAGTTCATACTCCTGGAACAGCTTCCCTGTCCATCTCCCATCTCCTAAAAAAATTACTCTTGTTGAGTCTGGAGGGCAATGGTTGGGATGGACACGAAAATGAAGCAGGCACCAGCAGAAACACTTTTCTCACGCAATCTGGAAGGAAAGGCTTGTCAAAGAATTCCACAATGAATTCAAATGGCTGCAGCAGGCTCACATCTTCTGCATCACTCGGGTTCTAGAGGCAAGGGGACTGCTTGTTTTTGATGTTTTCCTTTTACTTTCTGAAATTGTATGCAAATTTTGTTGTACAAAAATGCAAACATTTCTTCAATGCAGGCACATATATACCATTTTTAACCAAAACAAAGCACATCGGTGTCTCATTTAAGTGTGCAGGGCTGAGACTCAAGAAACAGAGAGACTCAGAAGAGGCCTCCTGGGCCATCTAGTCTGACCCCCGCAGCTCCTCTCATGACAAGAAACACAGCTTCTAGTCTCCGCTCAGCCATGGAGCTCACTGGATGACATTGGACCAGTTGCAGACTCTCAGCCCAGCCTACCTCACAGGGTTGTTGTGGTGAGAGTAAGATTAGGAGGAAGTGGAGGATTATATAAGCTGCCTTGAGTTCCTTGGAAAGGAAAAAAGTGGGATATAAATGTAATAAATAAATCAATGAATATGTTTCCAGATAGGCAAAACCCTGGGCAGTTCGCAACAGACCTTCATTGTTCTTCCTAGTTTATTGCACCCACTCTGCTTGGTGTTTAAATGCTGAGCTACGAAAATGGTCCATGCAGAGATGGAAGTTCAATAAATTGTGGAGGGGCTTTGGGGTACTTTTCCAAAAGGAGTGGGGGAAATCTGGATCTATCCATGAGTGGACGATGGCATGCAAGAATCCTGATACTCTCTGAGCACAGATGGAATGGATTATTCAAAACCTGCACCCTTCAGCAGCTAAATTTCAGAAATAAGTCCCCCAGCTAAGGAGTGACCCCAAACTGTTCTTGTTACCATTGGTTTTTTGTTGAGACGTTTGTCATTTTTGGATTTCATTGGTTATGTTCTTTTGACTCTGTTACTTTATGCAGCCTTGAATATATTCTGGTAGCACACGAAGCCATTTTTAAAATACATGCAGAAATAAATGAAATAGACTAGAGAAACAAGGTTTGCTCATTGTGTTCTTACTAGAGACAGAAAGGGTGTTTTAAAGCAAGGTTTCTGTCATGCAATCAACAAGTCTAATTCGTGGAATTTTAAGAAGGGTTCGATCTTACTTGTAATTCCTCCTTACTCCTTCATTTCCCGGCCGCTTTTAATTTTCATAAAAATCTGCTGTGCAGGAAAAGTTGAGGAAATATCTGCACAGTCCCTTTTGGTTGGCAGTGGATGCCAGGTGTCACTTGCATTGTGCTAACCTGAGATCAACTTGGATTGTCAAGATGCAAGTCAGGGCGCTTCCCATATTTCCAATGTCACTTTTATTCTTATTCTCATAACCACATGAAGCTATGTTCATATTGTTATGACTGATAGGATCTTCTTATTACAAGTCGCAACTGTCCAAGGAGTCAACGGGATGAGCTGCTGTCATGTACGCCTTACCTGGGTGGCCCAGTAGCAGAAGCATCAAGAAGAAGAAGAGGCCTGAGAGATGGCAGAGAATCTTCATGCTTGAATATCACCTGAACCCTCTGTGTTACCTGAAAGCATGGAGTTGGCTTAACCCCTGCCCCACGGCACCCCTCCAATTGAAAACAGTTGTGGAAGAAACTATGAAAAGTTTTTACAAGGCAAAATTAAGTGTCAGGTTCATCCCCAAGAATAAGCTCCTATAAAGCTCGGAATAAAAGCTGCAATGCATAAGGAACCCCTGGCATATGCATATGCTGATAGATGGACATTTTCCATCTTGAACCACAAGGTTTGGGCTACGTGTACCTATAGAGTCTGAATGCTACCAATTGGAGAGGGAGAATAGGAAGTTAATTAAGCTCAATAGCACCATACGGTGTATCTAACCAGGGGAGAGAGCTGTAGAAACTTCAGGATGTTGGAGAAATCTGCAGTGGGTTCAAAGGGGTTCAGATTTCTGAATGGCTGATTTTGCAGCTGACTGGCTTTCCTGAATCCAACAGAATCTGTGCTTTTGCAAACTGCTTTTTTAAACGTTCCATAATTCTATGGAAATGAATACATAGAAAAACAAGGAAACATTAAAAGACACTGATAAAAATGCACATTTCTCCCATAGACAAAAGAGTGTAGATGTATATTTGGTGAGAAAGTGTGCATTTCTGAGGGACTTGCACATTTTCAGAAGTGCCGATTTGCAAAGGTGCATGAAGATACTTTTGCACAAAATCTGATTCCATCAACGAGTTGATGAAGGAACAAAGGAGGCCTGACAATCCATAAAACATGGTTGGAATGGATTGTATGTCACAACTTTGAAGCAAGAGTGGAACACAAATATGATGAGTTGAGGGCAGGGCAGAATCTCTCCAAAATCTCCTTTGCTATGGTTGGGCCATGAGTCAATGGAAACCAATCTATCCTCTTCTTCTGGATGAAAAAGGCAAGCAAATCTACTTCAAATGGCTACAACTAAAACGTCTACCTGCAGGTACTTACAAAAGCAGTGGGAGGCTCCAATTGCATTGGCTCAGGTTGTCTTCATATGCTCTTCACCAATCTCATAATCTCAAGGTTGCCATGCATCCCTTGGCGGAACTATTTATACCGATCTAACAAACATTTCGGCTTTGCTGGATGCCTGTCTTCCCCTAGAGGCAAAGGACGATGTGATGCACAACTAAATTCCTCAAACAATCATTACATTTGTTCAACAGATCAGAGAGAAGTACACCAAGATCCATGTTCTAACTTTGTTACCATTCTGCCTACACCTGATATGAGGATAACTCTGTTCCAAAGAGTTCATCCAGACTTTCTCTCGTATGCTATCTCTCCTATCGTTGGCAAGTAGAGGGAGTGTGCGCAGGTTAATGGGTCATACTAAAGAGCTTTGCCAGTACAGAAGTTCACGGAGCATGTGAGTCACCATATTTCCTGCACACACACACACACACACACACACACACACACACACAGGGGAAGAGAGAGTTGGAAGGTCTAGGAAACTTTCTGGGCAATAAGTGACTGTGATCCATACTGTGTGGAAGAACCTGAAGGCCTCTGGCCCCTTCCAATCTATTCTATGATTCTAAATGATGAGAAGGCACACCAGTGGGCTAACCAGAAAATACCCTTCATATGAACCAGGTAGGGTGCAGCAGGTGAGCTGAGCTCAGAAGGAACAAGAAGGCAATAAAAAGAGCTTAGCATAGGGAAGCCTTGTTGGATCCTGAGAGTTGGCAACCAAAGGAAGATGGTCGTTGGAGACATTCTTGTTGAAGTGAAAACAGGTAAAAGTCACTGGGAAGTAAGCTCAGTCATTAGCTGAGCTGGGCATGAACCGGGAAGGGTCTACTGGAGGAGAAGTTGCTGTGAAGATCAAAGGAGGCACAGTGTCCCTCGGAGTAGAGAATCCAGAAAGGGAGGATTCCACCATCGGAATGCTGTGGATGGCAATAATACCCTCCAAGAGTAATTTAGTAGTAGAGACATGCCCTAGAACCTAAGACCCAGGGCAGTCCTGAGGGGGGAAATTAAATCATGGAGGAATCCAAATGTGGGAATATTGGAATAATAAGTGACATTTTTAAAGGGCCATTGTTATATTGTTACTGTTGCCTTACATGATGATTTTATTGTTTTACCATTTTAATGGTTGTGATGATTATTATTGTGAGCCACTTACTGGTTCTGGTTGGAATAGTTAGCAGCATACGCATACAAGTATATACTCGTAGATAAATAAGCCAGCCAGCCAGCATTCCTTTTCACAAGATGCAAAAGAAGAAGTACAGAACAGTACATTAAATCAGACACATTCAACTTAATGTGAACACATTCACATTAAATCATTCACATTCACACAGCTGCAGCTGTGTGTGTGTAGAGGAAAGAGGGGAAAGCACGAAACCTGAGCCTTTGCTATGCCCCACATCTGGATTTTTCAATGCATCAATGTATATTTGATTTGATCATGGATGTTTGATCATGGATTTTTCAATCTATCAATGCATAGATGCATATTTGCACAAGGCAGAAGGTCAACAGGAAGAAAGAGGATGTAGGGACTAGCTATGGGGCTATGACAGACGCATCAGAGCCAGGTGGGCCCTCTGAAGACTGGCGCAAGCCAAAGGGGGTGATGATGGAGTCTCAGGTTGGCATCTTCTAATCTGCTTCCTGGAGATGCAGAGGTCATCTTCTGGAGCAGAACAGAGGCTGGCCCGCCAGGTAGCTCCTAAGAACAGTGGCATCTTAAGATCTATGGCAGTTTGGCAGCCAGGTGACAGTGGAAAGGAAGGGCATGAATCACATCAAAATCATCTGATAAAATGATAGGACAGGAGAGAAAATAGTAGCCATATGGCAAGCAAAATGTCAAATATCAGATGTGCTTATTTCACAGCAATATCTTTTGTGGTTATTCTTCAGTGGCACAATGGTTAATTTCTTGACGACTTCTGCTCCTTTCAGCTGTCAGCTAAAATGGAGATAGAAATGTGTGAGCCTGGCTAATGCTGAGGAGGTGAAGAAGAGAAGCTGCTGAATTGAGAAGACCTGGAGAAGCTGGAAGAGGGTGGACCACAATCCAGAAATTAACAGATATGTCAGCCTTGAATTCCTACTCAGTCTTTTTCCCTACATGCCCACCTGTCCCTTAAGATCTTCAGCAGAGGCCCTGCTACGGGAACCCTCCTTGAAGGAGATCAGGAGACTGAACACCCGGAGCAGGGCCTTCTCTGCAGTGGCACCCTGGCTATGGAATGCGTTCCCCAGAGAGGTCCGCCTGGTGCTGTCATTACATGCTTTTCAGCACCAGGTCAAGACCTTTTTATTCATTGTTTTAATGTTAAAAAATTTTAATGATTTTTATTTCAGTCATGGGTTACTTAGTTTTATTATTGGTTGGGGTATTTAGGATATTTATATTTATACTGTTGTATCTATTGATCTTGTTGTGAGCCATCCAGAGACACAGAGTGATAGATGGCCTAGAAATATCCCAGATAAATTAAAATAAATAAATAAATAAATAAATAAATAAATAAATAAATACTGGTTCCTATCGGTCCACTTTACAATTGTTGCGCCTTTTCCCCATGCTGGGTTGCTGCTTTATTTTATTTTTTTTAGTCTGTATGGACATTTATACTCATTTCCATGTGCACTGTATGAAAACTAGACAATTTTTTGTATCGGCCTTCCCAAGGCACACGTTTGGGAGTGATCTTTGTTTGCAATATGTTATTTCTCAGAAGGGAAGATGTCCCAAAGGGGAACGGGGGACATCACACTGTGCTCTGAAAGTTTGGATCTATCTATTAGGATTGGGTTGGGGAAGATGCCCAATTCCTGAGAATTCCACAGCGACCTCAAGAGATTTGGGGAACCCAGTCCAAAAACCTGCAAGACCTAAAAGGTTTGCTGAGTTTGGATGAGACAAGATCGTGCTATTCCAACCGAGACTGATTAGCGATGCCTGCAGAGTCTGTAGGACTTTTGAGGTGAGTCCCTTTGCTCAGGGTGCACTTCCTTGAGTGCCCATGTGACCTAATGTAAGGGTAGTTC
>NW_025336273.1:0-33442 GCF_004798865.1 Varanus komodoensis | reverse complement strand
ATAATAATAATAATAATAATAATAATAATAATAATAATAATAATAATTTGGATAACTATTTGTAGTATCCTACTATGAAAATTAGTGCATGTCCTGTACAAAATATGGAGGTTTTGTGTACAAATATTTGTCATGTATCACAAATCTACCACTGAATAAATCCACAGTCAAAAATGAAGGTTGAAATTAATCATCTTCTTTGAGTGTGATTTGTTGGAGTGGATTCTAAAAATCACAAAAACTGTCTATGGTAATTGTGCCCCTTCTCACTGGAAACTGGAGGTTTCAACTTAAAAATTTGTGTTTGGAGTGTGTGAATGCCTTAAATCGAGACATTTATGACTGGGAACTACAGTGCAAGAGATGATGATCTATTGCCGTAATTGTCGTGAGCCAGTCTCTCTTCAGTCCCCGCTACCTTTGCCTTTCCAAACAGACCAAGACAAAAGGATGCTGTAGATCGGATTGGAATACGCAGGACAACCAGACTGTCCTGGTGGTTCAGCAGAAATATTGCAGAGGTCATTAGCAAAAGACACTCTAACTAGAAAGTACAGCTGAACCCAAGAAGCTCATTCCAGACTGAATCGCCTCCCTGTCTTCCCAACCAAATGAGGTTTGCTCTACCCTCAGGGGGGTTTCTATCACTCATAGGCCAGGTAGCAAGAACACCTAATTTTACTCAGACTCAGAGCAGATGATCGGATTTATTCGAATTATTTCAAAGTCATTTGATAGTGCAACATTTAAATGCAGTAGTCCAGCCAGCACGCAATTGGCTGTCCAAGAGTATTTCTCTTTGGTTTCAGTCTTAAATAAACTTCCCTGGGATTTGGCAACATGGTTGTAATTCAAGAAAACTCAAGTAGGGATTCATGCAAGAAGGAAAGAATAAAACTTTCAGCAGTAAAGAAAGTTGAAATGCTGCAATATTCGGGTTCAGGTATCTATTCTCCAATGTCGTATTTGGTGGTCGGAGGGTTTTAGATGTGGCACGGGCTACAACATTGCAATCTTTCCCCACCGGATCTTGTTTCCAACAGTGTTATCATTTGGGGGCTGCTTTGGGTTTTCGGTCGGAGCTGATGAATTAGGCTCTGGGAAAGAGAACATAGAAACCAAAATAATTAATATTGATCAAGGTGGGGAGTGACTCACAAGCACATTCTAATCTATGGAGTATCTGAAGCCAAACCCTTTCCCAAGGAAAATGAAATTATGTCCTTTTTTCATATTTAGCAGGAGTAGTTTGGAATCTCCTAGCAATTCTTTGGGCGACACGCGTCTACAAATTTTGGGAAATTATCAACCTCCAAGATAAAATGTACTAATTCTTACATATTTTGATTAGATGAATTAGAAAACAGGTGATAAAGGTACTGGTTGGTTAAAGTCTTCAAGATATTTCACAATAATGATCTATACACAAGCGAGTATATTTGCCTACACGGGAGGGAGGTGCCTGATGATCATGATGCCTCGTAACTTCTCAACAAAGTACGGTAGAACAATGAAAATGGAACCACATGGAAGCATCTAAATTTATCTTCACTTTGAGACTAAAGATTATCACCTAACTGTAATGTATTGTTCTTTTATTGCAAGGTTCATTTGTCTTGGCCAGATCTACGCATCATACAGGTACATCTGGTGGCTTGTGAAAGTGTCATTGCCTAATATTTCCAAGGAACAGTTGCCTGATATTTTTCCTCAGAAGCCAAGAAGCCTCCAAAATGTGCAAACAAGGCAGACAACTTCTGCTCCATTTGTGCTGAGGTTGCATTTGCATCTCAAAAGGGCAGCATGAGGGCAGAGGTAAAAAAGGCAGGCCACCCACATTCTGGATGCAAAATGGGGGCTCAGGACGAGCGCTGGGACCCTCATTATGAACTTATCTGCCTCACTGGCTACACAAGAAGTAAAACTCCACGCCTTTCGCAGTCCCAGGGGTGTGGGGGGAACTCACCAACCACAGTAGCGACTGCTGTTCTGGCATGGTTCCCCCAATTAAAAACCAATAAATGAATGGAAAGTTATGTTATTCATATCAATAAAAAGATAAATTTATAATGATTGGTGTGGCACCATTCTCATTGCTATATCCCATTTTGCAGAAAAGTGATGGAGCATAATCACACATCCCCCTCGTAATTGTGAATTATTTGGATGCAATTCTGACCTGAAGCCGTATCTTGGAAACTGCAGCCAATTTGTACTCAGGACTTAATGTTCCTTTATTAATGACCCAATTCTGGTAAAACTTCGCTACTTTCATTTCCAAAACTTTCTCCTTGTAGACCTTGTTGTGCTATTTGCACTTGAGGAAGTATAAGGGATTCAGTTCAGATCGGTTTTGACTGGAATGTTTTCCAGTTTATACCTCCTGGGCCAAGCAATGTCACAGACATACACTGTGATACAAAACCATGATACTCTGAACCTGCAGTGTGGCTTGTGGACCAGAAAGGGCATTTGAAAAACGTGCAAGAGAAAATGAGTACTTCTGAAAATCTTCTGAGAGATGGAGAACGTTCTGCACGCATAAAAACATGGAAAATGTATATGCACATTGGGCAAATATTGGGAAAACATTTATTCTGAAACGAAGAAAACTAGCTCGTAATCTGATATGGACTAGAGTTACAACGAGCTTGAGATGGAATTTGCTGAGTTCAGGTTTGGAGCTTTGCTCAACCTTACTTGTGGTAGATAAGCAACATTTCTGATTTGCAAGAGGTTAAAACTAGCAAGTAAAATGGAAATGTATTTTGTTTGTCTTAGCTCTTATACAACCCTCTCTGTGGCAGCCTTTAAAGGTCTCCTCACTTATCTCTTCTTGCTGGGCCTTTTTATTGTATTTTTACTGTATTTTAAGCTATTTTAAATTAATTTAAAATTCTTGCAACATTGTTGTTTTGCATTATTTATATTGTATTTTATTGTTCAGTTTTAGACATTGCTATTAACCACTCAGAGAGCATTGGCTAAGGGGTGGTATAGAAATGAAAGAAAAAATAATATTACACTGATTTTTTTAGCAAAAATACAGCCAAGCATTTCCCCTTCCCTTATTGTTCGTTTGTTTTTTGCAAGGCAGCCATGCTCCTGTGAAGCAACATTGTCCTTTTTTCTCGGCCCTCTTCATTTCCCAACCAATGGCCCTGATTTGAGGACTCTTGGGATTTTATTTATTCGTTTACTCTTTTTCTATCCTGCCTCTTTTTCTGCAAGGAACACAAGGCAAGTTTATAGAATTTCCTTCCTCCTCCTTTCCATTTTATCCTCACAACAACCTGGTAAGGGACGGGCAGTCGAGAATTAGTGGCTTGGGCCAAAATCACCCAGCAAGCTTCATGCTGAGTGAAGTCTAGAACCCAGATTAGCTAAGCCCATACCCAACACTTTAACCACTACACCACACTGCCTCTCTGGTTAAAAACAAAGCAGTTCCCAAAAACTGGAAGTCTTCCCACCCCTGTTTGATCCGTGGTCCATTCAGCCTAGCTCTATGTTCTTTGGCCATGCTCTCGGTGCTCCGCGTCTAAGCAGCAATCCTCACTGTAACCCTGCAGTGTAGACCAGTATGATCTCCACCTTACTGGCTTAAAGAGAACCATGGTTTGGCCAAAACCACTAAGGCTAAACTGAACACTGTATTAAACATGGAACTGCCATCAAAAACCACCTGCGTTGTGACATCATGAGGTACCATCTCTTCCCGAGGAATGTTGAAGGGTGCTCAGCATCTGAGATCAGCTAAAGTTCAGAACGGGGAAATGAGAGAAATGGAAAGGGGCAGAGTCGTGCATTTCCTCTGCTAGCAATCCACACCCTTTGGCCATAACTCAACGTCATTAACCGCCTCCCTCACTTTTACAGAAAGGACACTGATAATAGAATTTCTCCGTGTTTCAGACTTACTTATCACTGCAACAAGGCACAACTTTGGAACATTTTCCAATTTTTTTCCAGCCTGCTGGACAATGGTACAGCTGGCACTTGCCTTCCGCCCACTGGCACTGCTCACGGAAATTGATTCCCATATGTGCGAATCCTGCAGAGAAAGAACATGCCAGCCAGAATCCTGTGTCTCTACAAACAGTGCTCCTGGTTTTGGGTGTCCCAAATGACTGGGCCTTCCTTGTGATATGGGACTAATTCTTTGGCTTCCTGTTTTGGGTTTCTTGACAATATTGTTCAGGTCAGCTCCCTTCTTCCTCCAGGTTTGAGCAGAGTGGGGGCAAAATTCCCTGGGGAATTTTGGCCTCCTCACTTTTCCTTTCATTCTCCTGCTTTTCTCGGCTCCCCTGGTTCCTTCTCCTTCCTTCGCTCCTTCCTTGTTTCTTCCCCTTCCCCTTCCCCTTCCCCTTCCCCTTCCCCTTGGTGTTTACAGACACTTTATGCAGCAAAACATCAGTTGTGGGCACCATGTTCAAACTCCCAAAGATGCTTCATTTAGTCATTCCCGCCTCCTTCTGCACCACCTTTCAAGCACTGATGGCCCTTCCTTCCTCATTCTCTGACAGAAGTCGGGTGTGTTATACACGGCCATGCAAGTCACGCCTGCCATCTCCATTTCCCAAGGGGGCCCAGGCTCCTGGGCTTTGTGAAAAGGTATTTTGGACCCAGTATTATTCCCATGCCAGGGGTGGAGCCAGACTGCTCACTGGTAAAATGCCAAGCACCTTCACCTGCTTTTCTTACCTGGGGGGCCTGATGGCAGAGCCCCTAATGAGCCCCTGGCCTAACTCTACTAGAAACATACATAAAACATAGAAACATCGAAGCTATCTAGTCTGACCTCCGGCTCCACTCATGACATGCCTGCCCTGTGCATGTCCAGCCTGTCCTTGAACACCCTCACCAATGGGGCCTCAACCACCTCCCGTGGAAGCCCATTCCATACCCTCGGGGTCCTAACTGTCAGGAAGTACTTCCTGGCATCTAAATGGAACCTTCCTCTGCAGGGGAGAACAGGTCTCTACCCATCTCCATGTGACACCCCCTCACATACCTGTAGGTCGCCAACAGATCCCCTCTGTGTCTCCTCTTCTCCAGGCTCAAAAGACCCAGTTCCCTCAATCTTGCCGTATGCATCTTCCCCTGCAATCCGGCCACCATCCTTGTGGCCCTACGCTGCACTGATTCTAACCTGCCTATATCCTTCCTGTAATGAGGGGCCCAGAACTGAATACAATACTCCAGCTGCTTGCACACCAGAGTCATATAGAGTTCCAGTGATACCTCTCTCGATTCAGATGCCACACTTCTGGCTATGCAACCAAGGGGGGCGTTCGCCCTCTTGACCACCGCATCACACTGCTGGCTCATGTTCAGCCTGCAGTCGACCAGCACCCCGAGGTCCCTTTCACAAGTGCTGCTCTCCATCCACTTGTCCGCTAACCTGTACTTATGACAGCTATTCCGATGCCCCAAGTGCAAGACCTTGCACTTATCCTCATTGAACGCCATCCTGTTGTCTCCTGCCCACTTTCATAGTCTGTCCAGATCCTTCTGGATATGGAGTACCTGCTCCTCAGTTGTGGCCACTGCCCTGTTTTAGTATAGTCTGCGAATTTGATCAGCACACTGGTCACCCGTTGGTCCATGTTGTTAATGAAAAGATTGAACAGGATCAGCCCCAGGACAGAACCCTGGGGGACCCTGCTTGTCACTGGCCGCCATCCTGATGATTTCCCACTAAAGGTTACCCTCTGCTTTCAGTCAGTCAACCATGCCCTAATCTATCGAGCAGTGCATTGGTCTATCCCAAAACTCCTCAATTTCTCCACCAGGATATCATGGGGCACTTTGTCAAAGGCCTTGCTGAAATCCTGGTAAACCACATCCACTGCATCCCCTCCATCCAGCCATCTTGAAACCTTGTCATAGAATTCCACAAGGTTTGTCTGGCAGGACCTGTTTTTGTGGAAACTGTGTTGTGTGGCTGTCAGCCTCCCTTCCCTATCTAGCATTGCTAGATCTCTCTCTGTTATGAGCCTTTCCATTGTTTTTCCTACCATGGACATAAGGTTAACCAGCCTGTAATTCCCCATGTCCCTTCTACTACCCTTTTTGAAAACTGGGACTGCTGACACCACCCTTCAATCCTCTGGAACCTCACCCATTCTCCATGAGGCCTCAAAAAAGGGAGGCCAGTGGATGTGAGAGAACCCCTGCCAACTCTCTAGGTACTCTCGGGTGTAACCCGTCAGGGCCTGGCGCCTTTGTAATCTCCAGTGCCCTGAGAAGACCCTTGAATTCTAGGGGGGTGACTCTAATCTGTGCCCCTAAGTCCCCGGCCTCATCTAATCTCACAAGCAGATCTCCCCCATCCTGCTTTGGGGAGAACACAGAGGCAAAATAGTCATTTAGCATCTGTGTCTGTTCCCTCGTATCAGTCACTAGTTCCCTTTCCTCTTTATTAAGCATTATTATGGGGGGAAATACACTTCAGCTGAACTGTTCAAATAATTCTTGTGAAATAATCCTTCTTACAGGCATATTTAACAATACCAAGAATCTCCCACAGAAGCCAACCAATCCAGGAGGGGAAAAATTAGCAGCAATAAAACCCCACAGGGCTGCTTCATCGATCACGCCTCCTAAAATGCATCCTCAGATCATTAGCAGCACACTAGTTTTAACATAAATTGCTCCAAACCCACATAAATCAACAATGGAAATTACTAGGGAAACATACAAGTGCTAAGAAAGGACGGCCAAAGCAGGCTCTCGCAGACGGAGTCGCAGCTTTGGTTCTCCAAGACTGATAAGGACGACCCGCACAAGCTTCCCACATCGCTCTCCAGCTCATCCTATGCCATCAGCATCATCCGTTTTATTTCTACGCATTGCCCATTGTTTCGTATTTCCTGGGGATCCCTCCCCAGTCTCCCAACCGTCTCTTTCCATGGTCCTCAACCCAGAATGCAGCTTACCTGGAACAACCAACAGTGACAAGAAAAGAACCAGCGCAAGAGGAGGCAGAGTATTCATGGCAGGAGGTTGCATCCCAGAGCAACTAAGAGAGGAGAGACAATAACCTTAGCTCTTACTTTATGTTGCCTTTATTTTAGTTATTTTTTATTTTCGTGATCAGCTATCTCTCAGGCTGACCAGCCCTCTCAAGGTGGCCTTCATAATTAATAAAGTATCAGTAATATACAACTTCATGCAACCCAGAGAACTAAATCAAATACCTGCATAAAACTAAGACCAATTACCTACATAATATCTAATCCCCAACTAAAGGTCCGGTGCTACAGTCACAGGACTTTCCTGTTCCAAGACTGTAGATAGACCCATGCCCTTGGATTCTCACTCCAGTCCTTCCCAGCTGCCAGAGTGCGCTCTGCGTTGACTTCTCTCCAAAGTCAGGGTCTCGGCCTTGGAAGAAGACAGGAAGTCTAAAACATGGTGTGCTGGTGGGACGAGAGGAGAGAGGAGGGGAAGCAGGAATGGGGTCAGGAGAGGGGCCCCTTCTGACTCATTCTGCTTCTATGTTTCCTGTGGACCTACCAGTCCTGGGCTTGGCTCCACCCTTCCTTATCACGCCACTAGAGGGACTTAACGGTCCATCTAGTGCAACATTATGGAAAGGCGGATGGAGAGGAGAAGGGGCCTCTGTGGCCATTTGTTTGGGGCAAAAATGTCCCCCACAACACTACGGCTATGTAAATGTGGGGATCTTATGTTACCCCAGGCACGTTTTGGTTTAAAGGAGGAAAACTGTACAAGGCTGGGGCCAGACTTTGGGGACTTTCAGGGACTGTAGGGCCCTGGACTTCAGCCCCAAGTCCAGGGCCCTACAGTCCCTAGCCTTGTACAGTTCAGCCTTCAACCCTAGCTGGGCCACTGCCTACTATGGAAGTCCTCTAGAAGAAGAGATTTTCCAGCTATGCACATGTCCACAGACATTCTGAGTCCATTTACAATCATGCAGCAGATTAATGCTTGCCAGCTGATGTCCTTAAATCAGTTGTAGGAATGGTTTCACTGATTACCCACCCAAATAAAAATGGGTAGTAAGGTCCCCCCACTCCCACCATTATGAGTCCAATCAAAACTATTTCCTTGTCCCCTTTTCAACATTTGGGCCAAGCAGAAAACTCAGTATTTAATACTAAACTCATACTAAAAAACCAGTATGACCCAATTTGGTGGTGTGCCCAGATTTACATAGTTTCTAGATAAGGCTGTTATATAACTGCCAGTGATGTGTTCAAGGAACTTCTTACACAGGACTGCAAGAATCCACAACCCTGAGATGCAGATCACTTGCATTAAGACCATATGGTAGGCATAAATTGAAGTTTAGGAACACTGGCATGCCTAAAACCCCCTATGGCTTTCAGTGAGACCCTCCCCAGACTAAGCATCTAGTCCCACTGTGCACAGCAGAACTAGACTGCAGTGAAATGGTCAGCCCCATTGCCTTCCGGATACAAAAGTCCACTTTGAGATCCTTATACTGTAAGTGGCATCTGTCGCTACTTACCAAACTCCAGGGAAATTCTGTTGTGTTCCAGGTTGGTTTCTGTTCTTATATTCTAAATCATCTATGAACCTAATTTAGATATAATCTAAATCAGTGTAATGTTAACTGTGTTCCATCCCCGCATTGAACGATTGATCTTTCCGTATAGAGATGAGTTTCTCTAACTTACCACCCACTTATGGTGTACCCAAGGACTGTGGTGTGCCTAGGGAACATCATCACTCACCGTTCTGAAACCTTCATATGATCCTCCAGCTCAGTTACTTGATGTTTTCCTGATTAAATAACACAATCTGCCTCTTTGCAGATGGGGTTTAATATAGGTGAGGCCTCTTCTTTCCGATGCCAGAGTGTAGGACACAGAATGATCAGTTCAGGTTGCAATAACCCAGATTCAGGCTGGACATCAGGAAAAGCTTCCTTGCTCTCAGAGCAATAGGGCAGTGGCACCAGCTGCCCGGAGAGGTGGGGGGCTCTCCCACACTGGAGACATTCAAAAAGGAACTGGGCAGCCCTCTGAGTCTTAAAGGTCATGTTCAAGCTCACATATCTAAGACTACATTACTTCTGGAAAAAGCGGGAGCAGCTCTGAAATCTCAACTGATTTAGATTAGCATTTCTCTCCAGGTTGTCCACTGCCTGGTAGGCAGATAAGTCATTGTCTGTCTCAGATCTCTGGGAAGTTTATGTTAGTTATTAGCATTTTTTACATCACTTCAATTGGTCAAAAGTCATCAAAACACAAATGGTCTCTGGGACTCTCCACCCTAATTGTAGGCAGAGAAATTGGAGGGAGAGTTTCACCAAACGTTTTCTGACCTACCGTTGGCATGGATTGGCGCAGCTTTTTTTAAATAAAAGTGGGGCAGAGGGTGAAGGAGGGGAGGTCACGATACAGCATCACCTGTGCTGGAAGCTTGACACCTCCCAATTTGATACCCCCCAAAATGTGGATATGAAATACGGTAGAGTTCTGACTTGCTCCAGGGATGAGATGGACCCACAATTTCTCCTCCCGTATCCAAAGAGTTTTCTTCCCCCATGAAAGAAGCTCTGTGGTCCCACTTTGTTCCCAGAGTGCTTTGCAAATTATTTCTGTGACATTTTCAAGCTTGCCTAATCACTCTGTTTGCATGCCTTCTAATGCACATTTTTCTAGCGTCCTTCAGCATCCCTGGCAACCAGAGCTGAAAAATAAATGAAATTAATGGAGATCTCGGTAGACAAGGAATGTTCAGGAATCCAGAGAGATGATTGCTCCACGAAAATGTTCACAGACTTCTTCCCAGCAGCTTCCTAAGTAATGTAAGCACCAGTGACCCAAACCTGACCAATGAGAATTTCTCTGAAATTCCTTTCACTATTACATTTATTTTTGATACGAATTTATTTCCTATGAAACTGAAGAAGAGTAGTCAAAGGGGGAGAGGGGAAGGCAAATTTTCTGCACAGCACTACTTAAAAGCAGTAACACGTGAAAGCATTAAAACAGCTGCACGATGTTTATTGATTGATTGATCGATTGATTGATTGATATCCCACCTTTCTTTTCTGAAAGGAACCCAAGATGGGTTCCAGCACTCCTCATCAACACCAACAACAACTCTGCAAGGTAGGTCAGACTGAGAGACTGTGTCTAGCCCCAGGTCACCCAGTGACTTCCTAATCTGAGAACCCAGATCTCCAGCATTCTTAACCACTGCACCTTATTGGCTGTCAAGACAGAGAGACAGGTAGATATATTTTAGCATTATAATAACCGAGAAACTCAGAATCCAGTATTCTTACTGCATTACCATTACTAAGTTGAAAAGAAGTGTTTTCATGCCTTTAGGAAAAGCCAAGAGAGTGAAGGCCAAACATAGATCCGGATGAGCTCCTTTTGCAGCCCAGAAGTAATGTAAGAGAAATATCTTCCACCACTGCCGGAGGAACGCACCTTTGCAAGTACTCCTGCGTTCAGGAAGGTCTCTGCTTGCCTCAATGGCAACAGGGAACATAGATCTTTATCTGAGAACATATGGTACCCATATCAATCCAGGAACATGAGTGGTCATAGTTCAGTGATGATCGAGGCCATGCTAAGATGCTTCGATGTAGAGTTAAGTTGTAAAATTGGTTAAGCGCGTGCAGGCAAGAACCGTTCAGGAGAAAATGGAGCAGTTAAAATGGAGCCAGTGGCAGGAGGACACGTTGGCGTGGTCAGGGGTATAAGAGAATTAGAAAAGGCCAGGTCGTTGTCTTTGTTCATAAAGCAGAGGCAAGGAGCACCTGATTTATACAGCGGTGGAGGGCCTTTGCCCCACTCTGGAGTCGTAGAGGACCGTGAGTATTACACAGCCAGTGTAGAAAACAATTATATTTCAGTGTAAGAAATATGGTTGTGAAAGTCCGCAGAGGCTTTCTGTGGCTCTTCCATTCACTCACAAGTCTTTGCATATTCCCACTGCAGAATGTGGGCTGGCATCCCTGTTTTAATCCAACTGGGAAGTCCTGATATTTAAAAAAAATAAAAATACAGCACTTCCACAGGCTTAGTTGCAATGTCAGGTTCTGGATCAAAGAGAAGAACACGAATGCCACACAGCGTAACATTCTCGTTAACTTTAAGGGTTTTAGCACCGCCCATGACCAGGGAATTTAATGCAGACTCTCTGCAAATCTAATGTGAACCTCTGTCTTTGCTCTCACATTTGGCTTTGATGGCTTGGAGGGCATCTTGATGGGTCCATTTGTCTTACATGGCTGATAACGAGAATATCTGTAATAGCCTTTGCCTTGATGCTTTTCTTTCCTTTCCTTTTCTTTCCTTTTCTTTCCTTTTCTTTTCTGGCATTCGGCTGCATTGTGGTGGGTGTGTTTGTGCATTGTACACCTGTTTGGATTCTAATTTGGAAAAGGGCAATATAAAATGTTGCAAGGACATGAAAACAACCGTGTGTGCATCCTCCATTCTATGCCAGTAGAGTAGCAGAGCAGGGTGTAAAGTTCTCCAGAGCACCAGCCTTCACGTGCCGTCCTCGTTGTCATTGCTGGCATGTGCTGTCTAGTTGTCTCAGGCCTGTGATGACCTCAGAAATGGATGCCCCCAAAATGTGCAGCCCAGCCCAGCTCAGCTCTGGTAAATTCAAGGACATATGGAGTTGATCCATATGGGGTCTTCCTTTTCTTCTTCTGCCTCGGACTTTCTCTTGCATGACTGTCTTCTCCAGAGACTCTTGTCTTTTCATGATGTGTCCAAAGCATGGTAGCCTCCGTTTTTGCTTCTGTAAAAAGTTCTGGCTTGATCTGATCTAGGAGCCACTTGCTTGCCATTGCATACAAAGGTCCTGTTGCCTATGGAGGGCTTCTGGCAACAGGAGTGGCTCCCATCTGGTGTCGGGAGTGGCAGATTTGATCACCTCGGTCAGTGCGATGCAAAGACGGTCCCGCTACTTTCACCCATTCATCTCTGCACCATCCAATAGCCAAGGCTCTTTTTTTATATACACACAGAATATGTAGGCCTAGAGAGGGATCAGAAGTGAAGCTTACCAAGGAGAGAACCAGCAATCCCACCTCAGCAACTTGAGCGGTTTTAGACAGTGCTCCTAAAGATGCTCGGCTGAGATCCAGTTGCACTGAACTCAGTGAGGCTTGCTTCTGAGAAGACATGAATAGGATTTGAGCCAGGGATGGAAGAAGACAGGGATGGTGGCCAGGGAGGAATGACAAAGCAGGCTGTGCCAGGTCACTGCCTCCACGCCGTCTCCCACCAGGAACAGACAGCAAATGAGCGTTCATGTCTATCACTTGACTTGCCTTCTTTAAATTTCTCTTTCAGTGGCTTGAAGACCCCCCACCATGAAGGTCTTGTCCATCCTTTTTATAGTTCTCTTCTTGTCCCTGCTGATTGATCCAGGTAAGGGTAACCCCTGTGAAATATTGCTTCAGCCAGGACTGAATCAGTATTTCATGGGGGCTTAATAGGCACAAAGGACAATGGGGCGGAGAGAAGAGGGGCATGTTGTCCTGATGGGGCTGGGGAAAATGGTGATCATTCACAAAGGACTCCCCATTTGGAAAGTGCATCTGCTTTCAGCTCCTCGGTGTTCTTCCTAAGCTACAACTCCATGGATGGCTTCTCTTTACGTTGCCAGTGTTTGGTGGGAATCTTTAGTAAACTTTCCCAGATTTTCTGTGTATAAGGGCAGTCAGATTCATTGTGTGCAAACAGTGGGCGCACCTGCTTCTTGCAACTGGGTGGGCTGTGGGGAGACACCCAGGGTCATGCACACGAACCCACTGGTTTCACTCCGGATACAAGAAGAGGTAATTCCAGACTCCAGTAACTGGGTATGGATTGGAATAATAAGAATGTCAGATGTGCTTTTCCTCCTTTCTGTGCAGGATTCATGATTCAGAGAAGCAATCCCAAACAATGTGAACAGAAGAGAGCCCAGTGTATGATTGTGTGTCCTAGAACTCATAAAAAAGTGGGACATTGTGGTAGATCTTTGTCTTGTTGTGCTCAAAGGTAAGTCTAATCCATTTCGCACTGACTGGTGTCGGGTCTACTGGGGATGTGTGAGGACCCCGTTTGGGGGTGGGCATCAATCAGATTTCCTGGGCTTGGGTCCCTGTACTCTGGTCCACACTGCAGCCTGGAATCCTGGAGAGTGTTCCCCGTGTTTGCAGCTGCACGAACCAGGAATTGATTCCCATCTGCTGGGCAAGCTGCACCCATCCCCCTTGGCCACACCTGGTGGAGAAGAAGCTGGTGCCCACCAATGGTGCTTGGCTCGGACGAGCTCAGCTGCCTTCTTCCACACTTCTGCTGCTGCAAAGTGGAGCAGCGAGCGAGCATTCCAGGAACCATTCACGATGACTGACCTTCGGCTAGGGAAAGTCGTAGAAAAGTACCATTTGAAAACCAGCAGCCCAGATTCCACATTTCTCCTAATAGACTAAAGCATGGCACTGCCCCAGGCATGCCGTTGGGGGCAAGAGGGTTGCACATTTTGAGAATTCGCACAGGTGTGGATTTGAATAAACATGTATGAACACATTTGCGCAAAACCCAATGCCGTCATTCTGCAGACATTGGACCAGAAGTCAGTGGACAACCCATGATGCGTGGAGGGATGGATTTAAGAAAGTCTGTCTCTCTGAGTGAATGCAGTTAAACCTAAACCCATCCCACTGCGTACAGTAAGAAGGAGAAGGGGATAAACTGTTAATCCAGCGCTCCTTCGGTAACAGCCTGATTAGCAGAGAATGGTGGGGACAGGGATCTTGACGGATGCAACAGATGTCAAATTCACTGACCAAAATATTTCAGGAAGCGACCATCACATCCAGCCTATGGATTAAGGAAGCAGCAGAAGCTGCAGCAGCAGAAGGAGAAGGAGAAACAGGGGCAGAGGCAGAAGCAGAGGCAGAAGCAATGAATTGGCATGGAACTGGTACGAGCAAAATATTGGAAAGGGGATAGGGGAATACGAGAGTGGAAACACCACTGTGTATGGGAGGGGAATTATTCGCATGACTGCTGTGTTTGGCACAAATTTGCAGATCTCTGACAAGATCTCAGTTTATTTGGTCAAGAAGAGTTAATGTGCTTATATATTCATTAAGGCAATTAAAAGCAGAGCAAATGAAAACCTGTATCATTTGGGGATGGCAGGTAGCGAACAGCTCATCCTCCTTCTACCTGGTCAGTTTTCAGCCCCTCACTGACTCAAGAGTTGAAATTAAGCTAAGTTAGGCCATTTTATTTTATTTTATTTTATTTATTTTATTTTATTTTATTTTATTATGTGTACCTTCAGCTTTTAAAGCAGGCTCCCATTTGCATTTTAAAGCCAGGCCAGTTTGCATAAAGTTCAGCTGCAATTTGCACAAACAGCATCCCAAATTAATGAAAATTGCACAAATTGCAACTGAACTTTAGGTAGGTTTCCCTGTATCTAAATGGTGCATTGGCTCAGCATGTTGGCTCAACTCCTATCAGGCTGCGTCAGCACCAGCACTGGCTGGATAAGCCAGGATCTGCAGGGCTGAGCTTGGCCAATTTGCTGGATTTGGACCCAGCAGATGTCCATTTAAAATATCTCAGACATATAATAAGTTTTGAACATTTAACCACATCAAGCTCATTTGTCCGGTGCTTAGAGTTTCTGTCTGAAAACTAATAGAAAGAGAGATGCTTAAAACTCACACAGTACTCACAATATACAAGCAGGAGTTGGCAAGAACTTTGATTCCCTGTCCAGGCGCCTTTCCCCTTCCAGTCTCGCCACATTTGGAAGGAGAAGGAACATTTCACATGATCCCAGCTCTGTTCCCCAAAAATTTGTGTCTGCTGACAATTCTGTGGACAATACTGAACCTCGGCCATGAAAAACCATTGCAGAATTTTCTCTTTTCCCTGCAGAAATTCAGTGAAATGACCCCTTCCCCAATTCCTCTGCCCACACAATAAGACGGAGAATTTCAAGACCCATTTGCGAGCAGCTGTTCTTTGCGTTTCCAGGTTCTCTGTTCAACAGCAGCATTGACAAGAAGAGCCATCCATGGGTCACGACGCTGGGAGAGATATACATGATGCTGGCCTTTTTCAGAACCTGAATTCCTGGTCACTAAGAGCATTGCTTCTTAAGTGGCATCAATGCCATCCAGTCTAACACACATGTTTTTCTGCGCTCTGTCAAATAGACCTTAACGACAACAAAACCAGCTATGGACTCCTAAGCCCCAGCGCATTCCATTTAACTCAGTCAATGTACTCCATCTCATCAAAAGTCTTTATATAAAGGTCCAGTGTAACCCTTTCCAAACAGTAGTACTCTGCCCAGAGAAGCTTAGCTTTGTTTTCCTGTTGCATTGCTAAATATCACACTAATAAACTGTACCTACCACCTGAACGGACTCCTTACTGTTTTTTAAATGATATTTGCAAATACCTTGTGACAACAGCAAAGAGAAGCAAGATGAATCATTGTAGGGCATGTGTCAAAAGAAGGTGATCCTGGCTTAATACGAGGAGGGCCAACTCACAAGAGTAAATATTTGGGTGCTCCTCTTGTTTGGATGGCACAGCATCCTGGTACATCCAGGTAGAGATGGGAAAGGTCCCGTCTGAGCCCCTAGAGAGCTTCAGCCAGTGAATATGTGACTGAGCGAGTATAGGCCTAATTTCATACGTCCCTTGGAATTGTTTCCAAAGCTGCCTGTGAGCGACAAATGCAGAATTGTGGCACAAGGAATCTCTCCTGTCAGCCTGCAGAGAGGGAGAGAAGTGAGGAAAGGGGCTGCCTGAAACAGAAAGGAGCGGAGTGGGGGGGGGGGGTCACCTCTCTGTAGCCCTGCAAAGAATACATTTTGCTTGTGGCAAGTTCAGTGTTGCAACACTGATGGCTTCATGTGCTGAAATAGGGAGGTTTTGCATGGAAATAAGGTAAACGTGGCCCTCTTAGCAATCTGTAGCCGCTGCCCCCTCCCTGCTTCCCGTGTGCATGTACGAGGTGAGGCCGGCTGGGGAGCCTGCTGGGACTGGCGAGGCCCACACGCGGCCCTTTGGTTGCGTCTCGCCACCCCCTGGTTTAAATGGAACTGCGGGGCGAGGGTAGTCTTGCAACCTGCAGCCCTATGGCCGTGCCTTCAGCTCAGCTGAGAATGGGCCGTGTGCATTACCATTTCGCCAGAGTCGTTCCCGGATCTCCCTTTCGCTCGTCTCTTTCTTCGGGGAGGGTCTCGGCAAGCCCTTTCCACCAACTGGCACGTGAATGAGAGCATCACACAGACAAACTGAACAGCAGATTTATTTTATGCAAAGAATGTAGGGTGGGGGGCTTTAAAAAGCACAAACAAAGATTCTTCATGCATTTTCAAGCACTGCTCGTCTTTAGGAAGCATTCCCTCATGGAGAGCCAGGCAGGTTCTTCAGCAGAAGGTCAAGAACCTCAAGCGTCATGACCCAACCCAAGATTCCACTCAGGAGGCTCACAACATGCCTATGCAGTCGGTTTCCTGCAAAGATAAGAGGAGTCTGGGCAATTTTACTCCTGTGGAAATGCAATTATAGTCAGCTCTAAGTTTACTGTGGCAAAGCAGAGTGGAGCACAGTAGAAGGGGAAGCCAAAGAGGGGGTGGCCAAGGGCTGATTCGGTGATTTATTGGTAAGGGAACTCCCAGAGAATGTGCCAAAGAGGAGGAGGAGGAGGAGGAGGAGGAGGAGGAGGAGGAGGAGGAGGAAGAAGGAGAAGGAGAAGGAGAAGGAGAAGGAGAAGGAGAAGGAGAAGGAGAAGGGGAAGAAATAATATGAATTCTTATTATAAGAATGTTATAATAAGTTTGAATGGTTCCCCAGTTTATTGAAACATAAGCCATCTGATCATGCAAAAGTCAGTGCAAATGAACCTCTTTTCATCATTCCTTCCAGGGCAATTGTTTGGTCTGACAATGGGGCAAGACACGCAACAACTGGCAATGCAGTGCTGGAGGATTCGCACCCACAGAGCTTTGCACAGACAGAAGTCAGCTCCGCTCGTGCAACAGGGAGTTTCAGTTCGTGGTTCCCGAGCATCAGCACCCGCCCTCGGCTCTGCGTCACACACCCTTTTGAAGCTTTCCCAAGCTTGCAGAGATGGCGTGGGACACAAGGGACTGAAGCAGGAAGGAGCTGGTGGGAAACCCACTGCAGGATCAGAATTCCCTGTGGGTGCAGCTTATGGAAGAAGGCTGCCAGTTGCTCATCCAGGGATCCGCAAGCATTCACAGACTTCCTCTTGGATCAGCTCTCTTTCGAAGACCAGGCTGAGCCAAAAGAAAGCCCATCAATGGTTGGAGGGACGGATTCTGAGAGGGTTCATTCAATCCTAGCAGCCTTCTGAACGTGGCAACAATAAGAGCCAATCAGGAGTCTCCTACAGAGATAGCTTGACAGCAGGTCCTTGCATTCACCATTTCGGAGAAGCAGAATTCTAGGAAGAGCAACTCACAATAGTGAGAATGTGGGTCCTGCTCCTGAGGACCACAGGTAGCCAGGATGGTTACAACTCCCACTGCTGTTGGAGGACTCTAAGGACTCCCCATCTCATTTGGGCTGTTGAAGCTCAGGCTCACCAGGAGACCCAGCCTGGCTTCCTGGGGTTCCAGGTGATCAGGTCCATTTTCTGGGCCGTGCTCCCTTTTCCCAGGCACTGACCACTGGTGGTTTCCAGCTTTTGCACACTATCTCCCCGTGCCAAATGGCCAGCATGGCGCTCCTGTGGATCCTTGTCTGTGCACAAGGGCTTTAAGCTGAAGTAAGCCAATGTGTTTTGCATTCGGCCCCATTCCCTCTGCCTTTGCTCCTGGCCCTCACTAAAATGCAGGCCTAAGAAGACCTCCCAAATTAAATTCAGCCCAGCTAATCTTGCCCCAGGAACCCTCATAACTTAATTTGAAGGGTTCCCTGCAGTTCTTCATATCTACTTTTTGCCTTCCATCCCACCCTGTATCCCACCAAGGTTGATAAAACATTGCTCAAATCAGCAAAGAATGTGCTTCGTCTTTCTAATGGTTTTAAGTTCTCCATCATGAGCACATTGTCGACTGAAACCAAAATCTTTCTCAATTGCAGTTCGGTGAACTGATATGAAATTAAATGCTGTACAAATGTTATACGCTTTGAAATTTGCACATTCCAATTTCCCAAATTTCTGGCTGTCGGGTGGAAACTTCAGAGTTATTTCTGAAATATATCCTTGAAAATAACCAGTGCATCCAAACAGTGGCCCACAGAGACAGGCCAGCACAAATGTGGGTGCTGTATGCAGTATAACCTCGCCGCCACTCCGGTGTTCCAGCTTACTTTTTGCAGCAAAACCTTTTATCGCCACATTTTCCAATGCGCTCCCAAGGATCATGCAAACACGTTGCAAGCCTGCATTTTCCGTTTGCCTCTATGCAAGTCCTTGCTCTCCGGATTTCAGTGGTGAATCCTACACAAGAAGAAAGGCAGAATGAGAATGCCATAGGGTTTTCCCATCAATAATCATATTTCCATGTTTCCATGCTTATTTGCTTACCATCTGACGCCATGGGCTGACATGGAGTATCACAGAACCATAGAGCAGAAGAGTTGGAAGGGGCTATGAAGGCCATCAAGTCCAACCCCTGCTGTTGCAGGACACCACCTTACACCATCTCACTCAGATGGCTGTCCAGTTTCTTCTTGGATGTCCCTAGTGTGGGAGAGCCCACCACCTCTCCAGGCAGCTGGTTCCACTGCCGTATTGCTCTGACAGTGAGGAAGCTTTTACTGACAACAGCCTGAATCTGGGTTGCAATTTGAATTGATTATTCTGTGTCCTAAATTCTGGCATCAGCAAGAAGAGATCTTAACTTCCTCTTTGTGACAGCCTTTGAGGTACTTATAGAGGGACATCATGTCCCCCCTCAGCCTCCTCTTCTCAAGGCTGAACATGCCCAGTTCCTTCAGTGTCTCCTCACAGGGCAGTTTCCAAAACCTGGATCACCAGATGTTTGTGACTTCAACTACTATTTATGACCCTTGGCCATGCTGAAAGTGATGTGCAAAACATCTGGAGAGCTACCCTCTGCCCATCCCTGAGCCAGGGAGTTGGTGGCCACTGGGAAATCATACCCACAGCCTTCTTAGAAGCTTCTCATGGAAAAGGAAAAGGAAAAGGAAAAGCAGCCTGGTTGCATCCACAGGCTAAAGAAGCAGCAGCTCTGGGGAGCCTGACCTCGCACCTTCAGCAAGAACACTCCGTTCCTAATGCTGGATTTGCATTACAAACCTGCGCACTTTGTTCCCATCCATTAACCAGGAGGCAAAAAGCTGCTAGGTTGTGTGGCTCCAGAAAGTGTGTGTGTGTGTGTGATTATAATCTGTTGTCAGCTGATCTGAGGATAATCCAATTCAAAGTAAAGATATGCTTCCAATAAATCAGGTTGGGATGGAGGTGGACCCTAGAAAATTCATAAGATCTGTGATGATACGTTTTCTCTCCTCCACTTAATCCAATTTATTTATTTATTTATTTATTTATTTATTTATTTGGGTAATATGGCTGTATCTACAGCTGGATACAGCAATCGATTGTCTGGATAGATGAATGTTGAACCACCATCACTGGAAGTAGTTACTGAAATTCTACCTCTGGTTGCCACAACTTTGTGATAATCATATCATACTTCTGCAGGTATGAAGAGACTGTCACAAACTGGTCAAGTCCTAGAGCCATCAAGGGCATGTGAATATCTGCAGAAGTGGGATCTTTTGGTGTTCCTTTTGCTCATAACTGTGCCTGTAGATTGGTCTAGGGGAGAGAAGGTACAAAACAAAGGAGAAATGAAAAACACATCATCCAGAAGGCAACAGGGGATAACCAAAGTTGGTGGCTACCTCAAAGATCATCCAGTCCAACTGCTTGCTGAGGTAAGAACTCAACACTGGCATATAAAATTATCCAGGATGAGATTCCCTGCATCCTCAGAGGGTCAGGCTTGATCAACTTTGAGATACTTTTCTGACCATGGGGGCCTGCTCAAACCAAGGCATCTTGCTTTTGCTTCAAGGATACTTAGAACAAAGAAAATCACCCATCACAAAGTTTATTGATTATAAGGATGCGATCTGGATGCAGAACTTTAATAAGCCTGACAAAGGAAAAAAAAACACACCCCATTCTCTGTAGTCAGCTTGGATCCCTGAATAGAGCAGGGGAGTCCATAGGACTCCCAAGGTACCTGGGCAAATGAGGCATCAATTCTTCTTCCTGGGCTGAAAACAAGGAGCAAAAGACCCTCTTGCTGTGGGTTTTGTAGGGTTCATTTCTATCACTACTGCAGTTCCTGTCAGGATGCATGCAGGCTCCCATCCTCTTCCTGGGAGCAAAGCTGCTTCAGTAAGGTAAACAGTTTCATTCTCACCGCAATGGCATGCCTTACCTACAGAATGACTTCAGAACTATGATTCCTGGTGCTCTGCTTAACATGCTGAAGGCCATGAGGCTGTGGCAGGCTTTCAAGCAAACATTTTGGCTTTTGGACACTGGGAAAGTTCACAGCATGACCTATTGAACCTCAGTAATCTTCTTACTAGTCTTTGAGCTGCTGGAGAAGACTCCTACAAGTCCCTTGGACTGCAAGGAGATCAACCCTGGCTGCTCTTTAGAAGGCCAGATCCTGAAGATGAAGCTCAAATACTTTGGCCACCTAATGAGAAGGAAGGACTCCCTGGAGAAGAGCCTGATGCTGGGAACGATTGAGGGCAAAAGAAGAAGGGGACGGCAGAGGATGAGGTGGCTGGAGGGAGTCACTGGGGTGGTCAATGTGGGCTTGGGTGGACTCTGAGGGATGGTGAAGGACAGGAGTGCCTGGAGGAATGTTGTCCATGGGGTCGCGATGGGTCGGATGTGACTTCGCAACTAGCATGCAAGCAAACATTCTTCCGGTAGAGCCTGAACAAGGCAGACACCTACCAACTCCGTGAGTCGAGCATTCCTACATCCTGGACCTCCACCTGGTGTATGTGGCCTCAACCCAAGCGATCCCCAACCCAAGGACTGAGCAAGACCATGCCCCGTAATTGCCCTGTGTTGGCCGTATTGTGCTCATTTAGGCCAAGCTCTTAATTCCCGTCATTCAACTACAAGCATGGCGTGGAGGAGACATTGTTCCATCTCTAATAATACTGGAAGCCAGGCTCATTTTGTGATACGATTGGTGGGTACATAGAAGTACTTCTTTACGTGGCTTAGTTAGGCTTCTGAAGCAATGCCCCTGAAGCTGGCTGTCTTCACAGCGTGATTCATGGAGGATTGAGTTAGCAACCATGGTTCCGTGTTTCCTCCATGAAAACAGGCAGTACATCTCCATATACCAGTGCAGGGAAACATCAGTGGGATCACACAACTTGTGCAGTACTTGTGGATTTCCCACAGAGAGCTTGGAAGGCCACTGCTGGAACAGAATATTAGACTAGATGGACCTTTGGACTGATTCAGCATGGCTTATAAGAATATGGAACATACCTGGGTCAGCCAGAAGTACCAAAAATAGCAGGGTAAAGAAAAAGAAGGATGCCATGGCTTGTGTCTTAATACTCCTACAACAGAGTGAAAAGATAGCGGTGGATCAGAAATTAACTCAATTAGAAGTTGTTGCTTTTTTAGAATAGATCTACCAAATCCATGCTTTCCGGAGTTGAACATGGAGCAGGCACAGTCTGCATTAGAATCATTTCCAGATTCACTGTGTGTGTTCCGTAGGTATCCATGGGATATTTGCTCAGAATTCAGCCTCACCCACCCCAGAAATCCAATCTAAGACAGACCGTGCTTGTGTCGCAACAGAAACAGCACCTGTTGCAATGGAAGCAGTTTCTTGCTGCGACAGAAGGATGGTTGCAAGTATAGCGGAGCCAAATATTCTCCATTTAACTCTTTCAGCATGAAAAGGGAGCTTCTGCAGGGGCGTTTCCAGAAAGATGCCCCCAAGGCTGAGCCTTTTCATGTCTGTTTGCCATTGTTCAGAACCTGCAACAGCTTCAACTTCTTTTTGTTGAAAAAACAGCCCTTCCTCCCAGCAACAGCACCAACACTGCCGAGGGTAAACCAAGCTAATCGAGAGTGAGGGCAACGTTTCCTGAATAGGGCATGCCGTCATTCTGAATGAGCTTTGTCCACACTCAGTGATGTCCTTACATAACCAAAACTGATAGTGAGGAATGAGAAGTGACCTTTCCCAGACAAGATGGCGCAGAAGCTGACATCGGCTGGAGATGCAGAGAAGTGCTCTGCAGAGCAGGGCCGCGGCCACATGAACGGCAAGTGTAGGCAAGCGCCAGGCGCCTGGATGTGTCATGGGGTGCAGCACCTAACTCTATGCTCAGAGCTGCACTTGTGACGGGATGCATCCACCCACCCGTCTCACAGTCTATAAAAAGACATGCTGAACATGTTATACTTATTTAAAAAGTTATGCTTGCAGTTCTTGAACTGCAAGTATGAACGAAGTTGAAGGTAGGGAGCTGGCATATAAAAGCTGAGATGCTGTGGAGGTCGAATCCTTTCTTTCTTCTCACCTGTTGCTAGCAGGCTGTTACAGAACGGAATCCAGTACTGCAGGCTGCAGCCATTTGCCCTGGACTTTTACAAGAAAAGGAAATTTTTCGTAACTAGCACAAGATGGCAAACTATTTGTACCTTTGCACTGTTTCATAGGGGAATAAAACTTTTGTGAGGAGCTGTAAAAAACTGAACAGACAAGAGAAGGCATGTGCATATGAAAATGAGCTCAAATCACTTCTGGAAGCCCCAGAGCAGATTTGGGAGGGAACAGTAATTTTCGTGAGGTTTCCTGGATGCCAACGGAGAACAGAACGTTCACTGGCATTCTTTCAAATGTGCCTTTGAAACAGAAGCACATGAACAGACCTGGGACAGTGGACAGAAAATGTGTTGGACAGGTGCTACCAAAATCTTTCTGGCACAGTCCCAGATCCCACATCTACTGGGAAAAGATACGGGTTTTATGTAGCAGCAACACTCGAAGATTAGATTGACTCCAGAAAAGAAGGCACGGCCTTGAATTCACAAGTGCTGTGCAGGGTTGGTTGGCCAAGGTGGAGGACTTTATCCATAAATTCTCCATAAGTCGGAGATGACACAACACACTGAAACAGTAAATCACGCACAGAGCAGAGAGTGCCTAGCCAAATACACAATGCTCACCCCTTCCAGGATCCAGGCATCAGCAACACAGGTAAACAGCTTGACCTCCTTCTCCTGGGGTCACTCTGTGCCCCACAGCAAATGTGCACGGGGAAGAATCTCAAGGGATCTAGACTGACGTTCTGAGCTTTGGGAAGGTGTTCTGATTATATGCCTCCTTGATGTGCAATTGAACAAGCGGGTCCCTTATGTCTCCTTCCTTGCAGACGGTTGTAAAGAGAGCTGCTTATTCCCCTGTTTGTCACAAGACATCCCTTCTTCTGGACTTTGTATTCTGCACTGCTGCCAACAATCTTAAGTACGGGGTGTATCCTGTTATGCGCCTTATCTCTAAGTGTATGTGGAGAATCAGGCTTTGCACAATCCCTCCTTGGCTGCTTATTCGTTGGCCTTCCCTTCTTTGTCTCTCGTGCATGGGATACATTACTGTTATCTCCCTTGCTAAGCCCTTTGCCACAGGTGTGTCTTATTTTAACTGGGATTCCTATCTCCCCAACATCATTTTTTGTTCCGTTAGCATTCAATTGCTCCTCATTCCCAAGCTGAGTAGGAGTCCTACATACAGAAGGCAGGAAAAAAGTCACTGACCAGACTCTTTTGGAGCAGGTGTCCAAAAGCTCTTTCTTCTGTTTATCTATTACTATCAATATTATTACTATTCGGTATCCAAGCTCGCTATGTGCTCCCTCCTTCACCAGAGGTGGCATGCCAACATGGACCAGTTGCTGAGGAGCTGGGCAGGGGGAGGTCTTGCACCCATCCTGCGGGAGGGGTCCTGGGGGCAGCCGGTTTGCCACCATGTGCATGGGCTCCTGGGCTGGATGGACCTCGGTTCTGATCCAGCAGGACTTTTCTTATATTCTTATGTGCAAAAATCAACTGAGGCAGAATCTTCACCCATCTTCCCCAGACCCATTCAATGCATACATAGGATGATGATGTATCTGCCTGCCATGCCGCTGTTCAAGAAGAAAAGCCAGTCACCCCTAATTCATCCCTTACATACTTAGATAAGATAGGTTTCAAAGCCAGCCTTTTAAGAGCAAAATACTCAAAATCGTGTGGTTGGATGCAAGCATGTGTCAGTTTTGGTTTGTGCCACGTTCATAATTTTTAAAAAGCACATCCTTTTTGTCTGGAATAGGGAGGACTTGGTGACTGTTGGTAAATCCTTCTCCAAAATCAACAGAAACATGCGCACCCATTTCAAGGTACATATCCTCTTGGGTGCATCTCTTGCCATGCGCCAGGCTGCTCAACCAGGACATCTCTGGGGGGATAGATTTTTGTTTTTAAAAAAGTTGCAGCGCCTGTATTGCACTCCATTCCAGCTCAGAGGGATATCTACTTAATGATTTGCACATCACAGTTACTTTTATTAAGAGTACAGTGTCACTTTTCTTACGGGGAGAGCACGGAAGCATTGGGTGCAAAGTTTCCTTGGCAGGCTTCTGGTGGCCTTCTATGCGATATGATTCCATCCACGGTTTCTATATCCTAGTAAGAAGGGGATGTTCAGGGGCTGGCTGCTCGGTCCAAAAACACAATGCGCCTCATCACCAGTCCAGTCAGCCTTTCAGATCTCCTTCCTTCCTCACCCTTTCCATCCTTGATCCGAACTTCCCCACTGCACAGTTCAGTCCCTTCTGTCTCCGCTTCAGCCGACCAAACGGGCTTCCCCATCGCTTAGCGCCTGCTTGCTTCTCTTGTGAGGTGCTGTCAAGTTCTGCCCGACTTACAGCAACCCGAGGAACGGATGCCCTTCAGCTCTTGCAATTTCAAGGTGGCAGCTTCAGCCGTCTCCTATTTGATCTTCTTTCTCTTGGTCTGCCTTCCCTACCTGCAGGAAACTGGCTCCCGAGGCTCGCTGCTTTGGAAAGGTCTCTTATCGGCTGGATTTGGATGGAGAAGGTAAGGTGGCAGGAGGCACAGCTCAGGAGCAGAGAATGTGCTTTGTTTGTTTGTCTGTCTGTTTGTCTGTCTGTCTGTCTGTTTGTTTGTTTGTTTAAAACTTTTATATCCTGTCACCACACGCCTCAGCATCTCGGGACGGCTTACAAACATGCTTTGCATTCACACGCCCCAGATTAAATTCCTAGAAACTCTGCTTCAAAGCACGAGGGGGCAGAACGGGGAGAAGCCTGCTTGGAGTTGCATTTTTTAAGCTATTCATCTCCCAGCCTCCCCCACACAGAGCCCAGGGCAGCCAGCAACACAGAACTCTGCTAAAAAATTGCTAAATTGGCAAATACATAATAAAAGGCAATGAAAGTTTCCCCAGTGCACCAAAAGACAGATAAAGCATTTTCCTATACCCCTTCACCCAAAATGAACACACTTTTAAGAAACATGAATGACAACAGCGAGAGAACAGTCAGATCTCTACCCCGGCTACCACTGAGAAGGATCCGCCATGTCTGTCTTGGAGGGACCGGCCAAAGGGACAGTCTTCTGGCCCTCCTGTTCACATCTGCAGCCCATCGTGCTCCTGGGTCTACCTACTTATTTCCTGCAGGTCTTTCTTCTCAAGCGAAGTGCCTTTTCTCAAACATGTCCCCACAGATGGCCAGGTCCAAACTCCTGGTTGCAACAAAGGGGGATGCGAAGCCTATGCCCAAATATACCAGGCAGGGAGGGATTGTCCTCAGGTGTCCAAGGAGAGGACACATGTTCCTTGTTTTCGATCAGCCACGGAAGGGGTGGCAACCGGAGGGACCACTTCCAGATTTTGCTGAACTCCATCCAGCATCACTGGTGACAAGAGCTGATGCATGTTGCGGTTCCGCACCATCCATGGAGTCACGTGCGTCTCACCCCTGGCCTATGGTAGTATCAGAGGAAGGGATGTGTCCTCCGATCCGCTCTTCATTGGAGGTCTCATACCTGGAGAAATGCAGGGTGCCAGGAAGAAAAGCGCAAGAAAGTAAAATTGCTCCCTGATGACAGAAGTTCTCGACATGCCCAAAAAGTGGGCATGTCGTGAGCAGAGCCGGCTGGTGCTGGAGGTCAGACTAGATGGCCCGGGAGTCCCCTTCTGACTCACTCTGTTTCTGTGTTTCTATGTCTCCTCTCTTTCCAAGAGAGCTGAATGCAAGACTGCTGTTACCTGGGTGACTCTTAGCTTCATAGGAACCTTTGCAAAGGGCAGTCCTTTATTTTGGGCAGCTTGGGTTAGGAATGGGACAACTGGGTCAAAAACATCTGGGGGTGAGGTCTAGGGGCAGGAGGGCTTTATGCCTTGGTCTGAATTGGAGGCGCTTTAGATGCTTTCTTCCTATTGCAACGGTATTTTATGTGTCTGCATCTGGATCAGGAACTAAAGCCCCTTAAAGCCTTTCTCCCCCTGTGGCGCTGTTGGGATCCAATTCATCCCCCTCCTGTGCTGGTGATTCATCTAAAAAATCAGCCACGCGAGAACAAGACTGCAAGAAAAACTCCCTACTCAGAATGCTTCAAGGGATGTTCCTTGTTCCATAAAATTGGAAATCTATGAGAATCTTATGTTAAAAAGACACCATAGAGAAAAACAGGGCGGGATACTTACCGACACAGTTATGGCAATTGTGCATTAGAGAATGAGGTGCACACATGCATACACCGGGGGGGGGGGGGAGAGGGCGAGGGCGGGGAGAGAGTTGAAAGGCTGGGGCGATTGTGCCCTGCACTGGTAATGGTGGAAATGTTGCATGAGGCAGGTAACAGTTAGAGATTTGCAATATCAACTGCAAATTGGAGCTCAAAAGGTGACAGGCAGTTGGCAACCCGGTCCTCTTTTTACTTTCTTCCCTGGTCAGGCATTTGGGGACACACGAAGCAGCAGCTGAAACGGGCTTTCCCCCTCCTCTTGGTCATTCATGTCCCATCACATGCATGTGCCGCTTTGTGTTCAGGTTTGACACTTCGCCATGTTTGCTGCAAGACGTTTGAGTCAGCCTTCACGTGGGACGGAGCAGTCCCAGGGCTCCTGGGCAGAGGCCCAGCAGGGCTGCATCCCCGGCAGTCCCAGCGCCAGCCTTGGGAAAGCGCTGCAGAGCCCCTCCGAGGATTGAGAAACCAGACTGAGAGCCCGTTCCCTCTGCCCGAGCTCTGCAGCTGGCAAGAGCAGCCTCAGTGAAGGGCTTTCAGTTGGTCCATGGGCTTTGGGGTGGGGAGAGGGGTCGCCAGCATAGGGGGATGCTGGAAGCACGTCAGCATCTTTGCCTCCTCCTTCAAAGCAGGGCACTTAGAGAGCCATCAAAGTGCTTTTCAGGGCAGGGGCCGTTCTGTCCTCCTTTTTCATGGTGCATTTCATTCCAGGCAATAAATGACCTTGAAGGAAGCAATTTCCCATCCAGTGTAAGGACATGGGAGGAAACACTCCAGTGAACACATGAATGCGTCGAGAGGAATTGTTCAAAGCGTGCACGTCTAAGATTTCTTTGGCAACCAAGAAGCACGGCTACAGTGTGTGGGCTGCACACAGCTTTCGTTAGCGTGTTACATGATATGATCCTGGTGGTTCTGTGCGGAAATACTGCCTGATGGGCATCCACTCAGAGACCAATTTGCAGGGAGATGGTTCTGTTTTGTTGAAACCCTTTGCCTCTGGAGGTCTAGCAGAACGGGCACGGTGTTGCTCATGAAGCCATCCTCAAAAACCTTAATTTCAAGAAACGTTCTTGAGCTCACCAAGCACAGACTGAGTGATCGCCTGCTTTGCACGTATTCTTCACGTCTGCATCCCTTTTTTCCCTTATTGCTCACTGCTCTAAACCTCCCTATGAGAACAGGGAGTGTTGTGTGAAACATAGAAACAGAGCAAGTCAGAAGGGGCCTCTAAGGCCATCTAGTCTGACCCCCGGCTCCAGCCAGCTCCGCTCACAACTTGCCCACCATGTGCATGTCCAGCCTCTCCTTGAACACCCGCACCGATGGGGCCTCAACCTCCTCCCGTGGATTTTGTACGTAAGATGAGTCAGGAGCACTGCTGCCCGGGGCCCCTTAATGCCCACCCCAAAGGGGCTTTCCTGCATTTCCCTGGCTGGCGCTCCCACAGTTGTCCTGGAGAGATGATCCATGAGGACGGAGCCAAGGGGAAATGTGGTGGGTGGGGAAACCATTCTTCGCAGCCAGGCAAAATGAGCTCACTGCGGAAGAACGCTTCAGCTGGCGGCCACGGTTGAGGAAAGCGAGGGCCACCCAGCCTGCTGGGAAGAGACCCCTTGCCAAGCATCCTTCCAGTGAAAAACAAGCTCCCCCTTTTTACTGTGTGGAGGTGAGTTTCAGGTAAGGATGAAGAGACACTCCTGAGTGGAAGGACTAGGAACTGGAATGGACTGTGCCTCCCCAGCCTTTTGCGCCAGTTGGAACCCTCCCCATAGTTTTGAGCCATGGTGGATCATTGGTGATGCTGCCTGTGGCTGATGGCCATTGCAGTTCAAAGCCTCTGGAGCATACCAGGTCATCTGCCAGGGCTACGCAAGGCTCAGAACCTGGAAAACTGAACTCAGCTCTGTTTATCCTCAGCACAGGCCCATGTTGTGACTCTGCTTGGCTGAGCTGTTCCCATTTCTGCCGCTGCCCGAGCTAGGTCCCCATTTCAGGTTTTGTGCTGTATTGCGCATGCACCTTTTGCTTATCAGCAAGTATCAACAGGAACCTCATATTGTCATTCTCTCCCTTTACCATTCAAAGGCACACATGGGTCGTAATTTTTGCAATCATATTCCTTTTATTCAGAGAACAGCTTTGACGCTTTCAGGGCAGGGGCAACTCTGCAGGTCTTCTCTGGGGAGAGAAACATGCATTCCTGCAGCCCTTGATAATCTCTCCTGCAGGAAGAGAGGATTCCAGGCACTACTCCTAGCCCTAAAAATGAGGGGGAAAGGCCGATGGTTCGGATAGCCACAAATGCAATGAGAACTCACTGATCCAGGTGTGGTTTCCAGTCTTCCCCCTCATTTCTCCCTCTGCACCCTTGATCGAGCCTTCTGAGGCTGCAAAGCTCACCTGTCCCCTTCCCCATCCGTGTTGTTGCTTCTCTGCTGTCCAAACTCTGGAGTTTGCTCCTTAGAGGAAAGGAGATGAAAATATTTGCTGGAAGGAGGCCGGGCTCAGCACAGGGCCACATTCCTGTGCTTTTAATTGTTAATTAATTGTTGTTTTGTAAGCCACCCCAAGGCTTCTGCGAATGGGGCGGCATAGAAATTTTTAAATAAATAAAAATGTATAAATAAATTCCTTGCATGTGGGAATTCTCCAGTTGCATTCCAAGAGTCCCCCCCCCCCCCTCAAAGGGGCAGGGAGCACACCAGAGGGACTTCCCTTTTGGCTTGGTGTGGGAAGGGACTCTTCCTGTGACCTCTGGGGGAAGGAGGAACCTGGTCCAACCAGGTGGAAAAGAGACGCACACTCGCATGGGAACAGAGTCTTGCAGCAGCTGCCCAAATGCTGCCCCATCGTGTGTCCACCACGCACGGCAGCGCTATTCGCAGAGACCAGATCCCTCCACACACCTCCCAGTGATTGCAGGAGGGAGTCTGAACCACCCCGGCCCTGTGTCCTCCACGCCGTTCCCACCCCTGCTCGGTTCTCTCGCCCTCTGCAGCGGCTGACCCTTCCACCACCGAACCGACACGCCGATAGCCACCACGACTTCGCCCAGCTTGACGTGTCCCAAGAAGCAATCGACTCGTCCTGAAGCCATGAGGGGAACCGGCCCACGCACAAGGAAGGCAAAGCCATATTCAGTCGAGAGGAGAACACCGACCCAGCGGAGAGCACTGGGGCTTGACCAACAAAGGCATTTCCCCTCTCTTTGCACTTGGCAATCTTTGTCGCTTGGCACTGCAGCTGACACTTGTTCCTGTGTCCAAGTGCCTAGTCCCTGTGGAACCTAGGAAGGCTTGCTTCTGAGCAGACACAGGAAGGATTGCACTGTGAATACTGCTCACCTGCCATCCCGCAGAATAGCAAAGGAGAAACCGGCAGCACATTTCAAGCAGTCCTCTCTGTTGTGGCCTCCCTGGCCTCGTCTCAAGAGGAGGTAAGGAAGCAGAGGGTACCTATGAACCCTAACCCCACCCTCTGCTTTTGCATTTTTAGTCCCGAGTGGGCACGGGGCTGCTGATCTATATGAGGAGCCTAGCATGGGGGCAAAGGCCATTTAAGATTGAATTGCGCCTAGTATTGAAACATAGACACATAGAAACAGAGCGAGTCAGAAGGGGCCTCCTGGGCCGGCTCCGCTCACGACATGCCTACCCTGTGCATGTCCAGCCTCTCCTTGAACACCCTCACCGATGGGGCCTCAACCACCTCCCGGGGAAGCCCATTCAATCCCCTTGGGATCCAAACCGCCAGGAAGTCCTTCCTGGCATCCAAATTGAGCCCTGGTTCATTGAATGCAATGCAATGTGGGGAAGAGAGAAATCCTGCCTGTGGGCCCTGGGGTGCTGTTGGAGGTGAGGAAGGGGCCCTGTGGTTCAAGGTGGGCACACTCTCCAAGCCACTCTTGCAAGGCCTGTCCCCACAACCAGTTCCAGAGCAGGGGGAGAGGGGATTAGGGTTCAGCCATTCCCAGACTGGCTTCCTCGATCTTATTTATTTATTTATTTATTTATTTTCCGATTTATATCCAGCCTTTTTCCTACAAAGGGCTCAAGGCAGCTTACATCATTCTCCTCCTCCATCTTATCCCCACAACAACCACGCTGTGAAGTAGCTTGGGCTGAGAGTCTGTGACTGGCCCAAAGTCGCCCAGTTGGCTCCATGGCTGAGCGGGGACTTGAACCCGGATCGCCTGCGTCCCGGTCCCATGCTCTTAACCACCACACCACACTGGCTCTCATCTTCCAGGTTTACCATTCACACCTGCAGCCTACCTGCTAATTTCAAGCTCAGAGTCTTTCTCCAAAGTGTCCCCACCCTGGGGAGCTGTTGGAAATGCTGAAAGGGGCTTTTACGTGGGGATGGAGCCCCTAAGCCCAAATGAGCCAGTGTGGAGTAGAGGGCGAACGCCACCCTTGGATGCATAGCCGGAAGTGTGGCGTCTGAATCAAGAGAGGGATTACTGCCACTCTAGAGTACTCTGGTGCGCCCGCAACTGGAGTATTGTGCTCAGTTTTGGGCTCCTCGTTACAGGAAGGATACAGCCAGGTTGGAGTCAGTGCAGCGCAGGGCCACAAGGTTGGTGGCCGGTTTGCAGGGGAAGCCGTATGATGCGAGACTGGAGGAACTGGGTCATTTCAGGAGACTCAGAGGGGATCTGTTGGCAACATACAGGTATGTGAGGCGGTGTCACACGGGGGTGGGTAGAGACCTGTTCTCCCCTGCAGGGGAGGGCAGGACACACTCCCAGCGGAGCCAAGCGCAGTGGACCAAGGTTCCATTTGGATGCCAGGAAGCGCTTCCTGACCATTGGGACCCCAAAGGTAGGGAACAGGCTTCCACGGGAGGTGGTTGGGGCCCCATCGGTGAGGGTGTGCAAGGATAGGCCGGACATGCACATGGTGGGCATGCCATGAGCGGAGCCTGCTGGAGACGGGAACAGACAGGGTGGCCTGGGAAGCCCCTTCTGACTCCCTCTGTTTCTATGTTTCTGTTTTTCAGTAACATCAGGACAGGAGATTTTTCAATAACACCTCTGGGAGCGTCGGGGAGCCGGTCTTTTTCAGCCTCTTTTTCAGGGTTCTCATCCACCTGCGCCCGTGGCCAATTTAGGCCGCCCGGAGGAGAGCAGGCAGTGCAGCGCCCCTGTGCCTCTGCAGCCCTGCTGCTGGAGCCCCAGCAGGACCCCTGCAGTCTGTTCTGCGGCGCTGCCCCCAGCCCTGCTTCCGGTCGGGCCCCCCGAGGTTTCCCTGCCTTTCCGCCCTCCCTGCCTGCCCTTGTCACTCCGGTTCTTCTCGTATGGTTCTCATCATTGCTCTGGTTTCGCCAGTGCTTCTGCAACGAGCTATTTATGAGCACAGTGGTGCCCTCCATCGATGGCACTGGCAGCCATGCGATTCCTTCCGTGGCGGCACTCCTGGCGGGGCACAGAAGCCAACTCTGCACAGGGAAGCAGGCAAACCCGGTGCCCTCTTTGCGGGTGCCCCTTGTCGAGCTCCTTCCCAAGGGGCAGCTCAGAAGACGGCAGCCTTACGCAGATACTCTTCATCAAGTCTGGACGTGGCCCAGGACGCTCGCAGGGGCCTCTGGCACCCACCGAAGGGGGACGGGGGAGCCCTCAGGGCGCGTGCTGGGAGCATCTCCCCCATGCAACTCTCCCCACGTGCCACGAGGCCAGGCAGAAGCGCTTGGTGTTGGTGCTCTGGGCCCGACTCACTTGGGGAACAGAATGCCTTCAGCAACCTCCCCGGCTACAGAGCTCTTCAAGGGTCACATTCCCCTTGAACCCATGGCCAATTTCAGGCTACACAGAAAGGCACGTTCAGCACTGCCCCGGGGGACCTTCCCGCCACGGCCCCTGGAGCCCCGGCAGGACCCACGCGGCCCGTTTTGTGGCGCGCAGCCCAGCCCTGCTCCAGGCCGGGCTTCCCGGTGCTTCCCGGCCTTTCCATGCTCCCTGCCGCTACTGGTCAGTCCCTTTCCTCCTCCTATTGTTCCACTTGCTCTTCTGGACCATCAGCTCTTTCTGGAGATACTTATTTATGCAGGAAAGTGCTCCCTCCATCAACGGCACTGCCAGCCACGCTAATTCATCATGTCGTGGGATTCCTAGCAGAGCACGGTTGCTCGATTTGCACTGGGAAACGGGCAGCTCTTTGGAGTTTCCCTTGCTGAGCTCTTTGCGGTGACACTTTCTCTGAGCGTCCCATCCCAACCCCACACTCCCCCTCCTCCCTTGTTCCCCAAAGACGTTTCCGTGGCTAGCTCCCCCCACAGAGAGCTGGGGAGGAGGGGGCAGCGGCATCTCCCAGGCCTCCTCCTCTCCCCCCACCTGCCTCTTTCCACCGCAGGGGGCAGGACTGGTGCCCGGGAGCAGGCAGGCGGCAGTCCTTGCCGGGGGCCCAGCCACACTTGCCCTGGTGCCATTCACGTCCCCAGATGGAGGGGGAAGAGGGGCAGTGTTCTCAGAGTGTGTGGAGTGTAGTGGGGGGGGGGATTAAATGGGGTTTCAGAAAAGTGTTGCAAATTCGGGCTGCACAGCTACTCACATGAAATGGAGGCAAATGGCAGCCCCCCCAAGGAGGACCACCCCCCGTGACGCCAGACCATGGTCCAAGCTGCTGAGGGC
>NW_025336272.1:6106-10624 GCF_004798865.1 Varanus komodoensis | reverse complement strand
CCTCCAGCTCAGATAAGAAAAGCATATGAAGGATGTTTCATTTAAGTATGTCTCTCCATTTATATTCTGAGAGTGGCACATGGTTGCCCTGGCAGTGATCAGTTGCCTCAGATACAGCCAGCCCAGCATTGAAGTAGGGATCCTGCAGAAACATCATCCCAGGGGCCTATAAAACCAAGTAACATACCCCCTCTATTAGTTCAGACTGGGAAAAGGATGGGCTAATTGCTTGGCGGTTCAGTGGCAACATCCCTGATCAGCCCCTGGAGACCAGGACAAGGTAGATGTGAGGGAGATCATATTCCTGTAGACCACAGAACCATTCTTCCTCAGCCCTTGATTGAACAGCTGTGAAGTTTCCAGCCTTTCTTCTCTTCCACTGGCTTACAAGCCCCCCAACACTTTCCCTCCGGCTACGAAGGACCATTGATTTGACCCCCTAAAACTTATCAACATGTATAATTCATCTGATATGATTAAAACAATTAAAACAATTTAGTGTCTACACTAATGAGCAGATGAAGAACAATTACTTAAAGGCTGTCTCTTGCCTCACTGCCAACAGCTGTTTCAAACCAATCACTGAAGGGATTGGGTTAGAGTGCCTTGATCACCACTCCCTGAAGTTACCTCTGATGTTGAAGGCCTAACAACAGTCCCCTTGCTGATTACCTATGTGAGAAAACCGATAGAAGCCAGGTTGGAACTGAAAATACTCCCCTAAATGCCCTACCTGTGCTATTTTGTAGATCCCCATCATGTGCAAAAGTTGCCTGGAGTTGTCGGAGTCCGATGCTTCACGGATGGCAAGGAGATGATTTTTCCTGCCACACTTGTAGTTGGGAACATGGGCCGGACTTGCTGAGAGCAGGTCTACAGCTGCATCAGATGTTAATCTCACATCGTTATAGTTGTCATAGATGCTGTAGCCCAGAGTGATGTTGGGCAAACCTGAGGATTCAGCTTGATCTCTTGGATGGCAAACATGAAGGAGAGGATCTGCCAGTACTCTGTGAGAACGAACCTAAAAAAAGAGCAATGCAGGTTCTCATCCTGCCATCCTGTTTCCACAAAGCTAAAAGAATTCAATCCCCCAACTATTGCCTATTGAGAAGATTTTGTCCGTGCATCCTGGTTCCACATAGTAGCACTGAAGACCGAACTGCATGTTCCTTCCTCTATGCTGATGGGCACATGTTTGTGTTGAGCAGGCATGCTTCACATCTACATCAATACCCATTTTCCATTTTAAAATTAATACAGGACCGATGCATATTCCGTTGCTGGAATTAAGCATGGGGAAGCAGTTGAACAGGAATAGGAATTTATTTCAAATCAGGGGAATATGCAAAATTGTCCCTTTCATGGATCACTTTCTTTCCATGGTGAAGGGGCTTAGGTAGCACAATGAAGCTATGAGCTATGGTGTGTAGAGGGACCCAAGAGACACTGGTCAGAGCAAAGAGCTCTGACACAGTGTGACCTACTGTACAATGAATGAGCAACCCATTTTAGTATGCTTGTCATGAAATTACCATGGAGATCGTTAAAAGCCTAAATGGTACGATGCCAGAAGATGAGTCCCTTATGCTGGAATGTGTTCAATTTGCTACTGGGGAAGAGAAGGGAGCTAGGACAATTGGCACCAGAATGAGAGAAGTCAATAGGTAAACCCAAAAAGGACAGTATGTCATGGATGTATCTGGTGGTGAAAGAAAAGTCTGATGCTGTAAGCAACAATACTGCCTAGAAACCTGGGATGGAATATCTATGAATCAAGGTAAGCTGGATGTATTCAAAGATGAGATGGCAAGACTCAACTTGGCCATCCGTGAACTAAAATGGACAGAAATGCATGAACTCAGTTCAGACGGCCATCATATATACTACTGTGGGCAAGGATCCCTCAAAGCTTATGGTTTAACCATCACAGTCAGTAAAAGAGTAGGGAAAGCAGTCCTGGGATANGGATCCCTCAAAGGTTATGCATTAATCATCACAGTCAGTAAATGAGTAGGGAAAGCAGTCCTGGGATAAAATCTCCACAATGACAGAATAATCTCAGATCAAATCCAGGGAAATCATTCAATAGGCCAAGTCTAAGCCCCAACCACCAATGCCGGAGAGGCTGAAGTTTACCGGTTCTAAGAATACCTACTATACATTCTGGAAATAACACCAAAGAAATGATGTCCATATCGTTATTGGGGATTTCAATGCTAAATTAGGAAGTGAAAAATTCAATGGAATAACAGGGAGCTTTGCCTTGGAGTAGAAAATGAAGCAGGGCAAAGGCTGCCAGAATTCTGCCCAGAGAACACACTGGTCACTGCAAGCAATGTTTTCCAACAACCCAAGAGTGTGCTTTGTGCATGGACATCACTAGCGGGTCAACACTGGAATCAGATTGATTATGTGTTATGTAGCCGATGATGGAGAAGTTCTGTCCAGTCAGGGAAAACAAGACCTGAAGCTGAAAATGGCTGAGATCATGAGCGTCTTGATGCAAAATTCATACTTGAATGAATGAAAGCAGGGAAAACCACTGGGAAACTCAGGTATGACCTATATCTTATTCCCTATGAATATGCACGGGATGTGACAAAAACATTTAAGGAATCAGATCTGATTGACAGAATTCCTGAAGAACTATAGGAGGAAGATTAAAACATTATACAAGATGCGGCAACTAAAATCATCCACCAAAAAATAAATGCAAGAAACCAAAATGACTGTCTGAGGAGGCTTTTAAAAAGCCTAGAAAAGAAGGGAAGCTAAAGGTAATGGAGAAGGGAAAGATACACCCAACTGAATGCAGAAGTCCAGAGAAAAGATAGAAGAATTGAATGGACTTAGTGCAATAGTGCAAAGAAAGGGAGGAAAATAGTACAACCAGAAAGACTAGAGATCTTGTCAAGAAAATTGCAGTTACGAAGGGAGCATTTCATGCCCTTTAGGCATGATAAACCACAGGAATGGTAGGGACCTAAGAGAGGCAGAAGAGATTGAGAAAAGGTGGCAAGATTACACTAATGAAGTATAAAGACCTTGAGCCAGAGATCTAGCAGTGTGAAGTCAATTGGGCTTTAGTAAGTTGCCCAAGGTTGCTGGTGGCCTCATAGCAATATTTTTAAAAAAGAAAGAATGAAATAATCTGTCCTAGCAATAACAAAGCTAGTGGAGGAGACAATATCCCAGTTCAGCTATTCAAAACCCTAAAAGATGACCTTTTAATGCAATTAAAGTACTGCATTCTGTGTGCCAACAAATTTTGAAAACTCAACAGTGGCCACAGGCATTACATTCCAATCCCAAATCAGGGCAATGTCAAGCATGTTGAAGATACCGTACAATTGTCCTTGATTCAGACACCTGCAAAGTTATGCTCAAAATCCTACAATCCAGGTTTCAGCAGTAGGTGGACCAGGAACTACCAGAAATTCAGCAGGATCTGAAAGAGGCAGAGGAACTACAGATCCAACTGTAACCTACTTCTGCTTCTTCACCTATACTAAAGCCTTTGATTGTGTAGATCACAATAATTTGTGAGAATTTCTTGAAGAGATAGGAGTACCAGACAATCTTACTTGTCTCTTAAGAAAACCCTGTGTGGGTGAAGAAGCAGTAGTGAGAACTGGACATGGAACTACAGATGGGTTCAAAATTGAGACAGAAATATGGCAAGCCTGTATATTATGTCCCTGCCTATTTAACCTATATGCAGAGCACATCAAGAAACATGCCAGGCTAGATGAAACATAAGTTGGAACTAAGATTGCCAGGAAAACTATCAACACCATCAGATATGTATACAATAAAAAACGTATATCAGAAAGTGAAGAGTAACTAAAGAGACTCTTGTAGTGGGTTAAAGAGGGGAGTGCAAAATAGTTTGAAACTCAATATTAATAAAACGTTTATCATGGCGTCCAGTCCTATAACTTCCTGTCAAATAGATGGGGAAGAAATGGAGGTAGTGACAGATAATTTTTTGCTTGAGCTCCAAGATCACTACAAATGGTGACTGCAGCTAAGAAATGAAAAGATGCTTGATCCTTGGGAGGAAAGCTATGGCAAATCTAGACAGTGTACTAAAAAGCAGAGAGATCACCCAGCTGACAAAAGTTCATATATTCAAAGATATGTTTTTCCCAGTTGCAATGTATGTCTGGGAGGAGTGGACCATAAGGAAGGCTGAGCGCTGAAGAGTTGATGCCATTGAATTGTGGTGCTGGAGGAGACTCCTGCGAGTCCCATGGACTGTAAAGTGATCAAGTCAGGCAATCATAAAGGAAATCAACCGTGACTGTTCCTTTGGAGGTCACATACTGAAGATCAAAACCACATACTTGGGCAGGACTCACTGGTGATCAAAATTATTGAAAGCAAAAGGATAAGGGGGTGGCAGAAGTTTTGGGGGAAAGATGGGGTGACTGGGCAATGACTTAGCGACTAAACACACATGACAAAACTTAGCAACTAAACAAACAAACAAAACATGAAAGATGGGACAGTGGT
>NW_025336272.1:0-1955 GCF_004798865.1 Varanus komodoensis | reverse complement strand
AGAGTCTAATAAATATGGGCTCCAAATAGGCAATGGAAAATATCAAAAAATGCATAGCTGACATAAAGGGATAACATGATCTCAACCTTGACCCAGAATTCTGAAGGGGGGACTACAGACCCACTGCAATAGCTGCACCCTTTCTCGAACAATTCTACCTGCAGAAACACACAAGGGCTTTTACCTTGGCCCACCTTAATGTTCTTCTCTCAGCTGTTTTGGAGATAAGGTATAAAAAGTTCCCCTGGTAAGAGCACCTCTACCATGTAGGATGAAACAGATGGAAGAAAATTGCTTTCAGGGCCATATGTGACAAGAATATCTCTACATTTTGCTGTCTGAAACTAATTTGAGGCTTACATACACTGTCAGTAAATTCCTTGAGGCCAAAACGGGTGTTGGAAGAAGGATGCTGAGAAAGTAAGGCTCTACTTAGCTGGATGAAAGACAAAGTCTGGGAATGCCAGGATGATATTCCTTTACTTAGATTGAGCTGGTTTTTAACTGTAATACAGTATATCTAACGAACTATCTATGAATCTATGCATCCAGCAATGTCGAAAGGGAGCATTTCCCCCCCAGGTATGTTAAAAAGAAAAATTTGGATTGAATCCTGAACTGCTGAAAGGCACTGGAAATGCAATTTTCATCATGAGATGCTTCCTTGTGTTAAGGGCAGGTCTCACTAGAATAATGTAGCACTTGGGAAAGAAGATGCAGCCCAGAAGCCCAGCACTGGAGTCCAAAATAGAGAACACTTGTATGGCAACCATGTACTTCCCTTTGTGCTCTGTTGGGTGGGCACAAAGAATACCCAGACACTGCAGAAGACCAGCATGCTGAAGGTGATCAACTAGGCCTCACTGAATGCCCCAGGCAGTTTTCTGGCCAGGAAGGCCGCATTGAAGCAGATGGCAGCTAGTAAGCCCATGTAGCTGAGGGCAGCATAGAACATGGCCACAGAGCCTTCGTTGCACTGTAGGATAATCTGCCCTGCCTGGGAGTGCTTGACAGAGTCAGAGAAGGGGGCAGAGGTGCCCAGCCAGAAGGTGCAGAGGACAACTTGGACAATGGAACAGGAGATGACAATGGAGTTTGCCAAACTCTTTCCCAACCAGTTCCTTGCCCTGTTGCCTGGTTTGGAGGCCAGGAAGGCCAGCACCACAGTGACAGTTTTGGCCAGGAGGGAAGAGATAGCCACTGAGAAGATGATGCTGAAGGCTGTTTGTAGGAGGAGGCAGGTGATGCTTCTTGGGTGGCCAATAAAGAGGAAAGGGCATGCAAAGCAAAGCTGGAGGGAGACAAGAAGGATGTAGGAGAGGTCTAGGTTATTGGCCTTGATGACTGGAATGTCTTCAAAATTCCTGAAGATTCCCAGTATGCTTGCTGAGCACATGGAGAAAAGTAAGGCAAAACTAGTTAAAAAGGTCCCCAAAGATTCTTCAAAGGACAGGAAGGTGATGACCTTGGGGATGCACCAATCCCGGAACTTGTTTGGATGCTGATCTTCTGGACATTTCAGGCATTGTTGTGCATCTGTTGCAGGCAAGAGGAACATCATCCTGGCATCCTCAGGGGTCTTTGTTCTATGCATTCGGTTATTGTTAATATTAGGAGGTGTAGGAGTATTCTGGTGTGGCCAGCTGCACACAGTTCTTTCCTCAAAGGAATTTAGATTTCATTTCAGTATTTCAGTTGGTTTTTGTAAGGCCAATAACGAAAATGCTCTCTGGCCATTTCACAAAGGCAGAAAGAACGCAATCAAGCAACAAAACAAATTTATAATAAACAATGAAAAAAGAACTTCAAATAAATATGTGGCAAGAAGCCCATAATAACTTACATCATATTGGCCCATTGTCTGACGGGTAATACAAGCTAAAATACAGAATAGAAGTTACTTATTAATGTACAGGTCAAATGGGACATGTGTTTACATGGCACAGAAAAGACTG
>NW_025336271.1:0-18221 GCF_004798865.1 Varanus komodoensis | reverse complement strand
CGGAATAGGCGGACACGGAATCCTGCGCGGAGGGATTGCGTCTGAAATGGAACCAGGTGTGTCCGTGTGTCCCTCTTTTAGGCGCAACTTTTGCCCCTCTGTCAGGGTGGAGCCGGGAAATCGCGGCCTCCAGGAGGGCCTCCGACCGTCGGAATGCACTCAGAAAAGGCAGAAACGGAGACCTGCGCGGAGGGACAGCGTCTCAAATGGGTCTAGGTGTGTCCGGGTCACCCTCTTTTTGGGGAAACTTTTGGGCCTCTGTCAGGGTGGGGCTGGGAAATCGCGGCCTCCGGGCAAACCTCCGACAGTTGGAACGCGCTCGGTACTGGCGGAAACGGAAGGCTGCTCGAAGGACAGCTTCTTAAAGAGGACTAGGTACGCTCGTTTCGCCCTGCTTTCCGGGCAACTATTGCCTCTCTGTCAGGGTGGGGCCGGGAAATCCCGGCCTTCGGGCGGGCCTCCGACACTCGTAACGCACACGGAATGGGCGGAAAAGGATTTCTGCGCGGAGGGACAACATCTCAAAGGGGACTAGGTGTGTCCGCGTCACCTTTTTGCGGAAACTTTTGGGCCTTCATCAGGTTGGGGCCAGGAAATCGCGGCCTGCGGGCGGTCCTCCGACCTTCGAAACGCGCTTGGAACGGGTGGAAACGGAGTCCTGCGTGGCGGCACAGCGTCTCCAAGAGGACTAGGTGGATGCGGGTCCCCCTGTTTTCGGGCAAAGTTTGCCCCACTGTCAGTGTGGGGCCGGGAAATCACTGCCTCCGTGCAAGACTCTGACCGTGGGAACGCGCTCGGAACGGGCAAAAACGGAGGCCTGCGCGAAGGATAGTTTCTCAAAGAGGACTAGGTGCACGCGCTTTGCCCTGTTTTACGGGCAACTATTGCCTCTCTGTCAGGGTGGGGCAGCGAAATCCCGGCCTTCGGGGGGGCCTCCGACTTTCAGAACGCGCACGGTACTGGCAGAAAGGGAGGCCTGCGTGGAGGGACAGTATCTCACATACGACTAGGTGTGTCTGCATCGCCCTCTTTTCGGGGCAACTTTTGGACCTCTGTCAGGGTGGGGCCGGGAAATCGCGGCCTCTGGCATGCCTCCGACCGTCGGAACGTGCTAGGAATGGGTGGAAACGGAGGCCTGCGCAAAGGGACAGCGTCCGAAAGAGGACTAGGTGGATACGCGTCACCCTGTTTTCGAGGCAACGTTTGCCCCACTTTCAGCGTAGGGCCGGGACATCGCGGGCTCCGGGCAGGCCTCCGACTGTCGAAACATGCTCGGAATGGGCAGAAACAGAGGCCTGCGCGTGGGACAGCGTCTCAAGGGGACTAGGTGTGACCGCGTCACCCTCTAGTCGGGGCAACATTTGGCCCTCTGTCAGGGTTGGGCCGGGAAATCGCGGCCTCTGGGCGGTCCTCCAACCGTCGGAACGTGCTTAGAATGGGTGGAAACGGAGGCCTGTGCAGAGGGACAGCGTCTCCAAGGGGACTAGGTGGACGCGCGTCCCGCTGTTTTCGGGCAAAATTTGCCCCACTGCCAGCGTGGGCCCGGGAAATCGCGGCATCCGTGCCAGCCTCCGCCCGTCGGAATGCTCTCGGAATGGGCAGAAACGGAGGGCTGCACGAAGGACAGTGTCTCAAAGAGGTCTAGGTGCGCCCGCTTCGCCCTGTTTTCCAGGCAACATTTGCCTCTCTGTCAGGGTGGGGCCGGGAAATCCTGGCCTTCGGGCTGGCCTCCAACCATCGTAACGCGCTCGGTAGTGGCAGAAACAGAATCCTGCGCGGAGGAACAGCGTATCAAGGACGAGTAAGTGCGCGTGCATGGCCCCTTTTCGGGGCAACTTTTGCTCCTCTGTCAGAGTGGGACTGGGAAATCGAGGACTCAGGACGGAACTCTGACCGTCGGAACGCACTCGGAACGGGCGGAAGTGGAGGCCTGCGCGAATGACAACATCTCAAATAGGACTAGGTGTGTCCACGTGGCCCTCTTTTCGGGGCAACTTTTGCCCCTCTGTCTGGGTGGAGCCGGGAAATCGTGGCCTCTGGGCGGGCATCCGACCGTCGGAACGCAGTCGGAACGGCTGTAAACGCATTCCTGCGCGGAGGGACAGCGTCTCAAAGGGGACTAGGTGTGTCCGCGTCACCCTCTTTCCGGGGCAAATTTTGCCTCTCTGTCAGAGTGGGGCCGGGAACTCACGGCCCACGGGCGGGCCTCCGACCGTCGAAACGCGATCAGAACGGGCGGAAATGGAGGCCTACGCGGAAGGAAAGATTCTCAACGGAAACTAGGGGCGCGCGCGTTGCCCTCCTTTTGGGGCAACTTTTGCCAATCTGTGAGGATGGAGCCGGGAAATCGTGGCCTCCGGGCGGGCCTCCGACTGTTGGAACGCACTCGGAACACACGGAAACGGAGGCCTGCGTGGGGGGACAGCATCTAAAAGTGGACTAGGTGTGTCCGCGTGGCCCTGATTTCGGGGCAACTTTTGCCCTCTGTCAGGGTGAAGCCGGGAAATCGCGGCCTTTGGGCGGTCCTCCGACCGATGCAACGCGCTCTGAACGGGCAGAAACGGAGGTCTGCGCGGGGGAACAGCGTCTCAAAGAAAACTAGGTGCACGTGCGTCACCCCCTTTCGGGGCAACTTTTGCCCCTCTGTCCGGGTGGGGCCGGGAAATCGCAGCCTTCGGGTGGGCCGCCGACCGTCGAAATGAGATCGGTACAGGCAGAAATGGATGCCTGGGTGGAGGGACAGCGTCTCAAAGAAAACTAGGTGCGCGTGCATCACCCCCCTTTCGGGCCAACTTTTGCCCCTCTGTCAGCGTGGGGCCGGGACATCGCGGCCTCCGGATGGGCCTCCGTCCGTCGGAACGCAGTCGGAACGGGCAGAAAAGGAGGCCTGCGCGAAGGACAGCATTTCAAAGAGGACTAAGAACGTGCGCTTCGCCCTGTTTTCCGGGAAACTTTTGCCTCTTTGTCAGGGTGATGCCGGGAAATCCCAGCCATTGGGCGGGCCTCCGACTGTCATAATGTGCTCGGTATGGGCAGAAACGGAGGCCTGCGTGGAGGGACAGCGTCTCAAAGAGGACTATGTGTCCGTGTGGCCCTCTTTTCGGGGCAACTTTTGCCCCTCTGTAAGAGTGGAGCCGGGAAATCGCGGCCTCTGGGCGGGACTCTGACCGTCGGAACGTGCTTGGAATTGGCTAAAAAGGAGGCCTGCGTGGAAGGGCAGTGTTTCAAAGAGGACTAGGTGTGTCCGTGTGGCCCTCTTTTCGGGGCAACTTTTGGCACTCTGTCAAGTTGGGCCATGAAATCGCGGCCCCCGGGCAAGCCTCCAACCTTCGTAACGTGCTCGGAATGGGCAGATACAGAGTCCTGCGCGAAGGGCATCGTCTCAAAGAGGACTAGGTGAGCGCGCTTCGTCCTGTTTTCCGGGCTACTTTTGCCTCTCTGTCAGGGTGGGGCCGGGAAGTCGCGGCCTCTGGACAGTTCTCCGACTGTCAGAATGCACTCGGAATGGGCGGAAACGGAGGCCTGCGCGAGGGACTGCGTCTCCAAGAGGACTTTGTGTGTCCGCGTGGCCCTCTTTTCGGGGCACCTTTTGGACCTCTGTCAGGGAGGGGCCGGGAAATCGCGGCCTTGGGCGGGCTCCGACAGTCGGAACGCGCACGGAATGGGCGGAAACGGATTCCTGCGTGGAGGGACAGCGTCTCAAAGGGGAGTAGGTGTGTCCGCGTTACCTTCTTTTTGGGGAAACTTTTGGGCCTCTGTCAGGGTGGGGCCGGGAAATCTTGGCCTCCGCGCAGTCCTCCAACCATCGGAACGCTCTCGGAATGGCGGAGACGGAGGCCAGCGCGGAGCGACCGCTTCTCCAAGAGGACTAGGTGCGCGTGCTTCGCCCTGTTTTCGGAGCAACTTTTGCCTTTCTGGCAGGGTGGGGCCGTGATATCCCGGGCTTCGGGTGGGCCTCCGACTGTCGTAACGCGCCCGGTATGGGCAGAAACGGAGGCCTGCGCGAGGGAGTGTGTCTCCAAGAGAACCAGGTGCGTCTGTGTGGCCCTCTTTTTGGGGCAACTTTTGCCCCTCTGTCAGGGTGGAGCCGGGAAATCCCGGCCTCCGGGTGGGCCTTAGACCGTCGGAACGCGCTCGGAACGGGCAGAAACGGAGGCCTGCACGAAGGACAGCGTCTCAAAGAGGATTAGGTGCGTGCGCTTCGCCCTGCTTTCCGGGCAACTTTTGCCTCTCTGTCAGGGTGGGGCCAGGAAATCCCGGCCTTCAGGCGGGCCTCCGACTGTTGTAATGCGCTCGGTATGGGCAAAAACGGAGACCTGCGCGGAGGGACAGCGTCTCAAAGAGGACTATGTGTGTCCGTGTGGCCCTCTTTTCGGGGCAACTTTTTCCCCTCTGTCAGGGTCGGGCCAGGACATCGCAGCCTCCAGGCATGCATCCGAATGTGGAATGCGCTCGGAACGGGCGGAAACAGAGGCCCGTGTGGAGTGACCGCTTCTCCAAGAGGACTAGGTGTGCGCGTTTCGCCCTGTTTTCCGGGCAACTTTTGCCTCTCTGTCAGGGTGGGGCCGGGAAATCGCGGTCTCTGGGCAGGAATCCGACCGTCCGAAAGCGCTCAGAACGGACAGAAAGGGAGTCCCGTGCAGAAGGACAGCATCTCCAAGAGGACTAGGTGCGTGCATTGCCCTGTTTTCCGGGCAGCTTTTGCCCCTCTGTCCGGCTGGAGCCAGGAAATCGCGGCCTCCGGGCGGGTTTCCGACCGTCGGAACTCAGTCGGAAAGGGCAGAAACAGAGGCCTGCATGGAGGGACAGGGTCTCCAAGAGGACTTGGTGTGTCCGTGCCAGCCTCTTTTCAGGGCAACTTTTGCCCCTCTGTTCGGGGGGCCGGGAAATCGCGGTCTCCGGGCGGGACACCGACCATCGGAACGCGTTCTGAACAGGCAGAAATGGAGGCCTGCTTGGAGGGACTGCGTCTCCAAGAGGGCTAGGGTGTCCGTGTGGCCCTCTTTTCGAGGAAACTTTTGCCCCTCTGTCAGGTTGGGGACCGGAAGTCGCGGCCTCTGGGCGGGTCTCTGACTGTTGGAACACGGCCGGAACGGACGGAAAGGGAGGCCTGCATGGAGGGACAGCGTCTCAAAGAGGACCAGGTGTGTCTGCGTCACCCTCTTTTCGGGGCAAGTCTTGCCCATCTGTCAGGTGGGGGCCGGGAAATCCTGGCCTTTGATAGGCTTCCGACTGTCGGAAAGCGCTCGGTAAGGGCAGAAACGGAGGCCTGCGTGGAGGGACAGCGTCTCAAAAAGGACTTGGTGTGTCCACGTCACCCTCTTTTTGGGGCAACATTTGCCCCTCTGTCAGGGGGGGCTGGGAAATCGCAGCCTCCGGGGGGGACTCCGACCGTCAGAAGGTGCTCGGAACGGGCGGAAATGGAGCGGTGCGTGTAGGGATGGCGTCTCAAAGAGGACTTGGTGTGTCCGCGTGGCCCTCTTTTCGGGGCAACTTTTGCCCCTCTGTCAGGGTGGGGACGGGAAATCGCGGCCTCGGGGCAAGCCTCCGACCGTGGAGACGCGATCGTCACGGGCAGAAACGGAGGCCTGCACGGAGGGACAGCGTCTGAAAGAGGAATAGGTTTTCCGCATCGCCCTCTTTTTGGGGCAACGTTTGCCCCTCTGTCATGGTGGGGCCGGGAACTTGCAGCCTACGGGCAGGCCTCCGACCATCGAAACGCCCTCGGAATGGGCGGAAACTGAGGCCTGTGTGGTGGGACAGCGTCTCAAAGAGGACTAGGTTTGTCCAATTTGCCCCACATTCGGGACAACTTTTGCCCCTATGTCAGGCTGGGGCCGGGAAATCGCGGCCTTTGGGCGGGTCTCTGACCGTCGGAACATGCTCGGAAGGGGCGGAAACGGAGGCCTGCGCGGCGGGACAGCGCCTAAAAGAGGACTTGGTTTGTCCGCGTCGCCCTGTTTTCGGGGCAACTTTTGCCCTCTGTCAGGGTGGAGCCGGGAAATCGCGGCCTCTGGGCTGCACTCTGACCGTCAGAAAGCGCACAGAACGGGCAGAAATGGAGGCCGGCGCGGAAGGACAGCGTCTCCAACAGGACTAGGTGCATGCATCACCCTGTTTTCCTGGAACTTTTGCCCCTCTGTCATGGTGGTGCCAGGAAATCTCGGCCTCTGGGAGGGCCTCATACCGTGGCAACGCTCTCGGAACGAGCTAAAACGTAGGCCTGTGTGGAAAGACAGCGTCTCAAATAGGACTATGTGTGTCCGCGTGGCCCTCTCCTGGGGCAACGCCTGGACCTCTGTCAGACTGGGGCCAGGAAATTGCCTCCTCTGGGCGGGCCTCTGACCGTCAGAACGCTCACGGAATGGGCGGAAACGGATTTCTGCGCGGAGGGACAGCGTCTCAAAGGGGACTAGGTGTGTCCGCCTCACCTTCTGTTTGGGGAAACTTTCGAGCCTTTGTCACGGTGGGGCCGGGAAATCACGGCCAGCGGGCGGGACTCCGACTGTAGGAATGTGCTCGGAATGGGCTGAAATGGAGGCCTGCGTGGAGGGACAGCCTCTCAAAGAGGACTAGGTGTGTCCGCGTGGCCCTCTTTTCGGGGCAACTTTTGCCCATCTGTCAGGGTGGTGCTGGGAAATCGCGGCCCCTGGGCGGGACTCCGACTGTCGGAACGCGCTCAGTATGGGCAGAAACAGAGGCCTGTGCGGAGGAACATCGTCTCAAAGGGGACTAGGTGTGTCCGCGTCGCCCTCTTTTCGGGGAAACTTTTGGGCCTCTGTCAGGGTGGGGCCGGGAAATCGCGGCCAACGGGCGGGCCTCCGACTATCAGAAAGCGCTCGGAATGGGCGGAAACCGAGGCCTGCGCGGAGGAACAGCTTCTCAAAGAGGACTCGGCTTGTCCGCGTCGCCCTGTTTTCGGAGCAATCTTGCCCATCTGTTAGGGTGGTGCTGGGAAATTGCGGCCCCTGGGCGGGACTCCGACCATCGGAACGCGCTCAGTATGGGCAGAAGCGGAGGCCTGTGCGGAGGAACAGCGTCTCAAAGAGGACTAGGTGTACCCGCGTCGCCCTGTTTTCAGGGCCACTTTTGCCCCTCTGTCAGGGTGGGGCCAGGAAATCGCGTACTACGGGCGGGCCTCCGACTGTCGGAACGCATTCGGAACAGGCGGAAATGGAGGTCTGCGTGGAGGGACAGCTTCTCAAAGAAAACTAGGTGCGCTCGCATCGCCCTCCTTTCGGGGCAACTTTTGCCAATCTGTGAGTTTGGGGCCGGGAAATCGCGGTCTCCAGGCGGGCCTCCGACCATCAGAACGCTCTCGGAACGAGCGAAAATGGAGGCCTGCGCGAGGGAACTTGTCTCAAATTGGACTGGGTGCCCGCGCGTCGCCCTGTTTTCGGGGCAACTTTTGCCTTTCTGCCAGGGTGGGGCCGGGAAATCCCGGCCTTCGGTGGGCCTCCGACTTTCGGAACGCGCTCGGAACGGACAGAAACAGTGGCCTGCGCAGAGGGACATCTTCTCCAAGAAAATTAGGGGCGCGCGCGTCGCCCTCCTTTCGGGGCAAGTCTTGCCCATCTGTCAGGTTGGGACCGGGAAATCGTGGCCTCTGGTAGGCTTTCAACTGTCGGAAAGTGCTCGGTAAGGGCGGAAATGGAGGCCTGCACAGCAGGAGAGCGTCTCAAAGAGGACTTGGTGTGTCTGTGTCGCCCTGTTTTCGGGGCAACTTTTGCCCTCTGTCAGGGTGGAGCCGGGAAATCACGGCCTCCGGGCGGGACTCCGACAGTCGGAACACCCTCTGAACACGCGGAAACAGAATCCTGCGTGGTGGGACAGCGTCTAAAAGAGGACTTGGTGTGTCCGCGTCGCCCTGTTTTCGGGGCAACTTTTGCCCTCTGTCAGGGTGGAGCCGGGAAATCGAGGCCTTTGGGCGGGCCTCCGACCATCGGAACGCGCTCTGAACGGGCGGAAATGGAGGTCTGTGCGGAGGGAAAGCGTCTCAAAGAAAACTAGGTGTGCATGCATCTCCCCCCTTTTGGGGCAACTTTTGCCCCTCCGTCAGGGTGGGGCCGGGATATCGCGCCAACCAGGCGGGCCTCCGACCATCGGAACGCACTCGGAATGGGCAGAAATGGAGGCCAGCATGAGGGACAGCGTCTCAAAGAGGACTAGGTGTGTCCGCGTGGCCCTCGTTTGGGGGCAATTTTTCCCCTCTGTCAGGGTGGGGCCGGGAACTCGCGGCCTACGGGCGGGCCTCCGACCGTCGGAACGTGCTCGGAATGGGCGGAAACGAAGGCCTGTGTGGAGGGACAGTGTCTCAAAGAGGACTAGGTGTGTTCTCGTGGCCCTCTTTTCGGGGCAACTTTTGCCTCTCTGTCAAAGTCGGGCCGGGAAATCGCGGCCTTCGGGAGGGCCTCCGACAGTCAAAACGCGGTCGGTACCGGCGGAAATGGAGACCTGCGCAGAGGGACACGATCTCAAAGAAGACTAGTTATGTCCTCGTGCCCCTCTTTTCAGGGCAACTTTTGCCCCTTCGTCAGAGTTGGGCCGGGAAATCGTGGCCTGGGGCGGGGCTCCAACCGTAAGGACATGCTTGGAATGGGCGGAAATGGAGGCCTGAACAGAGGGACAGCGTCTCAAAGAAGACTAGGTGTGTCCGTGTGGCCCTCTTTTCGGGGCAACTTTTACCCCTCTGTAAGAGTGGGGCCGGGAAATCGCGACCTCCGGGAGGGCCTCTGACCGTGGGAACGCGTACGGAACGGCAGAAACGGAGGCCTGCGTGGAAGGACAGGGTCTCCTAGAGGACTAGGTGTGTCCACGTCACCCTCTTTTCGGGGTAACTATTTCCCCTCCGTCAGAGTGCGGCCGGGAAATCGTGGTGTCCGGGAGGACGTCCGACCGTCGGAAAGTGCTCTGAACGGGCGGAATTGGAGGCCTGCGCAAGGGACAGATGCTCAAAGAGGATTAGGTGTGTCCGCGTGGCTCTCTTTTCGGGGCAACTCTTGCCGCTCTGTCAGGGTGGAGCCGGGAAATCACGGCCTCTGGGCGGTCCTCCAACCGTCGGAACGAACTTGGAACGGCGGGCACAGATTCCTACTTGGAGGGACAGTGTCTCAAAGGTGACTAGGTGCGTGCATCTCCCTGTTTTTGGGCAACTTTTGCCCCTCTGTCAGGGTGGAGCCGGGAAGTCGCAGCCTCCGGGCGGGGCTCCGTCTGTCGGAACGCGCTCGAAATGCGTGGAAACGGAGGCCTGCGCGAGGGACTGCATCTCCAAGGGAACCAGGTGTGTCCGTGTGGCCATTTTTTCAGGGCAACTTTTGCCCCTCTGTCAGGGTGGGGCCGGGAAATCGCGGCCTCTTGGCGGGCCTCCGACTGTTGGAACGCGCTCGGTAAGGGCTGAAACGGAGTCCTGCGCGAAGGACAGCTTCTCAAAGAGGAATAGGTTTGCGCGCTTCGCCCTGTTTTCCGGGCATCTTTTGCCTCTCTGTCAGGGTTGGGCCAGGAAATCCTGGCCTTCGGGTGGGCCTCTGACCATCGTAACTCTCTCGGTATGGGTAGAAACGGAAGCCTGCGCGGAGTGATAGCGTCTCAAAGAGGACTATGTGTGTCCGCGTGGCCCTCTTTTCGGAGCAACTTTTGCCCCTCTGTCAGAGTGGGGCCGGGAAATCACAGCCTCCGGGATGGCCTCCGACCATCGGAACGCACTCAGAACAGTCAGAAACAGAGGCCTGCGTGGAGGGACAGCACCTCAAAGAGGAGTAAGTGCGCCTGCATGGCTCCATTTCGGGGCAACTTTTGACCCTCTGTCAGGCTGGGGCCCGAAATCGCGGCCACCGGGCGGTCCTCCGAACATTTGAACGCGCTTGGAATGGACGGAAATGGAGGCCTGCGCAGAGGAACAGCATCTCAAAGAGGAGTAGGTGTGTCCGCGTCACCCTCTTTTCGGGGCAACTTTTTGCCCTCTGTCAGGGTGGGGCCGGGATATCGCGGATCCGGGCGGGCCTCCGACCGTCGGAACGTGCTCTGAACGGGCATAAACGTAGGCCTGCGTGAGAGACAGATGCTCAAAGAGGATTAGGTGTGTCCGCGTGGCTCTCTTTTCGGGGCAACTCTTTCCCCTCTGTCAGGGTGTAGCCGGGAAATCACGGCCTCTGGGCGGTCCTCCAACCATCGGAACGCACTCGGAACGGCGGGCACAGATTCCTACTTGGAGGGACAGCATCTCAAAGGTGACTAGCTGCGTGCATCTCCCTGTTTTCCGGGCAACTTTTGCCCCTCTGTCAGGGTGGAGCCTGGAAGTCACGGCTTCTGGGCGGGCCTCTGACCGTCGGAACGCACTCGGAACGGGCGGAAGCGGAGGCCTGCGTGAGGGACAACGTCTCAAAGATGACTAGGTGTGTCCACGTGGCCCTCATCTCGGGGCAACTTTTGGCCCTCTGTCAGGGTGGGGCCGGGAAATCGCGGATCCGGGCGGGCCCCCGACCGTAGGGACAGGCTCGGAACGGGCGGAAATGGAGGCCTGAACAGAGGGACAGCGTCTCAAAGAGGACTAGGTGTGTCCGTGTGGCCCTCTTTTCGGGGCAACTTTTTCCCCTCTGTGAGGGTAGAGCCGGGAAATCGTGGCCTCTGAGCGGGCCTCCGACTGTTGGAACGCGCTCGGTTACGGCTGAAACGGAGGCCTGAGCGGAGGGTCAGCGTCTCAAAGAGGACTCTGTGTGTCCGCGTAGCCCTTTTTTCTGAGCAACTTCTACCCCCCTGTAAGAGTGGGGCTGGGAAATCGCGGCCTCCGGGAGGGTCTCCGACCGTGGGAACGCGTACGGAACGGCAGAAACGGAGGCCTGCGTGGAAGGACAGGGTCTCCAAGAGGACTTCGTGTGTCCGTGCCACCCTCTGTTCTGGGCGACTTTTCCCCTCTGTCGGGGGGGCCGGGAAATCGCGGCCTCCGGGCGGGACTCCGACCGTCGGAACGAGTTCGGAACTGGCGGAAAGGGAGGCCTGCGTGGAGGGACAACGTCTCCAAGACGACTAGGTGTGTCCGCGTCAGCCTATGTTCGGGGCAACTTTTGCCCCTCTGTCAGGGTGGAACCGGGAAATCGTGGCCTCTGGGCGGGCATCCGACCTTCGGAACACACTCGGAAAGGGTGGAAACGGATTCCTGCGTGGAGGGACAGCGTCTCAAAGGGGACTAGGTGTGTCTGCATCACCCTCTTTTCGGGGCAACTTTTGCATCTCTTTCAGAGTGGGGCCAGGAAATCCCGGACGTCAGATGGGCCTCCGACCATCGGAACGTTTTCGGAACGGGCGGAAACGGAGGCCTGCGCGCATGGAGAGCGTCTCACAGAAAACTAGGTGCGCGTCCATCGCCCCCCTTTCGGGGCAACTTTTGCCCCTCTGTCAGAGTTGCGCCGGGAAATCCTGGCCTTCGGGCGGGCCTCCGGCCGTAAGAACACGCTCGGAATGGGCGGAAACGGAGGCATGCACGGAGGGACAGCGCCTGAAAGAGGACTAGATGCGCGCCTCGTCCTGTTTTCCGGGCAGCTTTTGCATCTCTGTCAGGGTGGGGCCGGGAAATCACGGCCTTCAGGCCGGCCTCCGACAATCCTAACGTGATCGGAACGGGCAGATACGGAGGCCTGCATTAGGGACCGCGTCTCAAAGAGGACTTGGTGTGTATGCGTCGTCCTGTTTTCGGGGTAACTTTTGCCCTCTGTCAGGGTGAAGGCGGGAAATCGCGGCCTTCAGGCAGGCCTCTGACTGTGGGAACGCTCTCTGATCGGGAGGAAACAGAGGCCTGCGCGGAGGGATAGCGTCTCAAAGAAGACTAGGTTTGTCCGCGTGGCCCTCTTTTCGAGGCAAGTCTTGCCCATCTGTCAGGGTGGTGCCGGGAAATCGGGGCCTCCGGGCTGGACTCTGATCTTCGGAACGCTCTCAGAATGGGAGGAAACGGAGGTCTGCGTGGAGGGACAGCGCCTCAAAGATGACCAGGTGCGCGCATCGCCCTGTTTTCCGGGCAACTTTTTCCTCTCTGTCAGAGTGGGGCTGGGAAATCGCGGCGTCTGGGCGGTCCTCCGACCGTCGGAACGCACTCGGAACGGCAGGCACAGATTCCTGCGCGGAGGACAGCGTCTCAAAGGTGACTAGGTGCGTGAATCTCCCTGTTTTCTGGGCAACTTTCGCCCCTCTGTCAGGGAGGAGCCGGGAAGTCTCGGCCCCCGGGCGGATCTCCGACTGTCGGAACGCGCCTGGAATGGGTGGAAACAGAGGCCTGCGCGAGGGCCTGCGTCTCCAAGGGAACCAGGTGTGTCCGTGTGGCCCTTTTTTAGGGGCAACTTTTGCCCCTCTGTCAGGGTTTGGCCGGGAAATCGCGGCCTCCGGGCGGTCCTCCAACCGTCGGAACGTGCTTGGAATGGGTGGAAACGGAGGCCAGCACGGAGGGACAGCGTCTCCAAGGGGACTAGGTGGAGGTGCGTCCCCCTGTTTTTGGGCAAAGTTTGCCCAACTGCCAGGGTGGAGCTGGAAAATCGCGGCCTCCGTGCCAGCCCCCGACTGTCGGAACGCTCTCAGGACGGGCAGAAACGGAGGCCTGCACGAAGGACAGTGTCTCAAAGAGGACTAGGTGCGCGCGCTTCGCCCTGTTTTCCGGGCATCTTTTGCCTCTCTGTCAGGGTGGGGCCGGGAAATCGTGGCCTCCGGGCGGATGTGCAACCGTCGGAACGCGCTCACAACAAGTGGAAACGGAGGCCTGCGCGAGGGACAGATGCTCAAAGAAGATTGGGTGTGTCCGCGGGGCTCTTTTTTTGGGCCAACTCTTGCCCCTCTGTCAGCGTGGAGCCGGGAAACCGCGGCCTCTGGGCCGTCCTCCGACCGTCGGAATGCACTCGGAATGGCGGGCACAGATTCCTGCGCGGAGGACAGAGTCTCAAAGGTGACTAGGTGCGTGCATCTCCCTGTTTTCCGGGGAACTTTTGCCCCTCTGTCAGGGTGGAGCCGGGAAGTCGCGGCCTCCGGGCGGGCCTCTGAACGTGTGAACGCGTTCAGAACGGGCAGAAACGGAGGCCTGCGTGGAAGGACAGCATCTCAAAGAGAACTAGGTGTGTCCGCGTGGCCCTCTTTTCGGGAGAACTTTTGGGCCTCTGTCAGGGTGGGGCCGGGAAATCGTGGCCTCCGGGCGGGACTCCGACTGTAGGAACGTGCTCGGAACGGGCGGAAACGGAAGCCTGCGCGAAGGACAGCTTCTCAAAGTGGACTAGGTGCGTGCGCTTCGCCCTGTTTCCTGGGCAACTTTTGCCACTCTGTCATGGTGGAGCCGGGAAATCCTGGCCTTCGGACTGGCCTCCTACCGTCGTAATACGCTCGGTATTGGCAGTAACGGAAGCCTGCGCAGAGGGACCGTGTCTCAAAGAGGACTATGTTTGTCCGCGTGGCCCTTTTTTTGGAGCAACTTTTGCCCTTCTGTCAGAGTGGGGCCGGGAAATCGCAGCCTCCGGGTGGGCCTCCGACCATCAGAACGCACTCAGAACAGGCAGAAACAGAGACCCGCGTGGAGGGACAGCGTCTCCAAGAGGACTAGGTGCGCACACATCCCCCTCTTTTCGGGGCAACTTTTGGCCATCTGTCAGGGTGGGCCAGGAATTCGCGACCTCCGGGCGGTCCTCCGACCATCAGAACGTGCTCGGAACGGGGGAAACAGAAGCCTGTGCGGCGGGATAGCGTCTCAAAGAGGACTAGGTGCGCGCTCCTCACCCTGTTTTCCGGGCAACATTTGCCCTTCTTTCAGGGTCGGGCCGGGAAATCTTGGGCTTCGGACGGGACTTCGACCATCGGAACGTGCTCAGAACGGGCAGAAACGGAGACCCGCGTGGAGGGACAGCGTCTCCAAGAGGACTAGGTGCGCACACATCCCCCTCTTTTTTGGCCCTCTGTCAGGGTTGGCCAGGATATCACGACCTCCGGGCGGTCCTCCAACTGTCAGAACGTGCTCGGAACGGGCAGAAACAGAGGCTTGCGTGGAGGGATAGCGTCTCAAAGGGTACTAGGTGTGTCCGGGTACCCTCTCTTCGGGGAAAGGTTTGGGCCTCTGTCAGGGTGGGGCTGGGAAATCGCGGCCTCCAGGCAGGCTTCCGACCATCAGAACGTTCTTGGAACCGGCGGAAACGGAGGTCTGCGCGACGGACAGCATCTCAAAGGGGACTAGGTGTGTCCGCGTCACCGTCTATTCGGGGCAACTTTTGGCCCTCTGTCAGGGTGGGGCCGGGAAATCGCGGCCTCCGGGCGGTCCTCCAACCGTCAGAACATGCTTAGAATGGGCAGAAATGGAGGCCTGCACGAGGGACAGTGTCTCAAAGAAGACTTGGTGTGCGTGCTTCGCCCTGTTTTCCGTGCAACTTTTGCCTCTCTGTCGGGGTGGAGCCAGGAAGTCGCGGCCTCCGGGCGGGACTCCGACTGTCGGAACGCTCTTGGAATGGGCGGAAATGGAGGCCTGCGCGAGGGATTGCGTCTCCAAGAGAACCAGGTGTGTCCGTGTGGCCCTCATTTCGGGGCAACATTTGCCCCTCTGTCAGGGTGGAACCGGGAAATCCCGGCCTCCCGGCGGGCCTCTGACCGTGGGAACGTGCTCGGAACGGGCTAAAACGGAGGCCTGCATGGAAGTACAGTGTCTCAAAGAGGACTATGTGTGTCGGCATGGCCCTCTTTTCGGGGCACCTTTTGCACCTCTGTCAGGGTGGAGCCGGGAACTCCCAGCCTCTGGGCGGGCCTCAGACCATGGGAACGTGTTCGGAACGGAGAGAAACGGAGGCCTGCGTGGAAGGACAGCGTCTCAAAGAGGACTATGTGTGTCCACGTGGCCCTTTTTTCGGAGCAACTTTTGCCCCTCTGTCAGAGTGGGGACGGGAAATCACGGCCTCCGGACGGGCCTCCGACTGTCGGAATGCGCTCGTAACGGGCGGAAACGGAGGTCTGTGCGAAGGACAGCTTCTCAAAGAGGACTACGTGCGCGGGTTTCGCCCTGTTTTCCGGGCAACTTTTGCCTCTTTTTCAGGGTGGGGCCGGGAAATTCTGGCCTTCGGGCGGACCTCCGACCGTTGGAACGCGCTCGGAATGGGCGGAAATGGAGGCCTGAACAGAGGGACAGCGTCTCAAAGAGGAATAGGTGTGTCCGTGTGGCCCTCTTTTTGGGGCAATTTTTTCCCCTCTGTCAGGGTAGGGCCGGGAAATCGTGGCCTCTGAGTGGGCCTCCGACTGTCGGAACGCGCTCGGTAAGGGCTGAAACGGAGGCCTGCGCGGACGGAAAGCGTCTCAAAGAGGACTAGGTGTGTCAACGACACCCTCATTTCGGGGCAACTTTTGCCCTTCCGTCATGGTCCGACCGGGAAATCGTTGCTGCCGGCGGACTCTGACCGTCGGAACACGCTCGGAACACGCGGAAAAGGAGGCCTGCGCGGCGGGACAGCGTCTCAAAGAGGACTTGGTGTGTCTGCGTCGCCCAGTTTTCGGGGCAACTTTTGCCCTCTGTCAGGTTGGAGCCGGGAAATCGCGGCCTCCGGGCGGGTCTCTGACCGTCGGAACGTGCTCTGAACGGGCGGAAATGCATGTCTGCGTGGAGGGACAGCGTCTCAAAGAGAACTAGGTGTGTCCGCGTCATACTATTTTCAGGGCAAGTCTTGCCCATCTGTCAGGATGGTGCCGGGAAATCGCGGCCTTAGAGCGGGCCTCCGACTGTCGGAATGCACTTGGTAAGGACAGAAACGGAGGCCTGCGTGGAGGGAAAGCGTCTCAAGAGGACTGGGTGTGTCCGTGTCGCACTCTTTTCGGGGCAAGTCTGCCCATCTGTGAGGGTTTGGCCGGGAAATCGCGGACTCCGGGCGGGACTCCGACTGTCAGAACGCGCTCGGAATGGGCGGAAACGTAGGCCAGCGTGGAGGGACAGCGACTCAAAGAGGTCTAGGTGTGTCAGCGTCACCCTCTTTTCGGGGCACCTTTTGGCCCTCTGTCAGGGTGGGGCCAGCAATCGCGGCCTTCGGGAAAGACTCCGACCGTGGAAACGCAGTCGGTACGGGCACAAACGCACGGCTATGTGGAGGCACAGCGTCTCAAAGAGGAATAGGTGTGTCCGCGTCGCCCTCTTTTCGGGGAAACTTTTGCCCCTCTGTCAGGGTGAGGCCGGGAAATCGTGGTCTCCCTGCGTGCCTCTGACCGTTGGGACGCGCTCAGAATGGGCAGAAACGGAGGGCTACGCGGAGGGACAGCTTCTCAAAGAGGACGAGGTGCGTCCGCGTCACCCTGTTTTCGGGACAACTTTGGCCCTCTGTCAGGGTAGAGCCGGGAAATCGCGGCCTGTGGGCGGGCCTCCGACCGACGGAACGTGATCGGAACGGGCGGAAACGGAGGCCTGCGCAGAGGGACAGCGTCTCAAAGAAAACTAGGTTCCCGTGCATCGCCCCCCTTTCGGGGCAACTTTTCCCCACTGTCAGTGTGGGGCCTGGAAATCGCGGCCTTTGGGCGGGTGTCCGACCGTCGGAACGGGGTCGGAATGGGCGGAAACGGAGGCCTGCGTGGAGGGACAGCGTCAAAAAGATGACTAGGTGTGTCCGCGTGGCCCCCTTTTCGGGGCAACATTTGCCCCTCTGTCAGAGTGGGGCTGGGAAATCGCGCCCCCAGGCGGGCCTCCGACTCAGAATGCGCTTGGAATGGGCGGAAACGGAGGCCTGCGTGGTGGGAAAACGTCTCAAAGAGGACTATTTCTGTCCGCGTGGCCCTCTTTTCGGGGCAACTTTTGTCCCTCTGTCAGAGTGGAGCCGGGAAATCGCGGCCTCTGGGCGGGACTCCGACCCTCAAAAAGCGCTGAGAACGGGCAGAAACGGAGGCCCGCGCGGAGGGACATCGTCTCCAAAAGGACTAGGTGCGTGCATCGCCCTGTTTTCATGGCAACTTTTGCCCCTCTGGCAGGGTGGAGCCAGGAAGTTGCGGCCTGCGGGTGGGTCTCCGACTGTCGGAACGCTCTCGGAATGGGCGGAAACGGAGGCCTGCGCGAGGGATTTTGTTTCCAAGAGAACCACGTGTGTCCGTGTGGCCCTATTTTTGGGGCAACTTTTGCCCCTCCGTCAGGGTGGGGCCGGGAAATCGTGGCGTTCGGGCGGGCCTCCAACCGTCGGAACGCACTCGGAACGGGCAGAAACGGAGGCCTGCGCCAAGGACAGCTTCTCAAAGAGGACTATGTGTGTCCACGTGGCCCTCTTTTCGGAGCAACTTTTGTCCCTCTTTCAGAGTGCAGCCGGGAAAACGCGGCCTCCAGGAGGGCCTCCGACCGTCGGAACGCACTCGGAACAGGCAGAAACGGAGGCCTGGGTGGAGGGACAGCGTCTCAAAGAGGAGTAAGTGCGCGGCAAGGCCGCTTTTCGGGGCAACTTTTGCCACTCTCTCAGGCTGGGGCCAGGAAATCACGGCCACCGTGCGGGACCCCGACCGTTGGAACGCGCTCGTAATGGGCGGAAATGGATGCCTGCGGGGAGGGACAGCGTTTCAAAGAGGACTAGGTGTGTCAGCGTCACCCTCGTTTTGGGATAACTTTTGGGCCTCTGTCAGGGTGGGTTCGGGAAATTGCTTTCTCCGGGCGGGCCTCCGACCATCGAAACGTGCTCGGAACTGGCGGAAACGGAAGCCTGCGTGAGGGACAGCGTCTCAAAGAGGACTATATATGTCCGCGTGACCCTCTTTTCGGGGCAACTTTTGGACGTCTGCCACGGTGGGGCCAGAAATCGCGGCCTCTGGCGGGCCTCCGACCATCGGAACGTGCACAGAATGGATGGAAACAGATTTCTGCGCGGAGGGACAGCCTCTCAAAGGGGACTATATGTGTCCGCGTCGCATTCTTTCGTGCCAACTTTTGCCCCTCTTTCAGGGTGGGGCCAGGATATCACAGCCACAGGCGGGCATCCGACCGTGGGAACGCGCCCGTAATGGGCGCCAATGGAAGCCTCCGTGGAGCGACAGCGTCTCAAAGAGGACGAAGTGTGTATGCATCCACCTCTTTTCGAGGAAACTTTTGCTCCTCTGTCAGGGCGGAGCCGGGAAATCGCGACCTCCGGGCGGGCCTCCAACCATCAGAACGCGCCCGGAACTTGCGGAAACAGAGGCTTGCGTGAGGGACAGCGTCTCAAAGAGGACTAGGTGCGAGCTTCGCCCTTTTTTCTGAGCATCTTTTGCTCCTCTGTCAGGGTGGAGCC
>NW_025336270.1:0-18271 GCF_004798865.1 Varanus komodoensis | reverse complement strand
GGGGGGGGGGGGAGAGAGAATGAGGAAGAGGAAAGAGGAGGGAGAGTGGGTGGAAGTGGCTGTACAAACAATCATTGCATGCAGGTATGCTGGATTCAGTCCATGCCATTCCCAGGAGTGGCTGGAAACCTCAGTTGTGGCTGCAGACAAAAGTGGCATACGTGGATCAAAGGTATGACTCTGTCATTTTCCTTCAGTGAGTTTGATTCATGCTGTTGCCACTCTTTTCCTTTAGATTAGGGAAAAGTGGTCTTATGTAAAGATGGCAAAAGAAAAAAAACTATTTCCACTTCAGTACTTGCACCATTCTATATCATAGTGCCACCTAGAGGTGATGTAGTGCAAAATCGGGGAAGAAGAAGCCACACATGCATGACTCATATCACAATCCTGAGAAAAAATTGCAGTCAGAAAAGCCCTCACCAGGAAGGCAGATTCCCTTGATTTGCCTGAAAACATGTCCCATGAAGGAAGCTCTTTCCCTGTTACTACACAGCTGTAACATTGTTCACACCTCAACTGAAGAAATTCAGGAAGCTTTGGCTTGATCAGCTGGTTATCCAAGCCAGCCTGCAATGAGAAACTGCCCTCAGGAACCCTTCTGAGTCCATATTCATGTGCCTGAATATCCTCAACCCTTTGACTTTTCCCTCTTAGAATACACCCTTTTCAAGGTGTGTGAAACGCTGCTTTCCAGGACAATGGAGAAGAGAGGGGAATCCTGTTTGCTGCTACACGTGTGACCATTGTGCAGAAGGAACAATTTCCAACAAGACAGGTAGCTGTATATTTGAATTCCCTGTAGAAGGGTAGAATGTATTTGGGCCAATACAAGAAGAAACCATAGACAAGGATATGAACCCACTATTGGCATTAGGACTATTAATTCTTTTGAGGGGATCACATACCTCTGTGGTTTACTGGGTTGCAGAATGTTCACAGTACCTGGAACAGGCTAGAGCAGTTTTTCTGAACTCAAAAAAATAAAGAATGCTTGCAAATGGAGAAAAGTTAGGTTGTCCTCCAGAATTTTAGAAAGACCGTGTTTCCACCCACAGCCATATTCATGTAAGAAACAATGCTGTTAGGGGAGAAAGCTGATGCAAGCAGATTTATGATCAACCTTGTAATTCCTGTAGAATGTGAAAGAAACTCCTTTTTCTCTACTGTGACATCAGTAATGTTTACTAGCCTCTACAAAAATGTGCTTCCTTATAGGTAATCCCAGAAAAATGAGAATTAGTTCACCCCAACTCTGCTTTATTTCTCCATTTGGAAGCCCTCACTGAGATACTCTGCAACTCTTTATATTTAGTTGGGCAGAATTTCTAATGACAGAATTTGAGTCTCTATTCTTGCAGAATAGGAGTAAGAACTGTGGCAGAAAACTGGTACAGAGAGCAATAATAAAGCAAATAAAAGCATTTTCAATGTTTCCCAAATGTAGCTGTATGGATGATGCCATCAGAGCTTAAAGGAAAACCAATGAAGCAATGTGAAGTTGTGTAAACTAACATGAAGGGCTGAACTAATTACCCTCCTCTCTTACAAAGAATTATCTGAGATCTTGCAATAACTGCTTCTAGTTCAGATGCTGATCACTGTGATTCATGTCCAGAAGATCAGCAAGTGAACAAGAACCAATTCTGGTGTATTGAGAAGATGATCCACTTTCTTTCCTACCAAGAGCCACTGGGGACAGTTTTAAATTCTCTTCCACTGTTCTTGTCTCTGATCACAACTCTGGTGTTGATAACCTTAATTAAACACCATGGCACACCCATCGTCAAAGCCAACAACAGAGACCTCACCTACCTCCTTCTCACATCCCTCCTTCTCTGCTTCCTCTGCTCCTTCCTCTTTATTGGTCGACCCACAAAGGTGACCTGTCTTCTGCAGCAAACTGCTTTTGGCATCAGCTTCACTCTTGCCATTTCTTGCATATTGGCCAAAACTATCACAGTAGTTCTGGCCTTTATGGCCACCAAGCCAGGAAACATGGCAAGAAAGCTCTTGGGAAAAGAGCTGTGAAACTCCATTGTGCTGGTCTGTCCCCTTGGTCAAGCTGTGATCTGTGGTTTCTGGCTGCTGACCTCTCCCCCATTCCCCAACTTGGACTTCCATTCCCTGGCTGGAGAGATCATTGTGGAATGCAATGAAGGCTCTTTCACCATGTTTTATGCTGTGCTAGCTTACATGAGCTTCTTGGTTCTTTTCAGTTTCAGCATGGCTTTCTTGGCCAGGAAATTGCCTGACAGCTTCAACAAAGCCAAGTTCATCACCTTCAGCATGCTGGTCTTCTGGAGTGTGTGGGTCTCCTTTGTGCCCACCTACCTGAGCACCAAGGGGAAGTTCATGGTAGCCGTGGAGATCTCCTCCATTTTTGCCTCTGGGGCTGATCTCCTGGGTTGCATCTTTTTCCCTAAATGCTACATTATTTTGTTGAGACCGCATCTCAATACCAGGAATCATCTTGTAAGGAGAATAAATTAAGTAATCTATCATGTAGGTGCATTCTCCACTAGTCCAGTTTCCAATGAAATACATGATTTAACATTACTAAAAATATTTAAGTATTATGGTTGTCTCATTTTTTAAATAACAGCATCTTCTGTGCATTGGACCTTTTTCAACTGTTGAAATAGTCCACTTGACACAGAATTGAACTGATGTTGTGCCTTTCTGTGCTATTCCTAAGAAATACCATTCAGCTATTGAATCTCTTTGAAATATTACCCATTTATGTATAAGAATTAGTTCCCACATCTCTAATAAAAATGGTACTGTCTGTCCCCTGCAGCAGAAACATTTCTGCTTAGGTTTCAGCTAGTAGCTCAAGGCCTACTTTTGGATACTCCAAGCCATGAAAATTCAGTTGGGACAATCCATTCCTTCCACAACCCTTCCAGCTGATACATCATCTCATGATTCTTGTGCATCTTTTCCTTGTAATATTTTGTGAGGGAAGCACTATGATATACAGTATGTGTTGACATATAAAGCCCAAAACAGCTTAGGCCCAATTATCTGAGGGAGTGCCTGTACCCATATGTGTCTAACCAGGGTACACCGGGGGCCCTCCTTTGTTTGCCATCCATTAAGGAGGTGAGAGGGATGGCCGCTAGGAGCACGGCCTTTTCTGTAGCTGCTCCCCATAAATGGAATTCTCTCCCCATGGAGAGTTTCCTGGCGCCTTCCTTACTTTCTTTTAGGTGCCAGCAATAACCTTCATTCAAAAACAAAACAAAACACATTTTAATAACTAATTGCCATAGATCTTTTTGAATGTTTAACTGTATTTATGGTTGTTTTTAATATATAATATGTTATGGGAGTTTTATGCTTTATTGTGTTTTTATCTTGTGTTGTGAGCCATCCAGAGGTGCTATGGCATAGTTGAGCAGCATACAAATGTTTTAAAATAAAAATAATTAATTAAATAAAATATTTTTTACTTTTCTTTTGGCATGCTGCTTCTTCTTCTAGACCTATCTCCATTTTATTCCTCATCAGTTCCATTTTAACTGAAGCCAACTAACTGAATTTCTAATTAGTGTAAGGAATATGCTATATGATATCAAAATGTGAACTGCCTAGATTTCTGGGGTTGATGCATCAAGCGAAGTACTCTGCTCTCATGGCAAACAGGAGGAAAAGTTTCTCTTAAAGGAGTTCTTTCAAATAAGAGGTCCCTTAACTAAGTGTTGTAGTTCAAGTCTCATTCTTGAAATATATAGGTAGTTTCTGAAACTAGTTTTATTATTACATTCCTAACCCAAAGTTCTCTGGGTGGTTCACAACATTTAAATCACCCTTCCAGATGTCAACCAGGCCTAATGCTGTGTAGCTTCGAAGATTAGGCAGGATCAGGCACTTCCTGTCCATTTTAGTTCACTGATTCCTAAGATGTTGCTGTTCAGTCTTGTCATCTCTTGTTTGACCACATCCAGCTTGCCTTGATTCATGGTTTGTACATTCCAGGTTCCTATGGAGTATAGATCTTCACAGCATTGGACTTTCATTTCACCACCAGATTCATCGGCAACTGAGTGTCCTTTTGGCTTTGATCCTGTTGCTTTATTCTTTCTGGTGCTACTAGTACTAGCCCTCCTCTCTTCTCCAGTAGTATATTGGACACCTTCCGACCTGAGAGGCTCATCTTCCGGCATCATATCTTTTTGCCTTTTGTTACTGTCCATGGGGTTTTCATACTGGAGTGGGTTGCCATTTCCTTCTCCAGTGGATAACATTTTGTCAGAGCTCTCTGCTATGATCTGTCTGTCTTGGGTGGCCCTGCATGGCATAGCTCATAAATTCATTGAGCTACGTAAGCCCCTTTACTACGATAAGGCAGTGCTCTGATAAGTAAGTATTAATCATATGTTCTCTCTCTGCTCCATCCATTTGAATCCAATCAGGAGTCTTGCTTTGGTATTAGCTTTGCCATTTGAGACATTTGGAAGGCTTCATAATATTTCATTAAATGTGGTATTGCCAATCCTCCATCCATGGCAGCTCTGTATTTTTTGCTATATTTAAACCTTTTTTTCCCCCCCTGATTTCCTGAGATAAATGTTTCCAGGTTTTTTGGGAACAATTTTAAATTATTTATCTCCAGTGGCAACAGTAGGTTTTGAAACAAGAACTAAAAGTGATTCTCAACCTAATACAACTTTTGTGGAGTGTGTAAAGGCCTTTCATTCACCTATTTTAAGCTGTACTCTTCCAGAACCTAGATGAACTCTGAGATCCATTGCAGCCGAGGCACTAAGTGCATGTTGCAATTAGAACAGCAGAAAGAGACTTACCTTCTGCAAGGTCCTTACTGAATCTTCATGCTACAGTGAAGTGCCAATGACTGCAGTGGTGGTGATGAAAGGAGGCATGAGCTGCTGAACTGCTGATTAAGAAACTTCTGAACCCATAGAAAATAGGACCAGAGGGCAGGGTGATGCGCTGGCAAACCCTCCCCTGCAGAAAGGGGCATCCATTCAAGGGTTCAGGCTCAATCCTGACATCAGCACCAAGAAATTAATAACTCAAAACCCAGGCAAACTATGGCTCAAACACAGCTAGGCAGGGCCACACTAGAGTTCCAAGTGCAAAGCAAAGATGACTTTGATATAGCCCTTCAAATCTTGAAGATTTCACCATAAAGCATTTGAACGATCATATCAGAGGAAAAATTCTGCCCTTCAGCCGTTGTAGAAAGTTCCAAACCACATCCTTTTGCTGAAATCAAGTGCCAAGGTCTGTAGGGGCAGTGTTGGAAAGAGGCAAGCGTGTAGGAAACCAGTGAACCCACAGAAAATAAGATCAAAAGCTATGGTGTCATGTTGAAACACCTCCCTAGCAGAAATGGTTAATTGCCAGTAGAATCCATTCCTGTATTTCAGCTCAATTTCTTCCCCAAATTGCACCATTTCTGAGGCAACATTTTCAGTGATCTCATTAAATAGATTGCCAGTAAATGACAAACGGAATTTTTCCAAACACTTATGTGGATTGTTAGCAGACCCCTTAGCTTTGTTATAATCAGAGGACACTCACAGGGCCACAAAGCACATGAGAGTAAACATGATTTTACTTAAGTCATATCCACATTTGTGCAGTGCCACAATAATTCCAGTGATGAAGAAAGCTAATTCAGAATATTGATCTATTCATGTGCCAAATAATGTACAAAACTGGACCAAATCATGCACTGTTTCAATTATGTTTTTCGTATGAGATGGCCTCTGCTATTGAGACCGGGCCTCAAGACAATGATGTAGCATTTGGGGAGAAAAATGCAACCCAGCAGACCAGCCCCAGAGGCCAAGATAGAGAAGACCTCCACGGACACTGCATATTTCCCCTTGGTGCTCAGGTAAGTGGGTACAAAGGAGATCCAAACACTGCAGAAGACCAGCATGCTGAAGGTAATGAATTTGGCTTCATTGAAGCTGTTGGGCAGTTTTCTGGCCAGGAAAGCCACCATAAAGCTGAGAAGAGCCAGGAAGCCCATGTAAGCCAGAATAGCGTAAAACATGGTGGTGGAGCCTTCACTGCATTCCACGATGATCTCCCCAGCCAGGGAATGGAAGTCCAGATTTGGGAAAGGGGGAGAGGTAAACAACCAGACAACAGAGATCACAGCTTGGATGAGGGGACAGACCAGTGCAATGGAGAATGCCAGTGGTCTCCCCAAGAGCCAGCTTGCCATTTTTCCTGGCTTGGTGGCCATAAAAACCAAGACCACCATGATGGTTTTTGCCAACACACAAGAAACTGCAATGGAAAAGTTGATGCCAACAGCAACTTGTTGCAAAAGACAGGTGACCTTTGTGGGTTGACCAATAAAGAGTAAGGAGCAGAGGAAACAGAGCAGCAGAGAGATGAGCAGGGCATAGCTGAGGTCTCGGTTGTTTGCTTTGACAATGGGTGTGTCGTGATATTTTATGAAAGTTGCCAATGCAGCAGATGTGCTGAGACTTAGAAAAAGAACCAGAGAAACCAAAAGGACACCAAGTGTCTCTTCATGGGAAAGAAAGTGGATCCTCTTGGGGATGCAGCAATCCTGGTTCTTGTTTGGGTGCTGATCTTGCGGGCATGGAGCACAGTGAGCTGCATCTGAAATGAGCTATAGCTGTGAATGTGCCACAGAAGTTATTTCTCTGGGGAAACCCCCTCTGTTAAAGGAAGATGTAGAAAACTCCTTTGCCTGGCTTAATCTCCACCTATTTATTAAGCTTTGGAAAATAGGACATAAGTATAAAAAATTAAAAATGTTCCATCCCCACAAATGTTTTATGATCCCTATCATCTTTTGTCATGATGACCACTTTTTATCCAGAAATGAAAACAGGAAGATCCTAAAATCTGTCCCCTGCACTATTACATGCATTTGTGGACAGAATAAGGTAATCATATTAAGCACAATTTCTCTTCATATTGTGCACTGATCTCTGCATTCTGTTTGTTTTGAGGCTGGAGGCCCAGCTGCAGAAACCTCTTCTGAAAAATGGGCTAATCTGGGTTTTCTTGCAGTAAAATCTTGCAATGTAGCATGAGAGACCCTCCACCTGCATCAGTCAGACATTGGCCGAATGTTAAGAGGAATTGTACAAATGGAAAAGAATCTGTATAGCATGACATTCATAAACTATCCGGCAAAGTTTTAATTATGTGCAAAGAACATACCTTCAGGAAATACTGAACACACTGCAACCCGGAAAAATACAGAGGTCTGCAAAATAGACATGGTGGAAAAACTGCCAAACAGATGAAATCTCCTTTCCTTCAGCATTTTTTGGGCTCCACACCACTTTTATTTCATTACTTTCTGCATTTAAACATGGCTCTTAATGTTTGAGGTACCTGTAGAAATGGAGAACATCCCTGCTGCACAACGTTCACATCTGTAGCAGCAAACCGGCTTCCCCTCTGGAACTCTTTTCCAATGTCCCGGACTGCAGCTCTCCACACACCTCACATGGGGTATTGTCTAAAATTGAAAGAAAGACTTCAACACATTTCCATTCTTTTCATGGGACTGTCATGGGACTTTTCGTGGAACTTCCCTGGAGTACCCAGGGACAGAAAATGCGATTTTTGGTGAGCAAACTTTATAATTTAGAAATGGACAATGACACCCATCTTCCCCACAGGAAGAATCTTTTCTGAAAGAGTGGAATTGTGCCATATTTCTGCTTTCATGACCCAAATGGATCACTGCAGGCCCACCTTCTTGGCCCACACGATTGCTGAAGAGTTGATGGAGAAGTCTTGGCCTGGGGGTGCTCCATGATTAACCCATCCAATCTTCACAGGGTACAAAGTTCCATTTGGAGACCACCTCCAGTTCAGGATCTCATATTTCCTGTCATTTCTGGTGAAAGAGACTTCCTCCCCGACACTGTTGTTAAACCGGACTTTCCTCAGAGGATCCAGTATCTGAAAATGCAAAAATATTCAGAGCTGTGAACAGTGAGTGGAAGTTTTTTCCAATGCACTCTGACTCACATCCACTTCAGAGATATGTATTCTCTCAATATTCTATTGTGAACATTAATCGTTAGGTGCAGCCCCTTTTGGAGATATCTGCTCAGGCAAGGTTGCACACTGGCTCGGGCATTTTTGCCTGGTGTCAGCTTCCTAGCAAGCCCTTCATACTATGACAGGTGAGCTGGAAAACTTTTGCCTCGAGTATGCAGGAGTCCAGCATGTGGGTTCTCCCCCTCCTGCCAAGAAGGAACATTCCAAGAGGGGCAGGTCCACTGTCCATTTTGCATGAGTACATTAAACTGGAACTGCATGTGTGAGGCTGGATTTTAAATGCTTCTTCTATTCTCAACATTTACATGTTTTGAAAGCATCAGTATTCCACCAGCAGTACCAATTCCTGCTAATCTTTCCTTACTTTTGAATGTCCATTCAAAGAAATTGCATCCATGGAGAAAAATCCACAAGGAAAAGTTTCTATAATTTCCTTAAAATGGCTTTCTTGCAGGCCATCAGGTCCATCCAGGATCATCCATTGAACAACCACCAGAGCTCTGTGGAGAAGTTCATGAGATCTGGATGAGGACATTACCTGCCATGGTTGAATATTCAGAAACTGCTTCCTTTCCCCCATCAGTGAATATTTCAGTGTAGACGAGGACAGGGCATGTAGCACATGTGCCATGGAATATACAGCATTGTAGATGCGGTAGCTGTGACTGGACATGCCCATTTCAAACATGAACTTGCTTGGATCCAGCTTCATCTCCCTTCTGGTACACCATTTTCTTGACAAGGAATAGGGTTTTCCTGATCTAAGAAACTGACATTCAAAGGCCAATTCCCACCACTTATGAAGAAAGACGTCTCCCTCAGGGTGGAATGGATCTAAAGCCAGGAAAAAAGCCTTGAATTCTGGACTATCCCTTGTGTGGGCTGTGAAATGCAAAGATCCATGAAGGGTCTTTGCAAACATTCTCAAGTCAGAGTTTCCGCTTGCCTCAAATTCTGAATGGGAGGTCAGGATCCAAACCTTCTGAAATGGGATTTTTGTATTTTTTTTACTACATTGTAACCACAGTGTTAAGAAAATTGTTGCACTGTTGTCACCAAAGAAAACTATGACTTCTGCTTCCCACCAGACATCAGGAATGTGTCCAATATCTGTTTTATGCATGTGTGCAGCTTCCATTGTTGAGAACATTTCTAGGAAGGCCACACAGAGGTCCTTCCGCTGCAGCAGGGGGGTCAGTGCCTGAAGGAAACGCTCACCATGGTCATCACTTTGAACAAGCAGCCCGATCCAGTTCCAGTGGAAATGCAGCAGCAGCCAGACAAGGCCCTCATACCGAGGAACTTCTTGGGTGTTAATCTGGAAGAAAAAGAGGAAGACATGGGTTTTACCCCAAATATAATACAAATCAGTTGAAAAGCGGAAGCGAAGAAATTCCTGATAATCCTTTATAAGCAGGAGCAAGCAGTGAGACAGTGAAGAAAGGAAATCCTGATTGTGCTTCATAACAATATTTGGTTTCATTTAGAAAACCGAGATGCTTCATTTGTGGACTATACATCCTCCTTCTGGTAGCTTTGATTTGAAATGCACGGAGTCAATCCCAGACTTCAAATGCATGGAGTATTATCACAGGAAAGGCATCCCTCTTTAAGCTGGATGTGCACGTATAAACAGAAACTCCCAGTTTTCCCATCTCCACCCACATCAGGAATGGGTCTCTTCACCCAGAGACACAAGCAAATGCCCACCCCTAGTGCAGAACTATCTCCCAATGTCTGGACTGAGAAGACCAAGCCCTGGCAGAATGACCACCCCTGGCAGGTAAGAGATTCCTTCATATTCCAGAGGTGCACTTTGCTTTATATATATGCAGTGCTTAGGGGTTTTGGGATGGTCTCCAGTGGCAATATTTGGTGAAAATGGTTCCATTCTGTGTCCAAAGTAAACAGAACAGGAAAAGTAGCAGGGAAAAAATGCTAGGGAGGCTTCCTCAGAACCCCAACAGTGACTCACTTCAAGCCTTTATTGTCTCGCCCTAAAAGAATGTGGTTGAAATGCTTGAAATGGAAGTAAGAATGTTGAGTAAATCCTGCAAGAGAAGTCCCAGGTCCACTGCAGACATTTTTACACACAGACCAAATAATTGCCCACAGCAAGTTGATATGGGGGACTTCTGGCAGAGCAAATGTGCCATAATATCATCTTCCTTTGGCATGTCACTTTTGATTTTGTGAGAAGTAACTCTAGATCATTTAATTAGTTTGCTTATTCTTGTATATACATCCTTTTTTTTCTTCCAAGGTACTCAAGCAACTAGTATAATTCTCCTTCTCCTGGCTCAGGAGGGAGAAGAACCCAGACTGCCTGAGAGTCCCAGTCTCACCAACTTATCACTCGTTCCCATGACATGGCCCTGGCTCTCTTCAGGACATGTGGCCACTCATGGCCCAGTCCATCCCACTGTGAGATTCTGTGTGGCATTCTGGCCTGCAAACATTCCTGTGAGGCAGCTCATTCCTTGAGGCCAGGAAGAATTATAAGCATTTTGTAGCACCCTATTTGTTTCCATCTCATTGAGGTGTCCCAAAATGCCTGATATTTCTCACAATTGGTCATCTCAGGAAGATGGACCTGTCGAATGCTAGCTGGGATTTGTCACTTGAGACTCTCCCAAGACACATCCCTGGCCTTGTCTAAGGTGGTCACAATTCAGCCTTGCCAGGTGGGATGGTCCCCTTTGCAAACATCCAGAATTGAAGAAAAGCACCCACTGAGGGAAAAGTCCTTTCTCAGGAATGTCCTGTCTCTCTGCAGTTCCCCCAAACCTATCTCCTGATGAATGCATTTACCTTTGGGAGCTTGAAGATGCCCATTAAGGCTCCAATTTCTGATGAAGTTCTGGAGTCAAAATCCTCTATGACAGAGACTAGTTTCCCCTGCTTGTCACATTTATAATTGGGAATCAATCTTCCCTGTGTAGAAAGCAGACTGAGGTTGTTCTCATAGATTACTCTGATCAGGTCCTTGTGCTCATAGATGCGGAAGCCGAGCGTCATGTTGGGAAGGAGGGTTGGATCCTTGTTGAGCTTAGTGATGGCAAAGACCATAGCCAGGATGTGCTGGTAGTTCCTGATTAGTGTCCTGTCACGATGGGAGCGATATCAGGACATGGGTGAGGAGTAGCACAGGATGGGTGACCTTTTTTCTTCAAGCAAATTTGTTCCAGGATCCTGTCTCCTGGCCTCACATCACCCATGTCAATTCTGGCTGAACACACTGTGTTGTACCAACTCTTACTGATTTCTTCATATAAAACAGCTGTGCCCCTGAACCTGCCCTCCAGGATTGCACCTGAGCCCTTTCCAAGCAGACTTAAATCCAGGAGTCATCTGGGCATCCCCACACTCTCTGTAAAGCACAGTCAGGTTTGCTCAGTGATTCAGAAATCATCAAGGGAGAGGCCATGAAAGTAGTTGAGGTCCCTGCTTCCCATGAAGGGGATGCCAGGATGAATCCTGTAATCCCCAGAGTGGGTTTTGGAAGATCCTTCCCTGGACTGCATCTCCCTGTCAGCACAGACATGGTGAATTTGAGTGCACTAAAGTAATGACCTGGTGGGATACATCTTCCCATTAAGTCTTCCATGCTAGAAGTCCTAGTCCACATGGACTAGAAGTTTTTCCAAGGATGACTAACACCTTCAAATGCAGATGCTCCCAGCCTCTAACCTCTGCATTTATTAGTAATCCTGAGAGGAAATGTGATGGGATGGGGGAGAGGGAGGGAGAGAGAGATCCCCCACACTCCTGTAGAAGACCTGCTAGATACTGACCTTGAGGGGATTCAGTACCTAACCCATCCCTGGTGATGGTGTTTAAATCATCTCTTGATGCAATGCCTGGAGGGCTAGCATCATGATTTTCTTTTTGCCAAAGGACAAAGGAATACTTAGCTTTAATATCCAGGAACGGCAATCCACAGCCATTTGTACCTGGAAAGGTGGAACTAGACGCACTGAGTTTCCATCTGCAAAGAGGAAAGCTCTCTGACTGCCTGTCCTAATTTTCTTCAGATCACTTTCCAGTTAGCTACAGAGGGGTAGCCCCATGTTTGTGCCTAGAGTTTATTATGCAGGAAAATTACTTTTTAGAGGGGCAGGGGGGAATTTGTGGCCTAGGTGGTTGAACAGTCTGTGTTTATTGAAGAAGCAGAGTAGAATGAGTAACTGAGAGGAGAGTTTTCTTTCTTTCTCCCTTTTGAGACTTCCTGCAAAAGGAATCAACTCTGTCTTTCTTGAAATTATTATCAATTCCTGCTTTTTTGAGGTGGTCTGCACAAGTCTCACTCCATGCAATAAATCTACCACTGACAGGCTATAAGTTCTCTCTAACCCAATCCTCAGAGTCCTTCTTTGGGCAACTGTGAAAATCACACAACCGCTATTGCATGCAAAAGCCTCTCATCTGCAGCCTGGGATGTCCCAAAGCATCCAGTTTAGAGCACCTCCAGGTATGAACTCTCTGGGTCTTCACTAATAGTGGGGAGCAGGTCTCCAGCTCTTCCGTTTCAATTCTACAAGCTACTTGAGGTCTCCAATCTGGAGCCACCACAGTTCCAGACATGAAGCAAACACATTCTGTGCTCAGAGGACTGTTGTGGATAAGTAAGTCAACCTGAGCCCAGATGACTTCAACTAGAAAACCTGCTGAAACTTCTCCAATTTTTCTGCTGTTGAGGTGCATACTTTGGTGTGGGAGGGAGTGCATTTTGGTGCTATGTTGACAGAGCCGGAGGTCAGGAAGGCTGACTGAGACAATCTTGGAGCTCAAGTGATCTGCCTTTAGATCTTACACTAGAATCCCATGTTCTCTTCAGAGTCTCAGATGGACTCAGCTTGGCAGTGATGGCAGGGCAGCCTTTCCACTTTAGGGGATTGTCAACAAGAGAAATCTCACTCTGCAGCTTGCACAGCTCCCCTCTGGATGAGGCCAGTGGAGAAACCCCAAGTCTGGTTCTCCCTTTTGGTTGAGGACCCTCCTGGCCAAACTGTGAGACTCTCATACTCAACTTTTCCTCTGGAGCAGCATCCCTGACAGGCCACCCCCCACCCCCCCAGAATGAGCACTGGGGAACTTACAATGCTGTAGCACTGACCTGGACTTGGGGAAAAGTATGGAAGTCAATTTCATTTTCATAGGAATATCTGCCAAGTAGTAAATTCCCACCAACAATCAGGTCTCCCAGCCTGTAATAATCTCTTGGCTGTGTGAACAGCTGGCTTACAGCACAGTTGGTCCTTGGCATCATCTGGGTGGCAGGAGGCAGGAGCCAAAGCAGCAGTGAGGCCAGCCAGATCCTCAGCATACCAGAGAGCCGTCCCCACAAGTCGTTCATGCACACAAAAGCAGTCACTTTGCAGCCCTAGCCCAGCAGGGGGAGTGGATCTTAGGGAGGGATGTGCAGATGCCGAGTGCCGGGACACAACAGCAGCCTCATGGGGAGGGGCCCAGATCATATATGTACCAGGTGTGCTTTCTCTGGGATTTCTTTGTTATTGACCTCCTGCCTTCAAATCCCTGTGGAATTGATCCAGAACTTCTGTCATTTCCATAATTCCAGGGCAGAGAAATAACCACAGTCTGAGAACTTCAGCAGTGAAAAACAATGTTTCATCACTCCTTCCTTTTCTGCAGGCACTGGGCACTTGAATCTAGTTCCCATTTTCTGACCTTTGACCTGCATCCTTCTCTCCCCCACCATCCACAATGGAGACCATGCTCGGGCCAAAGTTTGCCTATATATACTTGGTTCAGATGGAAAGGAGTGTTTCCTGGTTGTAGCAGCACAGAGGCATGTTTGGAAGAAAGGCCTGCTGGCCCAATTAGGTTCTCTGGCAAGATCTGATGAGATTGACTGCTATGTCCAGTCACTTGCCCAGCAGTTAAATTAAGTGGCCAATCTCTGGATTGTTGTGCTTTGGAGATGCAGGGCCTGACAATGGACTGGCTAGCTGGCCATTCTCTAATTAATTGAACTAATTTCATCGCTATATTGCCAGATAGCTAAATTTGCTTGGGTAGCCAAAAAGTGACCTCTCTGGATGTGATCATGCCTGGACCCAGGTCGGCACACTGCCATGAATTATATAGCACTTGTCTCTTGATGTGAGAAAAATAGGCAGGATGTCAGGTGTGTAGCAGAAGGTCTGGAGTGGATTGTGGAAAGGTTTTCATGTGGGCAGCACATACATTCATTCCAGGAGATCTACAAGTGTTTTGCAGCACCTTCTTCATTTCTGGATCTATAAGATGTCACAAGACTGCCTGATATTTATCTTAATCAGTAATCTCAGTAAAACAGACCGATGTCTTTGTGGGACTGATCAACCAACTCTCCTCAGATTCATTCCTGGCCTCCACTAAGACTGTCACATTCATGAAGCAACTAACATCCCTGTCAGGTGAGGGCTGAACCCAATGGCTCTGTCCAAATGGGAGTTCCTAGCACTCACAATTCCAGTGGCCTAGTGAGTCATTTGGACCTGACCATCAGGTTTAAGGGCATAATTCATATCCCAACCTTATCCAGGCCAGTGTCTCAACAGTGCCAGAGATGGCACTGTTGAATGGCATATTGCAGGCAGCTGGGAATGGTATGGGGGATTGGGAGATCTGCTGTCACCCCACTTGTCAGCAGAAAGAGTGTGGGGCATGCAGGCAATGGAGGGCTGAGGGTTAAAGCAAGAGCACATCCTTTGTTCCTCTCTTAGTGCCTATAGAGGAGAAGAAGCCAGAGGTCGTTTCCCTGCTCACATTTGCACTATAGACCAGAAGTGATGAGATGCAGGTAGAGGAGCACCGCACCAGCTTCCTAATTTCCTTCTGGTGCAGCAAGACGTGAGGATCTTGCGGGGAAGTGCAGTCAGCCTTAGATACTGAATTGCTGGTTGCTGCTTTTGGAGTTGCACTAAGAAAAGTTCCAAGTTTTATATTTTCGAAGATAGATAACTTTGCCTGTTTTCTCCCAGCACCACCCCCAATCTTCAGGGCTTTTCCATTCAGGTTCCTTGTATAGGCAAAGGAGTAGATACTGTTTACATACGGTACAGTATGTCATCTTGCCAGAGACTCCAATTGTTCTGGAAATTTCTACCTCTAACTGTAAAAACCAAGCATTGACACCTATTAAATTATGAAACTGCTGATTGTTTTGTTATCTCCTACTCAAGCTCACAATGTGTCATAATGGTTTTTCAATGTTTCCCTGATGATGTCTCAAGGTTTCAGTATTTTCCTTGTGTGCTTCCATATTGTTCTTTCATATCACCCATTCAAAGTCCCATTCCCCTCCCTCTCATGTGCATGTGACTGTGACCTCATACAAAATTTGTGTACAATCCATTCCACATAGTCAGACTTAAACTGCTACCCTTCAGCAACCTTGTAGCTTAAGGAGTCCTCTTGCTGTAAATAAACCATCGAGTACTGGATTGTACACTTCACCTGAATCCAGGTATTCATTCCACGTGTGTCTGGAATTCCAACAATATCAGGGGCCTGATCCACTCTGGTACCCAGTTTGGCTGGAAGGATTGCCAAGGTGAAACAAGGCTCTGTGCCTGAGAGAAGGACTGCAGGGGCACAAGTTTGCCTACCAATTGAAGTCCAGGCCCAATTTAAGGTGCTGGTGATGACCAATAAAACGCTAAATGGCTTGGGTCCGGTATCCCAGAAGGAGCACCTTTTTCTCTATGTGCCCTCCCACCCCGTGAGATGGGAGGTGAATGTCCTGCTCCAGGAGCCCTCCTTGAAGGAGATTAGGAAAGAGAGTACCTGGAAGAGGGCCTTCTCTGCAGGAGCACCCCGACTATGGAATATGCTCCCCAGAGAGGTTAGCCTATCACCAAGATAGTATTTTCTTCAGCATCAGAAAAATCCCTTTGTATTTTCTCAATATTTTAATGTTTAATTGATTTTAACTGGGTTTTAATGTATTAATGCTCAGATGTTGTGGGTATGTTTTATTCTACTTATTTATTGGAAGCCATTCCAAGATGTTCAATAGGGGAATGGATAGAAAAGCTTTAAATGAATGAATGAATGAATGACTGAATGAATGAATGAATGAATGAATAAATAAATAAATAAATAAATAAATAAATAAATTTGCCCCTGCAAGTCTGTATGGGGCACTATGCCTCAAGGCCACCCTTTTCTTTAAAAAGGGATTTAGAGACAGAAGAGAAGCAGGTACTTGATGTTTGAACTATCAATTCTCAGATTATTGGAAGACGAGAAAAGAAAGGACATTGGTGCAGTCTGTATTTGCTGAGGGAGCAGAGAAATTAGAGCAGAAAGAGGCTGAGGAAGCCAGTGGGGAGACATGGATGGAGATATGATGTGTGTTCGGGGGTAACAAAAGACTCGGACATGGTTCTCTCTCATGAAATGTGCAAGTGGCAGTTTTGCTCTTTAAGGTTTTTATTTTTAATATAATTTGTGTGTGCATGCATTTATTTATTTTATATTTGAGAAGTGCTCAGAAATCCTCAGCTGTTAGGCAGTGTGATACTGAAATAAATCACTAAATTTCAGGGGGAAAAAACCGCAGGCAGAAAGAAAATGGGTGGGGCCAGCAGTGGGTGAGAGATGTGTGGGCCACAAACAAGCCAATCCAGGGGGATCCTTCACAACATCCATGGACAGCAGAATGGTGGGCAGAGGGTCTCCCCAAGATTCATGGCTCCAAAAGAAATGTGCTGGACAGTTGTGGGGTGGCTGGCATTGCTGGTGGACAGGCTTCCTCAGCATTTCACCAGGGAGTCCATCCACTTCTGCTGGGTGGCTTCTCACCACTTGCCTGAGGTTCTTTGTGACTGGGCCATTCTACAAGGTCCTTACCCTTGCTGGGTCTTATGCCTTGAGACAGAGCAGCCCATTCCCCAGCAGCCTTAAAGTGGCAGACCTTCACTGCTATTGTGAGGATCCATCTCTCCCCTGAAACAGCCATCAATCTGGGCTATGAAATGTTGGTCCAAGCCTCACATCCAGTATGGGTTTAGGCACTCAGATTAAACAGGCCAAAAGTCAGGATGGACAACTGAAGGCAGCACAGCCCAAGTGTCTCATGGGAAGCAAATAGTGAGATATTTTTCCTCTTCTGAAGTGTGAAGGGAGCCAGGTGCTCTCACGCTGTGGTTCTTTTACAGGTTATAATTTATGAATGTGACAGTATCTATGAGGAATCCCCTGTGGATTTCTAGCCAGATAGGCAATAACAAAGCAAACATGTTTAATTGAAATATATTCTGTCCTCTTCCATGTTGGCATGTGGAAATATCTGGATGACTGGGTGTCTCTTCCGTCCTCTGTAAGATTGAATTCCCCTGTGGGGGCTATCGAATCAGTTTCTTTAATTGTGCCTTGGAAGTCACTAGAAGAAATTTTAGTCAGAAATTTTAATGAAAGAAACAAGATAGACATTAGACAACTTTGTCAATGTGGGAGTGCCAACGCACAGTCCCCTGCTTCCACTTTGATGAAAGTGACTAAACATGCTGAATTCATGCAGCATTTTACATGGGGTCTGGGTGGGGTGGGGGGAATGACCCAAACTCTACCCATTGACTGTCCTTTTCCCTCTCCACTAAAGGAGAATGCTACAATTGAACACATGCATTTGAAGAGGTCATCTAAGTTGGAGATTTACTTTGTCCAATGACTAATGATTCATATTTTCACGGCAATTATTTTTCCTAGCTACCCTAGAGATGCCTAGATATCCTTTGCATCACTGGTATACATGATATAGACCAGCTTTTCCTCACCTGATGGATACTCCTGCAAGATTTCCTCTGCAGATGTGTTGGATGGCAGTTCCCACCATTGTTAACCAACACAACCCCCATAACCAATAAACACACTGCTTAGGAATTATGGGAACTCTAATCCAAAACACTTATCAAGTTGGGGAATCCTGTTAGAGATGATCCTACATGTCACTGGAGGGATTGCCAAAAAGATGGAATGCCAAGTGTCAAAGTAAAAGTTGGACTTCTAAAGCAGATCAAACCAACAAGTCATACTCAGTTTGAGGGTTCTCCAAAGTAACCATCTTAAGGAACAACTTCAGGCTGCAATTCTAGCAGTCAAACAGGACATCTGTTTGAGAGTGGAAAGGTGAAGCCTATGCGGCTTTGACTCCTGAGATATCACCCATGAATTTAGATGCTTAGCTTTTACACAAGTACAAGTCAAATCCATCTACATAAGG
>NW_025336269.1:26965-45256 GCF_004798865.1 Varanus komodoensis | reverse complement strand
AAAAATTGACAGGGAAAGAGGAAGGGGATGCAGAGGCGGAGGTGGCGGACGGAGGCACAAAAGCAGTCGGGGTGAGATTAATGGGGTGCCAAGAGGTGCTGGAGTAGAGGCAGGCCTGGAGGAACATTGTCCATGGAGTCGCACTGGGCTGGAGGTGAATTTGCAAATACAAATAACATATACGGACAAATTGCCCCAGCTCATTGTGAATGCACCCACAACTGAACTAGCACATACTTCGACCAAGCAGCCGATGCTCGGGCCTTTGGATGAAATGAATGCCGGTGCTCACGGAGAAGCTCCAGGGGAGGTGCTTCCCCTGTTGCCTTTACGGCTGCCACATCCTGGCACTGAGACAGGGGTCCCCTAACTGCAAGCATCAGCCTCCTGCAAGGCTGTGGGACCCCCCCCCCCTCCGCGCTTTGGCACCATGAATCAAGATGGGGTTTGCTTTTGTCTGCCTGCCACATCCCATGACATGTCTGCCCCTGGTCTGGGAAGGAGGCCTGGACAAAACCAGGCCACCTTATCTTTAGCAGTTTTTAAAAGTTGGGGTAAACTGCACTCTTCAAACAGGGAACCATCATGGAATATATGGCAAAAATAGGGTATTCACAAGAAATATGACTGAATATATAAAAATCTGGAAAATAATTCTCGATGCTGTGTGAGAATTGAAAATGGTGTCATTGATTTTCACAAATGATCCTGTCAGACAGGGTGGCATGTGACCCCCATTTCCACTTTTTGATCATTCTGGATTGTCCCATTAGAGACCAAACAACAAAGAACTCCAAGATCAGCCTCCCAGGGAAGAATAAGGCCGTGTGACCGACCTGGGTTTGCTGGTGGCTTTGGCCTGCGTGCAAATGCTGTGGTGCAGCAGGGAGACATGATGCAGCCCTTGAAGCAGAAAGTGGGCTGAAGAAGGAGCGAAGTCAAGGCCACAGAGGTGCAGGCTGGCCATGTCCCAGAAAGCAGCCCAGTCGCAGCAGGAGGCCAAGTCTGAGAATCTGTGCCGCAGTCTTGTTCCCTGAGCGGTTTATGGACGCAGATGTGGGGCAGGAGCAGATGGGAAAGGCAGGATGGGCAAAGCGACTGTTGTATCCTGACATGTGTGCTTCTATGCAGCTTGCAAGGAGCTGCAGATCTTTTAGTGCCATTGCTGTGTCGATTGCAAGGAAGACCTGGAAGCCTCCGAGAAAATTACCCAGAAGAGAAACCTCTCGGCAACGTTGTCTTAGAGAGATATTTCACATTGCATGTTGGGAGACTATTGCAAATGAGGATGTATTTAGAAGATGAGGTGCCAGAAGACTCTCTGCTGGTTGACACAATCGTTGGTGTCTGCACACGGCATTGCTTTTAGGAGGTTTCCCTACCTTAAAAAAAATCCCCCAGCCCCTCACTGAGAGTAGTGAAAGGGGCTTTCATTTTGAATGAATCCTCCCTCCATCCGGATCTTCTCCATGAGGCAACACAAGCCCTGAACTCTCAGAGTTTCTCCCTCCATGTCCAGCAACTGCCGTGCCTCATTTGCACAAACCCTGCGTGTTTCAGGCACACCAAGGTTCCTTTCGAGTGCTAGCCTTAGCCCACCTCCACCAGTGGCTGGATGCAGAGTGGCTCTAACTCCCAGGGATACTTGGTGCTTTGCACATGCTCAGGGGCTCATTGTGCACACTACTACGCACACAAGGCGATGATACCTTCCCCCTTTTTTATAGCTCTCTGGACTGGCCATGACCGCAGAGCCAAGCGCTTGTGCCGAGTGTCCCCCTGGAATTCCCAGAGTCAGGGAAGGGCTGCAGGCGTTGCCTTGCATCCCCAGCGGCTCTTAGCAGAGAGACTCATGGCCTCCAAAACATGAGGGGATCACGGAAATGGTGCCCTGAGTTCAGTTGGCTTCCCACAAGGCCCAGGAACCACTGGGCAGGGGCTGAAGCAGCCATCCGCAGCTGTGCCGCTATTCTCCCAAACAGAGTAAAAGCTAGAAGCAAGGCCAATGTGGCTCACACAGGAGGAATCTGGCCGGACTTCTGCTCCACGCAAGTGACCTCCACCCTCAGGCAATGTTCTGGGTACATGTTGGCCGTCCAGTTCAGAGCTCGTGTTGCCTCATGGAGAAGAACCGTATGGAGGGAGGATTCATTCAAAACGAAAGCCCCTTTCACTACTCTCAGAGAGGGGCTGGGGGATCTTTTTTAAGGTAGGGCAACCTTCTAAAAGCAATGCCATGTGTGGACCCCAACGATTCTGTCAACCTGCAGAGAGTCTTCTGGCACCTCATCTTCTTAATACGTCCTTATGTGCAATAGTCACCCAACATGCATTGTGTAATATCTCTCTAAGACAACGTTGCTGAGAGAAGCGTCTCTTCTGGGTTATTTTCTTGCAAGCTTCCAGGTCTCCCTTGCAATCAGCACAGCAATGGCACTCAATGATCTGCAGGCCCTTGCAATGTCCACGGGGGACAAGCCGGAAAAAAGCATGCATGTCAGGATACAACAGTCATTTTGCCCATCCCGCCATTCATATCCACTTTTCTCCCACATCTGCATCCATAAACCGCCCAGGGAACAAGACTGCTGCACAGATTCTCGGACTTGGCCCCCTGCCGCGACTGGGCTGCTTTCTGGACACGGCCAGCATGCATCTCCGAGGCCTTGTCTTCGCTCATTCTTCAGCCCACTTTCTGCCTCAAGGGCCGCGTCACGTCTCCCTGCTGTGCAACAGCATTTGCATGCAGGCCAAAGCGACCCACAAAACCAGGTCGGTCATACGGCCTTATTCTTCCCTGGGAGGCTGATCTCGGAGTTCTTCCTTGTTTGGTCTCTAATGGGACAATCCAGAATGATCAAAAAGTGAAACTGGGGATCGCATGCAGCCCTGTCTGACAGGATCAGCTGAGAAAAATCAGCAGCACCATTTTCAGTTCTCAGACAGCATCAAGAATTACTCTGGAGACCTTTAGAAATTTGGTCATATTTCTTGTGAATGCCCTATATTTGCCATATATTCCATCATGGTTCCCTGTTTGAAGGGTGAGGTTTACCCCAACTTTTAAAAACTGATAAAGTTTAGGTGGCCTGGTTTTGTCCAGGCCTCCTTCCCAGACCAGGGGCAGGAATGTCATGGGATGTGGCAGGCAGACAAAGGCAAACCCCATCTTGATTCATGGTGCCAAAGCGCGGAGGGGGGGGGGTCCCACAGCCTTGCAGGAGGCTGATGCTTGCAGCTGGAGGACCCCTGTCTCAGTGCCAGGATGTGGCAGCCGTAAAGGCAACAGGGGAAGCACCTCCCCTGGAGCTTCTCTGTGAGCTCTGGCATTCATTTGATCCAAAGGCCCGAGCATCAGCTGTTCGGTCAAAGTGTGTGCTAGTTCGGTTGTGGGTACATTCACAATGCGTTGGGGCATGTTGTCCATATGTGTTATTTTTATTTGCGAAGTCACCTCCAGCCCATTGTGATTCCATGGACAACGTTCCTCCAGGCCTGCCTCTCCTCCAGCATCCCTGGGAGCCCCATTAAACTCACCCCAACTGCTTCTGTGCCTCCGTCCGCCACCTCCTCATCTGCGTCCCCTTCCTCTTTCCCTGTCAATTTTTCCCTATAGAAGGACAGACACTGAGGATGAGACTCAAACACTTTGGCCACCTAAGGAGAAGGAGGGACTCCCTGGAGAGGAGCCTGATGGTGGGAAACACGACCCTGTGAGGAGAGGCTGTGGGAACTGGGTACGTTCAGCCTGGAGAAGGGAAGGCTGAGGGGTGAAAGGCGTGAAAGGATGATTGGAAAGAAGGGAGTGAAGAGATTTAAAAGGGTAAGAAAGAGAATTACTTGGCCCAAAAGAGGGGAGGGGCCAAAATCAGAGAGCACAAGGTGTGGGGAAACAGGCATTAGGAAAAAGGGCCAAATGCTTCCAGATTGTTTATTGACAAGCTGGGCAGAACAGAATGAGACTTTTATAGCCCACCAGGCAGGGCTGGATGGGGAAGAAGGGCCGGTGCTGGGGCAGCGCGAAGCAGGAGGGCGGAAAGAGGGTAACTCTCAGTGCCCTATTAGCCAATTCAGGGAACGGAGGAGGGAACAAGGGGCCGGGAGTAGGGTTCAAAGGGGGGTGTGAACATGTGCTCAGGGGAATGGAAGAATTGGGAAGGAAACCAATCCCTTCTGTTCTCTTTATTGCAGTGAATTTTTAAAAAGAACTCTCTGCATGCCTGGATATTTTTCTCTTCCGACGGAAAGGAGAGTTTTCATACCAATGGGGATGATTTGAAGACCTGCTGAATCCTTTGTTTTTTAGTGATGAGATCTTTGCTTTGTGTTGCTCTGTTTCCTCACTTCCACGAAGGGGGCATCCCTGTGCCCCTGGAGAATCAAGAGGCATTTTTCCATTTTGTGCATTGCAGGAAAAACCCTGGGAGCTCGAAGGTCTGAATGGAGAGCTGAGGCTGGGATAGTGGGTCTCCTGCTTCCATCCCACGGGCCAACCAACCCTGCAGCCCGTGTTTTCCTGGCTGACCACATGCCGTGAGCTGTGGCTGTGGCCAAGCACTCTTCCCGTCCCATCCCGTCTTCGACCCACGTTTATCCTCTCAGCCTGGATGCTTTCAAGACCCCCACCTCTATTTTTATCCCTTTAATTGATGGCTCCTTTCCCAATGCTTGGGTGCCTGGTGTGCTGAATCCCAACAGTGGTCCTGGATTGAGGGAACAGGGAAGATCCACCTGGGATGCTCCCAGGTGGTCCTGGAAGAGAGAATCCAGGCCTGCTTTTCGTAAAGTGCTCAACGAGCAGAGAATGCAAGCATCTTCATCCCAGCAAAGGAGGAAATGCTCCCCTTCCATTTTGCACTTCAGGGGAAACCTATCACTTGCAGGGAGAAAATAATGCATGACGAAAATCCCCCCCCCCAAGATGAAGAGTAGAACTGTAGCAGGGAAGACCTGCGGGAGAGCGGAGTGTCTTCTGAGAGGATGGGAGCGGATTGTTGGGGCAAGTGCCAAGTGGGAGGCCTGGATGGGCGAGTTCCAGCTCCCCCATCCTCACAGGTCCCGGCAGATGCTTGTTCAAACACTCCCTTGGAGCACACATCCCTCAGAGGTTAAAAGGAGAGGTTGACAAACTTGGAAGCTATGCTGGGTGTTTGCAAGAGGAGAAAAGGCAGAGAATGGATACGGTGTAAACACAAAATGCTGAGCCCCAAATTTCCCCCCTTTCTGCTCGCTCTGTATATTCCATTTTCTCCCAATGTGGTCAATTGTGGGCTGCTCCACTCCTTCAAGTGTGCCCTGAGAGGGGCACGGGGACCCCCAAGGACATGGATCCATGGCCTGCAAAATATGAGGGGATCATGGAAATGGTGCCCTGAATTCAGTGGGCCAGTTGCTTCCCACATGGCGCTGGAATTGCTGGGTAGGGGCTGAAGCAGCTGCCCCAGCCATGTGGCCGCTTTCCCAGAAGGAGTCCTAGCTGGAAGAGAGACCAAGGTTGCTCTTAAAGGGGGAGTCTGGCTGGACTTATGTTCCAAACAGAGCCACCTCCACCCACAGGGGAGTTTCTCTGCTTAATCTGAGTGAAGCTGAAGCTCTCAGGGCTGGGAACGGACTTCGTCAACCCTTCCCTATGTGGAGCAAGACATTCCCTTCCACGCATCTTTCTCTTCCAGCCCTCAGGAGCAGTCTGGGGGCCTCCCAGTACCTCCGGCAGGATGCCTATGCTGCTGCACTCTTGCAAGAAAGTCGGTTTGTGAGCACATCCCCGGGAGTCCTCCCAGTGCAAGTATCAAAGGGAAGGGATCAAAAATGCCAGACGGATATTCTCCAAGGAACCCTCCCACCCCCAGGATCCCAAACTTGGAAAAAGAGCTGGAGGGATTTCCATGCTGCATTACCAGCACCCTGTCAAGTTCTGGGCAAATGTTATTTGTCTGCTCACACTTCAAAATACTGAGTGAAAATGTGACTGACTGAAAACACAAACTATTCATAGAAACAAGAAAAGAACATGACGCTTCTCTAAGGATTTTCACAAGGGAAGATTCCTTGCGTACTGGTTCCCCAGGTATAAAATTGAGCTTTTATTTTTCCCAACTACCAAAAAGTGCAAAGGTTGATTTTTTTTTCTATTTTTTTCAATCTGATACTGTCCATATGCCCAAAATGGATTTCTGGCTTGTTCAGAAAAGTTGGAGTTTTGAGCTCTTGTTGAAGAAAGCAAGTAGCATTTTATTCTTTGCTTTTCATCATGAGGTGCTCCTTGGTATTCAGGTTAGGCCTCAAAACAATGATATAGCATTTGGGCAGGAAGATGCAGCCCAGCAGCCCAGCACTGGAGGCCAAGATGGAGAAGACCTGGACGGCCACCATGTTCTTGCCCCTGGTGCTCAGGTAGGTGGGCACAAAGGACACCCAGACGCTGCTGAAGACCAGCATGCTGAAAGTGATCAGCTTGGCCTCGTTGAAGGCCCCGGGCAGCTTCCTGGCCAGGAAGGCCATCGTGAAGCAGACGGCAGCTTGGAACCCCATGTAGCCAAGGGCAGCATAGAACATGGCCACAGAGCCTTCATTGCACTGCAGGACGATCTGCCCAGCCTGGGAGTGCATGTCAGAGTCAGGGAATGGGGGAGCAGTCCCCAGCCAGATGGTGGAGAGGACCACTTGGACACTGGAGCAGCAGCTGACAATTGAATTGGCCAAACCTCTCCCCAACCAGTTCCTTTCTCTATTGCCTGGCTGGGTGGCCAGGAAGGCCAGCACCACAGTGACGGTTTTGGCCAGGAGGGAAGAGATGGCCACTGAGAAGATGATGCTGAAGGCTGCTTGTCGCAGGAGGCAGGTGATGCTTCTTGGCTGGCCAATGAAGAGAAAAGAGGACAAAAAGCAAAGCAGGAGGGAGACCAGCAGAATGTAGGAGAGGTCTCGGTTGTTGGCCTTGACTACTGGAGTCTCTTGGAATTTTCTGAAGATCCCCAATATGCCTCCTGTGGAGACGGAGAAGAGTAGGGCCATGCCAGTGAGGAAAGACCCCAAATATTCTTCACAGGACAGGAAGGTGATGACCTTGGGGAAGCATTGAGCCCGGGCCTCGTTTGGATGCAGATCTTCTGGACACCTCAGGCAATGGTCTGCGTCTGATGAAAGGATGAGAAACAGCACATTGACTCCCCTTCCCGTCTCTACTCTTTACATTTTATGCATTCCTGTTGTCTTTCTTATTACTACTAGGGTTATTAACTGGGGTAGTACTGGAAGGGGCATGATTCTGGTTTGAGAGGCAACATAGAGTGCTTTCCTGCCAAGCGAGGCTTGCTGAGCCCCTTCAATCTCCAAAGTTAGCAAAGTTCCTCAGATGCACTGTCAAGGCAGCCCACAGCCTGGAAGGCACATTAGTAAGTGAACTGGGGTGTGTGGCCATATATTTTTCCTTGCAGTTATGCATCAATTCATATACCGGAAACTGTTTGACCCTCGCAGAACTCCATCCCATGCACGGGGTGAACATACCAGGATGAAGCGGAGGAGACACGACTATCGCTGGAAGCCCAGAAAGTCTGTGCAGTCTGGTGGGCAGAGCCCTGGACCATCCACTGCCCCTCCACAAACCCACATGGAGAGTGGCATTTTCCACCATTGGTGCTCAGACTTCTGTGTTGCCCATCATGGTTGTGCATGGCACACAGCCCTGTCCATGCTTCCTGCAGCTGCAGATTTGCTCTTGCAAGCATTCTCAGGGCAAAGAGAAGCTGCACGTGCTGTGCAAGGTCAAGAAGATGAAGACAGCCCCCAACAAGCATTCCCAGGTCAGGCCATGCAAGCAGCCTTCTCTTGACAAGGTCGCTGCAATCATGCCTGAGTGGAGGGTTTTGATTTAAGGTTGCACCTCTCTGCTGGGATTCCCCGGCTGCATTACTAATCCCAGGCCTAACTCCCATCAATAGTCAGTGAATAAATGGAAAGGGGTGCTGTTCTCCCACCCAGGATTCATCCAGTCTGAGCCCCAGTCCCTCAAGATTCATTCAGCCTGACATTGGGGAAGAACCCACCAAAAGGGCATGCAAGCCACTCTGGATTCCTTCCTGAAAGTGTGTCTAAGATTCCAGCTCTGCACCTTGGGAATTCCATCATTGCCTCCCCAGCCCCCATCCAGACCATCTTCTGCCACAAGCTCTCCAACAAGGCACTTTGCCAGTGCCGACAGCCCTTCCTTCTCCGCTCTGTTCAGTGGAGACAGTCACCCCTCCTTGAGTTGAGCAGAGGGACAATCAGGGCAGACTGAGGAACTGAGTCCCATCTTTTGCTCATCCACCCCTTTCACTCACCCAGGTGAGAGGTGGCTGGAGAAGGACAAAAATTGGACACTAACATGGGGGCACTAGCAGCTGCCTGATTTGTCCTCAATGGCCCTCCCAACTGAGTAGCTGCATCAGCTCCTCCACAGCCATGAAATTCCACTCCTGGCAGCACTTCCCTGACTGGGAACAAACCTAGTTTTGAAAGGCGGTTGTGATGCTGATTCAGACACAGCCGCAGAATCAATGGGTTCCTGTGAGCCGCACTGAGTCTCTCAGCCCAGTCTACCTGACAGGGTTCTTGTGAGGACAGCCCTGAGCGATGGAGGAGAATAAGAGAAACCACCTGTAGTTTCTGAAGGAAAATTCCTGGATTGAAGGGAAATGAATAAAAATATGTGGGAATACTTACAATATGGAATTCCAGGTTCAGCCCAAACGAAAGCACCTTCATTTGAAAATGTTTTATACCTTGTTTTTCAACATTAGAAAGGCTTAAAACGTAACTGAAACCCCCCCAGTTGTTTAGAATTCCATGAAAACACCCCATTCCCAATCCATGTCACGCTATGCTGCAGCCCACCATGCGCAGCTGAGTCTCGGACCCACATGTCCTCCCTCACAACATTCCCATAAATATGTTAATCCTCCAAATAGAAACATAGAAACAGAGTGAGTCAAAAGGGTTCTCCTGGGCCATCTACTCTGACCCCCATGTCCATCTGGCTCCACTTACTACAGCCAGCTCGGCTCCATGCCCTAAAGAACACAGGACTTGTTCCTAAAAAAATCCTCTTTGCCCATCAACCATTCCTGGCATTTTCCTTGGTGACAGTGCCAACAAGAGGAGAAAACCTCAGTCCACCATACAGATGAGGCCGCAGAAGATCTGAAAGCTGAAGAATGTTCCTTATCTGCAAGCCACCCAGGTCTCCTTAAGGAAGCCGCAAAAGGGGGGACTAGGTTTCTATGTAAGAGGAGGGGAATGACTGCACAATACGTTTCTCATCACATGCCAGGACTTCAGGAGGGGCACTATGGAGGGAGAGGAAGGTATGCTGAAGAGCTCCAATGACGAGAATGGAGGGAGTTTTCTGGAGAGATGGAGAAGACAAGGAGCAATGCAAGCTCATGTCATGGTCGGATCCTTCCAGGGAGTGCCTCTCCATCTGCACTCACCCACCTTCCCGAGTGGAGATGGTTCCTTCCGCACACGGAGCGCAGTCATAGCAGCACAGGGGCTCTCCTTCCCTTGCCAACTTGAAGAATCCCGGGCGGCAGCTCTCCATGCACCTGGCCTGAGGAAGGGGCTGAGCGAGAGGGAAGGAGCGTCAGGGCAGGAGTCTTGGGTGCTGATTGACTGGAGGGGAGACAGAGCTGGAGAGGTTGGAGAGGATGTCCGGGATTTCAGCATGTTGCATTAATGAACCCAGCCTGTGAAGCTGGAGCACCTGGACATCCCTCCAAAGATTGTCCCCTTTTACATCTCATGCCTTGTATTAATGTCTTAAATGGCTGAACATCTGATGAGCCAGAATGTTAGCAAAGGAAAGGGAAATGAAAACAAAGGAATGACAGATATGGTTTCCTTCACCTGATCTTGCCATCGGGACCACACAATGGGATCTCGGTGGATGGTGCATTTGGGGCTAGGCAAGCCTTGTCTTTCTAGACTGCCAACTTTCACATTTACAGCAGTCCAGTTGGGAAACCCCACCCAATTCACGAGGTCCAGGTTAGATGCCAACTCTCCGTTCTCATCCAAATACACCCCATCAATTGAATGATTTTGAAACTGGGAGTCTCTCAGGAAAGGGTGGAGCTGGAGGAACACAGAAAGAAGCATTATTTGAGAAGGCACATCTCATATCACCCAGGTTTTGCGAATAGCTGTTCCCAGGTTAATGTGGCTCAGTGTCACTCTGACTATGCTGAAAGCACTGATTTCATTTCTGGATACCCATCGCGTACTTCGGAATTTAGGAGGCGTTGTTAGAAGCATTGTCACAGAAGGAAGAGCGAGGGCAGCTCCTCTGAAGGCAACATTTCAGACATCCTCAGGAGCAGTAAAGGGACGTTTCTGCTCCAGAACTTTAGAAAGTGACATGGTAGAGCTTTTTAGTGCGCTCAACAAGATTTCTTCCTGAGGAGTCTCCCAGGAATCCCACCACAGTGGATTTGGAAAGGATCGAGAAGTGCATCTCGTCACTTGAACCCTTAATTCCCATCATGCACTCCTGAAGGATCCATCGGAGCTTGTGGCCTTGTCCTGTGATATCCCACCCATTCCTGGAAGAGTGCTGTTATTTCGAATCAGTCCTTTCATTTCTAGGCTGAGCATGCCCAGTTGATCGTGTCTCTCCTCGTGTGCCTGAGTTTCAGGCCACGCATCACCCTTCCTGTCCTCCTCTGGAGGCCTCCCTGTTTCTCTTACTGAGCTCTTGTGCATTTAATGTCCGCACTTCCCCGGTCAAGTCATTCATGATATGTGATTTTCCGCATCCCCTGCACTATTATTATTATTATTATTATTATTATTATTATTATTATTACTATTACTATTACTATTACTATTACTATTATTATTATAACATTTCTTTGCTGCCCCTTGCCAAAGCCTCGGGGCGGCTTACAACACAATAAAATACATTGAAATATATTGAAATACAATAGAACATAATAAATTACCATTAAATACAAAAATACAAAAAATACACTGAGTTTCAAACATAATAATATAAAATTAAAATTAACAGTATAAAATAAGTAAATACATAATATAGGAGGAGAAAAGAGAAGGAAGAATAAGTTGTCCTGGCCAGATCATATATTTTAACAATTAAAATGATGTTTCAATAAAAAGGGCTTTACCTGGCGCCGAAAAACCAGTAACGACGGTGCCAGGCGGACCTCTTTGGGGAGTGAATTCCATAGGTAGGGCGCCACCGCAGAGAAAGCCCTCCTCCGAGTACTTACTCTCCTAATTTCTTTCCTGGAGGGTTCCCGGAAAAGGGACTCTCCCGCAGATCTCAAAGGGCGGTCAGGCATATACGGACGTAAGCGCTCATTTAGGTAGCCAGGACCCAAGCCGTTTAGGGCTTTATAGGTCATAACCAACACCTTGAATTGGGCCCGGGCTTCAATGGGAAGCCAGTGAAGCTGACAGAGGACTGGAGTCATGTGAGCGTAACGCCCCGTCCCCGTCAGCAGCCTGGCAGCTCTATTTTGCACCAATTGAAGTGTTCGGACCATCTTCGGGGAAGCCCCACATAAAGTGCATTACAGAAGTCTAGGCAGGAAGTCACCAGTGTGTGTGCCATTGCCACTGTGCTCCCCGACCTCAGAATTCCCCTTGCCTTGTGGTGCCCACTCACTGCTCCGGCGCTCTCAGGTTGCCTCCAGGATGGCCACCCGCTTTCCCTTGCTGCACATGGCTGCCTCTCTCACCTTAGGCAGAGCACCAGGCATGGCATGGAGGTTGCAGGCCACTACCAGGTGGAAAGGTTCCAGGTCCATATTCCCTGACTCTGGATTCTACCTTTCCCCCTAGATTGTGACATTCTGGCCTTTTCTCTCTCCTACCTGAATGTGATCAGTGTAGTCCCGGATCCTCTGCCCCTCTCTCCTCTTCCACTCCATCTGCACTGTCACCCTCCAACTAGCTCTCCATGTCAGCTCACCCGCTGGGATCGTACTTGCTGACATAGGTCACCCCGACCAGCTGGGGCACCATTCCCTGCCCCTCCCAGCCAGGAACCTGCATGTATCCTGGGGTGAGGAATGCACACACAACGAAGGGCAGACCGTGTTCAGCTGGGCATACCAGGTCACACATGCATTGCCTTGTATTCTGAAACCCGGCAATGCAGCAAGCCCCATTATTCCCATGTCAAGGAATGTGAGCAAGGACCTGTGCTGTCCTTGTACAGACTTGTATTTACATGCATTGCCTCAGTGTGACTCAAAGCAACTCCACCGGCCAGGAGCAGCTGGACTCAGTCCTAGGAATCCAGGGGAGGGGACCCAAAGAAGGACCAGAAAAGAGAGTGTTCCACCTGCCCCTTCACTGGGAAACTCTCAACTCCATTCTCACACTGTAAGTATAACAACTAAGAACATGATGATTTGAGAGAATACCTGCCATGGAGGAATCTGGTGTCCCTCTCGCCTGCCTCCATGCTCCTTGTTCTTCCTCCTGAATCTAGAGGAAACAGCCACATCCACGGCATGGGCAACAGCCTGGACGGTGCTGTAAGAGAAGAAGCTGTCCAGAGAGAGTGTTAGCTCCTTGTCCACTTGGGGAAGGCCCTCTGGTTCATCCTCCTCTCTGCATCTCAGCCACTCTTTCACTGACAGAGCATGGTTTGAATATGAACACTTGAAAGCTGTCTTCACAAACGCACCCATACTTGCATGCACATTCGGAAAAAAATCCAAGTTGGCCCTTTTACTTTTTTGGGGAAGGAAGGAAAAATATGCATACACGTGCTGCAATATTGTTGCACCTTGTGCAGAAGCTAAAGCCACAGTAAAGTCGCACATAGTTGTGGTGATCCAGACTTTTCCATTAACAGGTTGCATGAACTTTCGAATAAGTAATTCAACAATTTGTAATCCATAGGAGGAGAAATCCAACTCTTCAAAATAAATGAAGACATTGATTTCTACCACAATTTTCCATGACTGCCACCCTGCTGGTGCATTACCCGATTTCATTTCTGAGAAGCTGCGTGAAAAAACCACGCAAATGCCATTCCTGAGGAGCTCCGGTTTCAGGGTCCTCATGAACTTCTCTGCATGCTCAGTGTCCTGTGAGAAGAGCCCCACCATCATCCACCGGAAGTGCAGCAGCAGCCTGACGATCCCTGGGTACTGGAGGCCTTCTTCCGGGAGCATCCTGTACAAGGAAGTGGACTGGCTTTTTTCTTTCCCGACCTGAGTGCTGAAAGCATAAGTGACCTGTGAGAGAAAGGATGAGAGACACTGATGGATTGCTTCATTTCAGCATGAAATCAAAAGGGACTGATGAGGTCGCACGTAGCCACTGCCAGCCCTCTTGGCTCTGGCCTCTTGGCAGAGCAGCAGAGGCAGAGGCTGGGAGCAAGGCTGACTGGCCAGGGGACTGGTGAAGGCAAGGCAGGGGCTGGGCAGCGGAGCCGAGGGCCAGGACCAGCGGAGAGGAAGGGGGGGCAGAGGGGACAGAGCTGCCAGGAAGAAGCAGGGGGGTTGGGGGCGTCCCTTGTCTGCCTCCCTTGGCTGCGGGCCAGGCCGTCCGGAGACTCCCCTCCCTGAGACACAGAGGTTTGATTGTTTGTTTGTTTGTTTGTTTGTTTTCTTTTGTTTGTGCTGAGCTGTGCTGTGCATTGTTTTTCTTCCAATTTAAATTTAGGATTTTTTTATCCTTGTGTGTGTGCGCAAGTGCGTTTCTGTCTGGGAGAACTGGGCAAGTGAGAGGAGCTGCAGGGCAGACAAGGCGGGGGACCAAGGTCAGGTCTTGGAAGGGACCCCGATGGCAGGTCAGGAGGCGGCCTTGGCAGAGTCACGGGGGTTGCTGTCCGCTGCAAGAGGCGTGACGTGTCCGCCATTCTCCCCCAGGAGAGGCAGGGATACACTCACCCTCAGTGTAAGATGGGGACCCTGCTAGAAGAGGAGGTGAGGGGCCTGAGGGCTGAGAGCTCCCCACACCCCCCCGGAGCAGCCCCCCCTGGACAGAGGGCTGAGGGAGAGGCCACAGAAGAAGCAGCTTTGGAGACGTGGAGGCATGTCACCCACAGGAGGAGGAGGCCATCACGGCCTCCTCCTCCTCCGGGCACGAACCTGGAGGTGGGAAACAAGTTCTCTCCCCTTGGGAGGCTGGGGCTGGGGAGGCCTTGGGGGACCAGCAGGACCCCCAGCCTGGGACAACAGGTGGCAAGGGGGCTGCTCCGGGAGAGGCAAGGGCCAGGGCATGTCCTCCCAACAGCACCGGGAAGGCCCGGCGGCGGGTGATTGTTGTTGGGGACTCCCTGCTGAGGGGTACTAGGTGGCAGTGTGCTGCCCCGACCAGGAGGCAAGGGAGGTGTGCCACCTGCCAGGTGCACACATCCAGCTTGTGAAGGACAGAGTGGAACGTCTTGTTCACTCCGGGGGTCAGCAGCCGCTCCTCGTGATCCATGTTGGCACAAACAACCTGGCCAGGCAGGGGGTGGTTGGGACCACCAGGGACTTTGAGGCCTTGGGGAAGAAACTCAGGGAGCTGAAGGCCCACGTGGCCTTCTCGTCAATCTTTCCTGTCCAGGGAATTGGGCCAGGAAGGGACAGGGGGGCCTCTGAGAGGAACAAATGGCTTGCGGTGTGGTGCCAGAAGGAATGCTGCAGGTTCCTCAACCATGGCCCTCGTTTTCTTGCCAATGGACTTCTGGCAAGAGATGGGTTACACCTCACGAGGATGGGGAAAAGGTCCTTTGGAGGTGCTCTAGCGAGCTTCATCCGGAAGACTTTAAACTGAGCTGGGGGCGGGATTCAGGCCCCCCAGCAACGTGTCCGCACTGGACAAGTGTGCGGGGAGGATCAGGGCTCTGGGAGCATGGTTTTAGAGGTACTGCAGGGACTGACAGGATTCCTACAGAGAGGGGCCAGGTATCGGGGAGGATGGGAGGAAGGAGGAGGCTGGGAACTCCAGGGAAGGGAAGCAGCAGGAAGGAGATGAGGTGCAGGTACACCAATGCTAGGAGCATGGGTAATAAGCAGGAAGGGCTTGAAGCTCTCCTGGGAATAGGAGGGTCTGACCTGGTGGGAATCACAGAAACTTGGTGGGATGAAAGGCAAGTCTGGAATGTGAACATAGAAGGGTATCACCTTTTTAGAAAGGACAGGAAGGGAAAGAGATGTGGGGGTGTGGCTTTATACATCAGAGAAGGGACACGATGCAGTGAGATAGACTGCAGCACGGGGGGATTCAGTAGAGGCCTTCTGGGTTAAACTTCGGGGTTTTGACAGGGAAAGAGACCTGACAGTGGGGGTATGTTATCACCCTGCAGGTCAACTTGAGACCCTGGATGATGTCCTGACAGGCCAGATTCTAAGGATACCGAGGGGAGAGACACAGTAATTATGGGAGATTTCAGTCTCTTGGATATTGGTTGGGAGACTCACTCGGCGGTGACAGCCAGGTCACGTTGATTCCTAGAAGCTACTTAGAGAGTTGGCAGGGGTTCTCTCACACCCGCTGGCCTCCATTTTTGAGACCTCATGGAGAACGGGGGAAGTTACAGAGGACTGGAGGGTGGCATCAATGGTCCCAATTTTCAAAAAGGGTAGTTGAAAGGACATGGGGAATTACAGACCAGTTAGCCTTACGTCCCCTGTAGGAGAAACAATAGAAAGGCTCATAATCGCGAGAGATCTAGTGATGCTAGATAGGGAAGGGAGGCTGACAGCCACACAACACGACATCCTCAAAAACAGGTCCTGCCAGACAAACCTTGTGGAATTCTATGACAAGGTTTCGAGATGGCTAGATGGAGGGGATACAGTGGATGAGGTATACGTGGATATTAGCAAGTCCTTTGACAAAGTGCCCCATGATATCCTGGTGGAGAATCTGAGCAGTTTTGGGATACACCAAAGCACGGTCCGGTGGATTAGGGCATGGTTGACGGACCAAAAGCAGAAGGTAAGACTTAGCGGGGAATCATCGGGATGGCGGCCAATGACATGCGGAGTCCCCCAGGGCTCTGTCCTGGGGCCGATCCTGTTTATTCTTTGCATTAATGACATGGAAGAAGGGCTGAACTGTCTGCTGATCAAATTTGCAGACGACAAAAAACTGGAGCAGTGGCCACAACTGAGGAGCAGGTACTGCAGATCCAGAAGGATCTGGACAGACTATGGAAGTGGGCAGGAGACAACAGGATGGCGTTCAATGTGGAGAAGTGCTAGGTCTTGCTCTTGGGGCATAGGAATAGGTTTCCTAAGTACAGGTTAGGTCACAGGTGGCAGGAGAGCAGCACTTGTTAAGGGAACCTGGGGTTACTGGTTGACTGCAGGCTAAATATGAGCCAGCCGTGTGATGCCGTGGTCAAGAGGGCGAACACCACCTTTGGCTGCATAGCCAGAACTGAGGCTTCTAGATCAAGTTTGGTATTACTACCACTGTACATGACTCTGGTGCGCCCGCAACTGGAGTATTGTGTTCAGTTTTGGGCTCCTCATTACAGGAAGGATATAGCCAGCTTGGAGTCAGTGCATCATAGGGCCACAAGGTTGGTGGCCGGTTTGCAGGGGATGCCGTATGAGGCAACACTGAGGGAAATGGGTCTCTTCAGCCTGGAGAAGAGAAGACTCAGAGGGGATATGTTGGCAACATACAGGTATGTGAGGGGGTGTCCCATGGAGATGGGTAGAGACCTGTTCTCCCCTGCAGAGGAAGGCACGATGTGCTCCAACACAGAAAAGCTGAGGGAGCCAAGGTTCCATATGGATGCCAGGAAGCACTTCCTGACAGTCAGGACCCCGAGGGTGTGGAATGGGCTTCCCCAGGAGGTGGTTGAGGCACCATCGGTGCAGGTGTTCAAGGATACGCTGGACGTCCACATGGTGGGCATGTCGTGAGCGGAGCCGGCTGGTGCCTGAGGTCAGACTAGATGGCCCGGGAGACCCCTTCTTACTCGCTCAGTTTTCTGTTTCTATGTCCTCGAATTATGGGAACATACCAATGAAATATAATCCTCATAAAGCATGATTTGAAAGAGAACAATGCTGAAAATGTTCAGAATAATATAGTATTTATCATTAAACATTGAGCCTTTAACTATCTGCATGAAACATGGTTTGACAGGATGCAACACTGAGTCTTTTCTTGAAAATGAAGTGCTTTACCATTCTTAGTTTAAAACACTGAGAAAAAGAGGGCAGGAGCGGCCTGACCTTTTGAGTATCTCGAGGTTTTCCATCCTTTTATAAATTTCCCTTAATAAATTTTCCCTATTTTCAGTCTGGCTAAGAGGAGACTCAGGAGCAAATGTTGGTGTCATACAGGTATGAGAGGGAATGTCAAACGGAGGTGGGTAGTAACCTGTTCCCCCCTACACAGGAGGGCAGGTTGTGCTCCAATGGAGATAAGCTCTTATTACCAAGGTTCACTTTGGATGCCACGAAATACTTCCTGACAGTGAAAACGCCGATGATACAAAATGGGCTTCCACGGGAGGTGGTTGAGGCCCCTTCATGAGGGTGTCCAAGGACAGACTAGACAGGCACATGGTAGGCATGTTCTGAGTGCAGCTGGCTGGAGCCGAGGTAATACTAGATGACCTGGGAGGGCCCTACTGACTTGTTCTTTTCCTATGTTTCCCATCTGTTTTCAGGCAGAGCAAACTCAGGGAGCATGGAGTGATAGCCTTGGTTGGATGTTGAGCTCACCAATGACCAGATCTATATTGTGGCTCGGCATTTCAGCAGGGTAGGGGGACTGTCCTGGGTCCCACCACGTGAAACCCAATCAACATGGAGAAAGCTAGAGGTGATGCTGCTGGTGTAGCCCTGCACCTGCTGACCAGGAGCTGGGCTGCTTGGAACCCATGTTCGTTACCCAGGGGCACCAACTATGGTATGGCTTGACTCCGTCAAGGGAGCCACAGCCTGGAATCGGCAAATGCTGACCAGGTCTGTAAAGGACAAGATGTTTGGGAGGGTCTCCATTCAAGTGGAGACTGGCCGTTGGTTGACTTGGCTGTAGCGGGGGGTCAGACTACATTCCAAAGGAGGCTCCTTCCACCTTGCTCTGTCTCTCTGATTCCCAAGAAAACGTCACAGAAATGGGAGAGGAAATGGTTAATAGGGTTAGTCAAACACTGATGCCGTGGACACCCTCCTGGGCTCTCGGAGTCACTCTAGCCCTCCAGCATTGTATGATGGGAAAGAAAATAAAATTACCCTGGAAGCCCATGATATGCTTGACCCTGAAGTGCAGAATTATTTGCTCTATATCTCGTCCAAATAAAGAAAACATTTTTTT
>NW_025336269.1:23098-25749 GCF_004798865.1 Varanus komodoensis | reverse complement strand
ATCTCACTGATGGGGATGGGAAGGCAGAGGGGTGCAAAGGCAAGGAGGGGGGGCATGTTCTGGGGCCCGTTGCCCACCATTGCCCTGCTGGCCTTGCTGCCTGAGAGTTCATCGGCTGCGTTTTCCTGAGGTAGGTGTCAGCTGGAAGAAATCACCCTAGCTTTGTTTGCTACCACTAGCGGTGCTGCTTGGCTGCCCGTGGTGGCTTTGTTTGCTATCGCTAGCTGCCTGGCTGCCCTAGCTTTGTTTGCTACCTCTAGAGGTGCTGCTTGCCTGCAGGCCAGAGACTTACCCAGTCTTTTCATTAGAGGCAGTTTGATTGAACGTGTTTGGTCAAAATGCACCTTCTGTTGCTGAGAAGCTGGCACTGAAGACGTAGCCTCCCACGCGGAAATACTTGCGTGGCTGCAGCTCAGCCCTGTGCCAGCTCCAGGGGCATTTGGCCTCCCACCTCCCACAGGAGGCCTCTGGGAGCAGCAGCAGCAGCTGGATGAAGAGGGCCACTCTGCCGGCGCTTGGCTCGGCCTCCATCCTGCCCCTTTCAGCCCAGTAGAGGAGCAGTTAGAGGAATTTCCTTCTCAATGGAGAAGGAGCCCGGCCAGGCAAGGCTCCCTCTGAAGGAAGTAAGAATAAGTGCCTGCATGTCAGACTCCACTGCAGCCCCAGCCTATCCCTATCCCTTAGCAGGATGGCAGGGAAGGAGGCGCCCTCCCCTTTGTGCCTGCATGGATGGCCATGAGCGGCACCTGCGGGGATGTGGCAGAAGCTCTTGGTATTCGGATGTAAAACAGCATGGTCAAACCTAACTCAGGGATTCCAATCTACTTTGGCCCCAGAGGGCTCATTTGATTGGAATTGGCTACTCTTCTTGCAAACCCATCTGGAAGAAACACATCCTAAAGAGATGGAATACAGGTTGGTTTGGTCCAAGCTGGTTGAGGAGAAAAACCTCTAATATGGTATTGGTGCACCAGGAAGAATCTACATGTGTGAGTACATGTTTGCACTGGGTTTTGTGTAGAGTTTTATGTTGACTGTTTGTGAAATTTTGTTTTTCATTGCTGCTGTCTGTGTTTTCTGTGTTGCCTGTTTGTATTTTAAAGTGTTCCCCTTCTTGGAGGGATACATAGCCAAGAGTTGGGTTTCCTCAGGAAATGGAACCTCACACCAATCTTTCCTCATCAGGACATGGTTGAAAGCAAGGCGTGGATGGTGCTCTTGCCCCTGAGATGAGAATGTGTGAACCTGGCTTTGATTGAGAAACAGATTCATGAGGTCTTTTGCCAAAGCCCAAGCATGGCTGCGTCCGGCTAGGCAAAAGGTGATGATCAGGGCGCGCGTGTGTGTGCTTCTTTCCTTCACCCATTCCTTCTATAAAAGCCAGAACTAGGAAGGAAGGAAATGTGTGGCCCTTGAATTGGGGTTGCCAACACAGGTCCTACCCATCTTTCTGGACTTCCTCAATAAGCTTATCATGCGCGAAAGCCCTGGGAGAAGGAGGGGTTAAAAAGAAAAATTGTTTTGCAGGTCATCTTCTTGTCAGAAACCGGGAACACTGCTTTAATGTCTTGCAAGTTTTCCTGCCTCTTCAATCTGACTTACAGCCTTCCTAGGTAGGAAGATTTCATTCTTGTTAGATTAAATAATTGTGTTTGAAATTCCAGGAGGGGATGCTGATGGGCAGATGAAAGATGGAAAATATATATATATATACTGTTCGGAAGACGCAGTAGGAATCCGGAAAAAGATTCCCAGAGACATAAAGAAAAGGGTTTTATATTGGGAACATATTGCTGGTAAAGTCTTGAAAATGAAAAATCGTTGTGTTTAGCAATTAGCCTGAATAGTAGCAGGCTGGAATTCAATAGGGCAGAGTGTAAAATCAGGGGAAGACAGATTGCAGTTAACCATTAATAAATATTTCTGCCAAATTGGCTGGTTTTTCTACCACTGTTGAACTTGAAGCTGTTTGGACAGTGAGGTTTGAGTGAAAGGCAAAACGATTTTTATTCTGGATGTTGTGTGTATGCCATATCAGAATGAGAGTGGCAGGAATTCCTTGATTCAAGGGGTGCATGGTGCTTGGTGTGTGAGAGAATTTTAAATGTTTTGCTAAATTGTGATTTGGAACTTATTTTACTGGAAAAAAACATGGGAAGAAATGTGTAACTTTGGGAGTAAAGACAAGAAAAACAAATGAAATAAGGAGGAATAGTCTACCTTGCTAAGAGCACTCCCATTATCAAAAGAGATAGTAACTGGAGCATTTTCTCTGGGTTTGGTCTGGCCAACTGAATTCAGCGGAATTTGTGCTAGAATATTATGTGATTTATTTATTTATTATTTATTAAAACATTTTTATGCAGCCCCATTCGCCGAAGACTCGGGGCGGCTTACAACAGTTAATTAATAAATATAAACATTAAAAATCCAAAAAATACAATATAAAATAAGCCACCCTGGCCAAATAAAATCAAATAATACTAACAGTTAAAATGCCGCTTAAATAAAAAGGTCTTCTCCTGGCGCCGAAAAGCAAATAACGACTGCGCCAGGCGGACCTCTCTGGGGAGCACGTTCCATAAGTTGGGCGCCACCGCAGAGAAAGCCCTCCTCCGAGTAGCCACCCTCCTAATTCCTTTCACGGAGGG
>NW_025336269.1:1242-22706 GCF_004798865.1 Varanus komodoensis | reverse complement strand
CCGCTGCTGTTACCTGAGCTTCCAGTGAGAGCTCCGGGTCGAGAAGCACTCCCAAGCTGTGGACCTTGTCCCTAGGAGGGAGTGCAACCCTGTTCAGGGCAAGGGTCAATTCACCCTCTCCAAAGCCCAATCCGCCAACAAACAGGACCTCCGTCTTGCCTGGATTGAGCTTCCGTTTATTGGCCCTCATCCAGCCCATTACCTCGGCCAGGCACCGGTTCAGTACAGCCACTGCCTCACCTGGATTGGTGGAAAATGAGAGGTAGAGCTGGGTATCATCAGCGTACTGATGGTTCCGCAGCCCACACCTCCTGATGACCTCTCCCAGCGGTTTCATGTAGATGTTAAACAGCAAAGGGGACAAAATGGACCCCTGCGGTACTCCATGGCATAACTGCCATGGCGCAGAGCCATAGTCCCCCAGCACCACCTTCTGGAACTGGCTGTTGAGATAGGAGCAGAACCACTGCAAAGCAGTGCCTCCGACCCCCAACCCCGCAAGCCTATCCAGCAGGATACCATGGTCGATGGTATCGAAAGCCGCTGAGAGGTCCAGGAGAACCAACAGGGACGCACTCCCCCTGTCCTTCTCCCTGCACAGGTCATCGTACAGGGCGACCAAGGCAGATTCAGTACAGTACCCGGGTCTGAAGCCGGACTGAAATGGGTCCAGATAATCAGTTTCATCCAAGAGTGCTTGGAGTTGTCCCGCCACCACTCACTCTAACACCTTGCCCAGAAACGGGATGTTGGCCACAGGTCTATAGTTAGTGGCCATCTCTGAATCCAGTGACGCCTTCTTCAGGACTGGTTGGACTACTGCCTCCTTTAAAGGGGCAGGCACCCGACCCTCCCTCGGAGAAGCGTTAACCACTTCCAAGATACAGATCCCAATCCCGTGCTTGGAATTCTTTATTAACCAAGACGGGCAAGGGTCCAATAGGCAAGTGGTGGGACGTACTTGTTGTACTTGGGCTTGGCTATTCCACATAGGCAAGAAAAGGGGGAATGGTCTGGCAGGAAGGTACCACCACTTTGTGGGTACTGCAGAAGCTACACACACAAAGCCTCTGAGAATGTACAGAGTTCAAAGTACTTTGGGAAGTTTGAGCAGCTCTGCTTCCAGTCACAGGTTCTAAAAAGAAAGTCTTCGAGTATCCAGAAAACTCTCAAGGGAAATCTTGGTTTCTTAGGGAAAAAAGAAAAGTTCTGTAAATGAAGAAAGGCATTTGAGGTCCTTTGAGTATTCAAAGCTTGCATTTGCCTCAAGAAAAATTCTGCCTGTGATGGTTTGGGTTAAAACAAAGACCCTTTAGCACTCTCAGTGAGGAGCTAGGGTTTTTTTTTTTTCTTAGAAAGGGAATCTTTCCAAAAAGCAATGTTATGAGCATGTGTGTTAATGTTTTGTGTCAGCCATCAATTTCTGCATTCTGAGTGTAACATCTTGTCCTTGCTATTACAGCTGAATGACTGGGAGGGAATGGATGAAACTCTGGGGCTGTGTTTGTGTGCGTGCACGCGGATGCAGTGGGAAGAGTTTCTTTTCAAATCAATAAGGCTTCTTTACCCTTGAGCTCAACAAAAAAAATTGTTTCCTTTTTTCCTTTTGCAATGCTGCCAAATATTCATGATAGTGATATTGTTGCTACTGTTGTTACTGTCATTGATGGTCCAAAAAAAACTTTTTTTCCCCTTACAATAGCCTAATGTTTCTTGGGTACTGAGCCCACTTGCCAGCCCAAGGATGAGGGCAGCTAAAATGGAAAGTTCTCAAAATTTCTTTCCATGAACATAAGCATGCATACGTTCATCTAAATGCGCTAGCATTAATTCTTAGGTGAAATGTGTTTAGATCTGTTTGTGTTATCAATGGGTTGGTGCATTTTGTATCTATGTGGTAGAATATCATCTCTAATCAGAAATTGTGTAAAACAGTTCTCATTGTCCATCAGGAAGCATATTTCTCTTAAGCCTAGGCAAGAAATAATTTGTGCAACACAAGTTCAACAAAGGATTTCTTTTGGTTGCATTTTTGCATTGGTTGGATTGATTTCAGCATCCCAAACATTTTCTTCTGGAGACTGTGCTAAAGAGTCTCAAAAAGGACAGACTTTACATTTTGAGGATTCTCTATACTAATGTAGATCTCTCTGTCACTGCCTCTAACCAACTTCCGTGAAGAAGTGTAAAAGCGTTGGGAAAATTTGGATGAATCCTGTCTGAAAAGCATTACTCCTGTGTGCCTTTGCATTGTGGGATCAAATCCTGTCTTCCTTCTCAAAACCAAGCTGTCACTATTGAAAATGGTATTCTCCCGCTCCTTTCTCTCACCTTTAGTTGTAGGCTACAATAGACAAATATACATTATAAATAGTCATTGTTGGAATTCAATTTACAATAATCTTTTGATAGCCCAGAGGGCTTCATGTGCCCTGATCATGCAGAATGTTTAGAGTCGAGATGGGACTTCATGATGATGAGCTCATCATGTATAGTTTCTAGTATCATGAATTTGCATGTCTGAACAGACCTGGAGATGGGTTAAAGTGTCAATACAGGCATTTAGAAATGTAATTGCATTGTTACAGTATGATTGACTGAAATTTCTTTACCTGTTCTGTATGCGATGACATCAGAAACTTACTGTAAGCTCTGCATTCTGCCAGCATTTGCCCTGTACCTGCATGTGACGGAGAGTGTACAAAAACTCTCTCGTTGGGTTGAATCTTTGCAGCAGAGTGCACCTCTGCCTGCCCTGTAATGCATTATATTGAGTACCGTGAGAACCTTGGGGTAAATACAATAAAGTCACAGATGGTCTGGATGCTTGGTCTTTCCCATGAACCCGAGTTTTATTCCCTCTTCTCAAATTGAGATTCCTGGATACTGACAAATGCACACTCACTTTCACATGGCATACACACAACATCCAGAATAAAAATCTTTTTATATTTTTCTCAAAATTCACAATCCAAAGAGCTGCAAGTTCAACAGGGGGAGGAAACCAGCCAATCTGGGCAGAAATATTTATTAATGGTTAACTGCAATCTTTCTTCCCCTGATTTTGTACTCTGCCCTGTTGAACTGCAGTCTGCTACTGCTCTAGAGAGCCAGTGTGGTGTAGTGGTTAAGAGCATGGGACTGGGACTCAGACGATCTGGGTTCTAGTCCCCGCTCAGCCATGGAGCCAACTGGGTGACTTTGGGCCAGCCACAGACTCTCAGCCCAACCTACCTCACAGGGTTCTTGTTGTGGGGTAAGATGGAGGAGAAGAATGATGTAAGCTGCCTTGAGCCCTTTGTAGGAAAAAGGCAGGATACAAATCGAAAAAATAAAATAATAAATAATAATAAACACAACCATGCAAATTGCCAAAACTTAACCAGCAAATGTCCCCAAAATATAAATAAACAGCCTCTTCTTGATCTCTCTGGGAATCCTTGCAGGATTCCTACTCTGAGAATTCTCAACAGTATATTCCGTTTTTCCCATCTTTCATCTGCCCATCTGCATCCAAATTTCAGATACAATTTTTTAATCTAACAAGAATGAAATCTTCTTACCTAGGAGGGCTGTAAGGCAGATGGAAGAGGCTGAAAAACTTGCAAGACATTAAAGCAGTGTTTCCAGTTTCTGACAAGGAAAGGACCTGCATAAAACTGTTTCTATAAAACCCCTCTTTCATACAGGGCTTTCACACAGGATAAGCTTACTGAGGATGTCCAGAAAACAGGGTAGGACCTGTGTTTGCAAGCCCAGTCCCAGGGCCACACAATTCCTTCCTTCCCAGTTCTAGCTCATATAGAAAGAACGGGGGAAGGAAAGAATCACAAACACAAATTGCCCTGATCATCACCTTTTGCCTAGCCAGACTCAGCCATGCTTGGGCTCAGGCAAAGGATCTCATGAATCTGTTCCACAATCAAAGGCAGATTCACTCATCCTCATCTCAGGGGCAAGAGCACCATCCATGCCTTGCTTTCAACTGTGTCCTGAAGAGGACAGATTGGTGCGGCTGTGTGGGGAGCTTCTATTTCCTAAAGAACACCCAAAACCCACCCTGGGCTATGCCAACCTCCCAGAAAGGGGAACACTTTAAAATACAGACAGACAAGACAGAAAGCGCAGCCAGCAACAATGAACACAAGACTTTCACAAACAGTCAGGATCAAACTGTACACAAACCCAAGTGCAAACATGTACTCACACGTGTAGATCTTTCCTGGTGCACCAAAACCATATTAGAGCTTTTTCTCCTCCACCAGCTTGGACCAAACCAACCCTTTTTCCATCTCCGTAGGATGTATGTTTTCCAGATGGTTTTGCAAGAGGTGTAGCCAATTCTAATCAAATGAGCCCTCTGGGGCCAATGTAGATTGGAAACTCTGAGTTAGGTTTGACCATGCAGTGTTACATAAAAATACCAAGTGCTTCTGCGACAACCCCGCAGTAGCCGCCCATGGCCATCCACACCACCCCGCATTTTTATGCAGAGGAGTCCATGGGGGAGTAAGCCGAGATTCTGAGACCCCCATGCTTTCAGGATGTCCACACCCAAAGCCAACGTGCAGTTAGGTTCAAAACCAGATCTAATTACATTGACCAGCCTGCAAAATAGAAGAGATGGCCAGTATCTGTGCTTTCACAATGGAGAGAAATTTGGCCAAAATTACCATCTCTCCCGCCCAGGATAAAGGGCCCCAAACCCACGATCCCGGCTTCGTCTCCAAATTTTCAGAAAATCCCATTTTCCAATTCATGTGGAGGAAATAAAACTTGGGTTTGTGGTAAGAATCAAGTGTTCAGACTATCTGTGGCTTTATTGTTCGGCCCATTTTTCCCTCAGTAGACTCCCAATAAAGCATTACCGGGACGGCAGAGATATACTTGCTGCAAGGTTTCAATACAACTACAGGGTATTGTATACCCTCCTGGTCACGTACACAGCCATAGAGCATTTGATGACAGAATGCAGACATTACAATAAGATTCTGAGATTGTCTCATAGAGAACAGATGAAGGAATCTCAGTCAATCATACAGTTACAGTGAGATTGCATTGTTTCTAATTGCAGTGTATAGACACTTCAGTTGAGTAACTTGAACCCATCTCCAGGTCTGATTAGACATGTAACTTCGAGCTACTGAGAAACTATTAATGAGCTCATAAACTCATCCAGACTCAGACCCTAAGTATTGCATGTGCACCGTTCTGAATGGCCAGGGCACAGGGAGCCCTGTGGGCAAGCAGAAGATACTTCGTTGTAAATGGTGAGTTCCAACGAGGATTATTTAATAATTGTGAAGGTATATAATGTATGTTTGGACTAAATGGCCTCTCTACTGTAGCTAACAGCTAAAGGTGAGAGTTAGGAGCGGGGGCGGAATGCCATTTTAAACAGCGACTTACCTTGGTTTGAGAAGGAGAACACAATTGATTCCACAATGCAAAAGCAAACAGAAGCAATGTTTTTCTGACAGGATTTATCCTAATTGTCCCAACACTACCGGTAGTTGTCCTGCATGGCTACCCGTTGCACCTCACAGTATCAGGTCCAGCAGGCCACTGACTTACCAATCTTGTTCATTAGAGGAAGGTTGATTGAAAGTGTGTGGTCGAAATGTGCCTTCTGTTGCAGAGAAGCTGGCACTGAAGACGAAGTCTCCCGGCCGGAAATAATTGTGTGGCTGCAGCTCAGCCCTGTGCCAGCTCCAGGGGCATTTGGCCTCCCGCCTCACACAGGAGGCCTCTGGGAGCAGCAGCAGCAGCAGGATGAAGAGGGCCATTCTGCTGGCACTTTGCACGGCCTCCATCCTGCCCCTTTCAGCCCAGTAAGGAGCAGTTCAGGAATTTCCTTCTAAATGGACAAAGAGCCCGGCCAGGCAAGGCTCCAGCTGATGGAAGTGGGAATCAGTGCCAGCACGGCTGACTCCTCTGCAGCCCCAGCCTCTCCTGATCCCTGAGCAGGATGGCAGGGAAAGAGGCGCCCTCCCCTTTGTGCCTGGTTGCCAGACAGTCCTCTGCCATCTCAGGGGGGCCTCAGGGGGTTTAGGGTGGACCTGGGGGAAGGGGGTCCATGAGGTTTGGAAAGAAGAGCAGAAATGCATGATGTTTTCCATAATTGTATGGCCTCATGGCTGGGGCACCTCTGCGGCTTCTTGACAACCTTCCTCACTCCCAGGTGCAAGAGAGGCCCACTCTGAGAATGTGCCGATGTGGCCCTTGTGAAGCAAGCAGGACCGAGGGATCTTTCCCTCCTGTGCTTTGCAACTGGCTTCAACATGTGACCTGCTGCATCCCCCGTTTGCTATCCCCCCCCCCCGCCCGCAAGTATTGCTTCTGCAGTGAGGCATCCTGGCCCTGCAAAGCCCCTGCCTCTTTTGCCCCTTCTCATTCCTGGTGTGCTCAGTTTGTTCCCTGGATGTCATTCTCATGCTACCTGTATCTCTTAGTGCCACACCATCAACTCGGTGCCAACGGTTTCCCCTCAGTGCCCAGTTTCAGCTCCAGGGGTGGGACAGGCTGAGATGTTGCCAAAACGCTGCTCCTGCAGGGATGGCCAATAAGGGCAGCAAGAGGGAACCTCCCTGATGGAAGAAAGGTCCCATCAGCCCCCACCCAGATGCCTCTGAAAGACTCAGCGGAAGGTTCTTCCTCTCCCTCCCCTTCCCTCCCCTGCTATTGCCCTATTTCTCCTTTCCTTCCAGCTTGTTCCACTGCCCATTCCTGGCATCAGGTTCCCTTTGGGGTTCCTGCGCAGGGACTGTTTCTTTCCTTTCCGTCTTTCCAGGACAGAAAGACAGCTTTTGGATGCTGTTTTTAGTTCCGAAGTCACATCCAAACCATTGTGACCCCATGGACAACATTCCTCCAAACCTTCCTGTCCTCCACCATCTCCCAGAGTCCACCTAAGCTCACACCAACTGCCCCAGTGACTCCATCCAGCCCCCTCATCCTCTGCTGCCCCTCTCCTTTTGCTGTCAAGGTTGAGGAGAGGCATGTCTAAAAGCGGAAGTGGAACTGTTCTTGCCTGACAAGACGAAGCAGGGGAGTTTGTTGTGCATCCCTGCACAGGATCGAGGGTGCATGAAGTGGGATGGGGACTGAGAGATCAAGGTCCAAATCCCCACTCATCCCTGATGCTCACTGTGTGACTTCTGGCTGGCCTTTCACTCTTGGCCTATCCTATCTGGCAGGGTTGTTGTTGTCAGGAAAAGAAAGGTGAGGAGAAGCCAGCAAAGATCTTGCTTTCCTCAGGCATGGAAAAGGTCAGGATAAAAGTGTGATGTGATGCTCATTCTCGTAGTGACAATGATTGAAAGGATGTTCATAGAAGACCCCAACAGAAAATTCAGCAGAAAACACCTCCGAAAACAGGCATTGCCCAGGTGGGCATCCAGCTGCCCGAAAATGGCCTGCCCACTGTCATGTGTTCAGACTTCGTGCCACTTCAAGGCAGTTGTGCAGAGATTACTTGCCAGAAGTCTGGGATTTGGTCTGGACTGGAACCGTGATGTGCAGAAATGGAGCTCCGACCCCTGGTGGCCATCGTCCATTTGCTGGAGAGAAGTCTGCATCCTGGAGGTGGTGGCAGGTCCTCTGGAGCACCTCCTGTTGCATGCACAGAGCCAGCTGGGCAGCCACGAGGAGCTCCCCATGGTTGCAGCAGTGGGCTGGGTGTGTTTGGCGCCAGAAGAAAACCTCGGGCCTCCTGCTCCCCAGGTGCTCCTGAGATGTTTCCCCGAGTTATGGAATATGGGATCAGGAAGGTCTCCAGCTCAGGATCCCCCTCTGCTCGGCCCTCTCTTGGGACCCATGTCAGAGCTGCCCAGCCACGGTGGGGTTTTACGAGAGAGGAATCAGGGGGAGAAAGGGCAGAGGGTGGGAATGACGTGGAGCCTTTACCAGAGGGGAAGAGGAAGACAATTGAGAGGGGGAGCTTTGCTTGGGCAGATGTGCTCCAAACGGCAATTCTTGCAATTAGTGGTGTTTGGGAATCTTGTTTTCACAGCCTGTGAGAAGGCCAGCTAGATATGCATGGGGCCTCTCTGTTGCAAGCCTGAGAAGTTTTCTTCGGGAGATCTCCCAGGAGAAACCACACTGCATAGCTGAACCATCATGACCATCACTGCTGGTAACAGGTACTCCCAACCACAGAGTTCCAGAACATAAGCAGTGTGTTTCATGGGTTTAAGTCACATGCATAGCCTTGGGTTGATGATGAGGGAGGAATAGACATACTATGAACGAATTTTAAATGAGTAAAACCAGCCAGAGAACTTTGGAGTCAGCAGAACAGTGGACACAAAGCAACTTTCCTTGGGAGACTCTTTCCACACAGGATTAACTTTGCAACTAAATGTAGTGGCTGCATCAGCTCAGTCAGGAGCTTAATCTCTCAAAGTGCCGGACGCCTAATACATAGCTCAAGGAGGTGTTTTGCCTGTTGGCCTCTCCGACTGCCCACATAAGGGGACTGTGAATTGGGCTCTTCAAGCAGAATACATTTGGCTACTGTCAGGGTATCTATCGCCTCCATCCCTCCCTCCCTCTCCTTTGGCACCTTCCATCGAGTTTGAATTTTGCTTTGTTTACGCCTGCCGTATCTCATGACACGCATGGGTAGGCATGGGGTGAAAGCTTGGCCAAAACCAGAAAATCACGATCTACACACACACACACACGCACCGACCCAGGCATTCCAACCATTCCATTGCGACTCTGCAAGGACCAGTTGGCAGGCTCAGGAATCAGGATTGGGGTCTGAGACCCATCCCAGATCCCAGGTCAGCAAGAGAAGGAAGCCATCCTCTCTCTGGACTGAGAAGACTGACTGCGCAACCCACTCAGGACACAATGCCAAAATCTGCCCCAAGCTCTCTGTGTTCCCCCAAGTGCACTCTGCCCACTGAAGTGTTATGATGCTCCAGGCTCATCAGGAAGGGTGAAGATGGAAGAACATGGGAAAGACCACGATGGAGGGGACATGAGACACACTCCACTGCATCTTCCAGACAGGCCTCTCCCAAATTCCTCCCGGCTGCCTGTCCTCGTCTGTGTGTTTTCATTTGGAAGGAGCCTGATTTCACACAAGCACCTCCATGGAAGCCCATCCCATATCCTGGGGTCCCAACCATCAAGAAGGGCTTCCTGACATCCAACCTGAAACCCAGTTCCTTGAACTATGCCCCACTGGAATGCATGCTTCCTTTACCACGGGAGAGAAAAGGTCCTGACCCTCTGCCATGGGACCTCCTTCACGCCACTGCATGTTGCCAGAAGATCCCCCAGAGTCTCCTTTTCTTCAGCTTTGGACCAAGAAGGGCTGCGCCTCCTCCTTCCCTGAAGAGCTGCTGGGCATGTAGACAGTGCATAATGGGCGTCTAAGAATGCGGACGGCCCAGGAGCCCCATCAGATGGAAGCAGTAAGACCCCTGGATGCCCAGTGAGCTGCTACTTAGGCTTGAAGCTGAGCCAAGCATGACACAGAGGATGCTCTTCTAAAAGAAAGGCTCTCTGTGCATGCTCAGTGGAATCACTGTACAGTCAGAAATTCATGGCAGGTCGACTGGTTTGCAAGGCTGTGTTTGTTGAAGAGGGTTCAGTTCCAGTGGAAATGCAGCAGTACCTGGACTAGACACAGATAGTGAGGCATTTCTTGTATTGATCTGGAAGAAAGGGGGAATAAATTCTTCCTTCTATGCATATACTGGAGTCATCCTTTCCAGTGCTGAAGTAAGAAATTCCTGGCAATCCCCAATAAGAATATTTGCTGCCTTTTTAAAACAATGATGCTTCTTTGTGGACTAAGCATCCATCCTCTAGGAAGCATAACCTGAAATTAATGGAGTACTTTGTCTGACCATTCATGGATCACTGTTTAGACGTGGTGAAGGGGCTTGAATCGCTCGTGAAGCTATGAGCTATGCTGTGCAGGGTCACCCAAAATGGACAGGTCATAGCAAAGAGCTCGGAGAAAACTTGATCCACTAGAGAAGGAAATGGCTACCCTCTCCAGAACCCTTGCCCTGAATACACCATGGACAGTACCAAAGGAAAAAAGGTATGACGCTGGAAGAAGAGCCCCTCAGTTTGGAAGGTGTCCAATATGCTACTGGGGAAGAGCAGAGAGCTAGTACTAGTAGCACTAGAAAGAATGAAGCAAACCGGTCAAAGTCAAAAGGACACTCAGGTGCAGATGGATCTGGTGTTGAAAGGTGAGTCCGATGCTGTACACATTTATATTCCATAGGAACCTGGAAGGTAAGATCTGTGAATCAAGGCAAGCTGGACGTGGTCAAAAAAGAATGACATGACTGAAAATGGACATCTTAGGAATCAGTGAACTAAAATGGGCAGGAATGGTTGAATTTAATTCAGATGACCATCAGGTTTACTACTGCGGACAAGAGTCCCTCAGAAGAAATGGAGTAGCCTTCATAGTCAATAAAAGAGTAGGAAAAGCAGTACTGAGGTACAATCTCCAAAATGACAGAATGATCTCAGTTCGAATCCAAGGCAAACCATTCAGCATCACAACAATCCAAGTGTATGCCCCAAGCACTGGTGGTTAAGAGGCTGAAGTTGACCAGTTCTACGAAGGCCTACAACACCTTCTAGAATTAACACCAAAAATTGATGTCCGTATCATGGGGGATTGGCATGCTAAAGTAGGAAGCCAAAAGATAACTGGAATAACAGGCAAGTTTGGCCTTGGAGTACAAAATGAAGCAGGGCACAGGCTGGTAGAATTTTGTCAAGAGAATACGATGGTCATAGCAAACAATCTTTTTGAACAACCCATGAGATGACTCTACAGATGGACATCACCAGACGGTCAACAGAGAAATCAGATTGACGGTGTGCTCTGCAGCCAAAGATGGAGAAGCTCTATACAGTCAGTAAAAACTAGACCAGGAGCTGATTGCGGCTCAGTTCATGGGCTACTTGTTGCAAAATTTTGACTTCATTTGAAGAAATTAGGAAAATGCACGAGGTCACTCCGGTACGATCTAAATCATATCCCTGATGAATATACAGTAGAGGTTACAAATAGATTTAAGGAGCTAGATCTGATTGAAAGAGCGCCTGAAGAACTATGGATGGATGTTCACAACATTGTACAAGAGGTAGCAACTAAAACTTTCCCAAAGAAAAAGAAATGCAAGAAAGCAAAATGACTGTCTGAGGAAGCTTTACAAATAGCCGAGGAAAGAAGGGAGCGAAAGGCAAGGAAGAAGGAGAAAGATACACCCAATTGAATGCAGAATTCCAGGGAATAGCCAGAAGAGATAAGAATGCCTTCTTAAATGAACAGTGCAAAGAAATAGAAGAAAACAGTAGATTAGGGAGGACCAGAGATCTCTTCAAGAAAATTGGAGATATGAACTCTGTGCAGCATCTCCTTCCTTCAATATCCATAGTTCAAGGGACAGAAAGGGGCATCAATTCCCAAAAGTCTCCATGGAAGGTAAGAGTGACTCCAGCTGTGGATCTGCCTCCAGGGCTCCTGCTCTCTGCTTTTTTCTCTCCTCTGCAATTATGAAGGTCCTTGAGAAATTCCGCAGGGGCTTACACCCAGCAAGTCAATAACAAAGAGAACAGGAGAAAGCATGTTTAATACAAATATACCCCAGACTCTCCGGTGTGGGGCTGCAGCTGTGTTTGATGTCTGGCCGCCTGCACATCTCTTCCAGAGAGCCGCTCCTCCTGGTGAGGCTGCAAGGACTGCTCCTCCCCTGCATCTTGCTGCCAGAGCAGGGACAGCCTTCCTCCTCCAGTGGTGATGGTCCTGCTCTCGCTGATCCTTTGGCTCCTGCCTCAGGCCACCCAGGGGATGCAAAGGGGTCAGTGTCCTTCTTTCTCATGGTTTATGCATCCAGGAGAGTATTACCAGCCAGGAGATTTGATCATTGGTGGGAACTTACTTTTCGGCAGATATTTCTATACCCATCAAGAAGAGTTTCATACAACACCACTTATGAGACGAAGTGCTATTTGAATGTAGGTTTCCCTCAAAGCTGTCTAGGATTCCAATCTTTGTTTTTGCTATCACACCCCAGTGCTCATTCCAGGGAGGGGAGTCAGAGCGTCTACTCAAGAGGAAATGTTGAGACCGGGGGTTTCTTCATGGGCCCGCTCCCGAGGGGTGCTGGACCAGCAGCAGAGTGCGAGAGAACCAGCGGTGTGTTCTCATGTTGACAGTCCCTCTCAGGCGCAAGAGCACATCTCCAACCCTGCCTCAAGGAGACTCCATCCTAGGCAGGGATGGAAGGTGGGGCTTTGCTCTGAGATTTTCACACTTTCAGAACCGCTGCATCTGACGGCCGGGTCGTTGGAGCTCCGAGAGTGACTCAGCAAGCCTTTGAGACAAGCAGCTCTGTCGGAACAGCACCAAAATGCACTCCCTCCCACCCTCGAAGGAAGGAAACTCTGGCACAATCTTGTCTAAATTTCCGAGCTGGAGACCTCTAGGCTCAGAAGTGACTTCTGAGCTGAGAGTCCATTGGATTACTGGCCGTGACATGCAGGTAACATGCAGACTCCAGGTGGAGGACCTCAGGCGTCTGATACAGCTGAAGCAGGTGGGCTGGACATCGACTCCTTCCCATGCTTGAACCCCAGGAGGACATTCACCCAGGTCTCCCCGCATTCCCAGTCGGATCCTGGGCAAATCTGGAGATACCCATGGCTGTATTTAGGGGCAATTCCAGGGAGAAGGCAGGAGCCTCCTGCACGAAATCTCTGCCCTCAGGTGTGCTTCCTGCTCTTCGGAGCAAGCACAGATCCTCTGGACCCCTGGCAGCAACTGCCCCACCCGCCACCCTCTGGAACGTGCTGCTCCTGCGTGATGGTTGTCTTCTAACCCCAAACGTAGCCAGGGCCACACGATGGGCAATTCCTCTACTACTTGAAAATGGATCTGAAGGAAATCAGGAGAGGCAGCCAGAGAAATCTCTTCTTTCCATCTAGTTCAGGCTCTCCTGCTACAGGTGTCTTTGACTCACCTTTCCTGGAAGCTAACGTGAGTGAAGCTGCTTCAGCCTTGTTCCTTTAAACAAAACCAGTGTATGATGCTAGTCCTCATGGCTCTGCAGCAAGGGCTGTTTTAACAGCATCACCATGCTGCATAGGTAGGCAATCTCTCAAAGTCATGACCTAGCATGGCTTCCTGAGAGTGGAATGGGCTCTCTCTCTCTCTCTCTCTCTCTCTCTCTCTCTCTCTCTCTCTCTCTCTCTCTCTCTCTCTCTCTCTCTGCATTACCTACACATGTCAAGAGCAGAGCACGGGAGATTCTGCATTCAAGGAGTTGCTTAATCATATACCTAGTGTGGCTATCCAGAAGTGTGGCTTGTAGATCGAGAGAGGTATTACTACCACTCCAGATGACTCTGGTGCACCTGCAACTTGAGCATTGTGCTCAGTTCTGTGTCCCTCATTGTATGAAGGATCTAGCCAGGTTGGAGTCAGTGCAGCATAGGGCCACAAGGTTGGTGGTCGGTTTGCAGGGAATGAGGCGAGACCGAGGGAACTGGGTCTCTTCAGCCTGGAGAAGAGGAGACTCAGAGGGGATACGCTGTTGGCAACACGCAGGTATGCGAGGGGGTGTCACACTGAGATGGGCAGAGACCTGTTTTCCCCTGCAGAGGAAAAGTGAACGCGCTCCAACGGAGCAAACCTCAGGGAACCAAATTCCTTTTGGATGCCAGGAAGCACTTCCTGGCAGTCAGGACCCCGAGGGTGTGGAATGGGCTCCCCTGGGAGGTGGTTGGGGCCCCATTGGGAAGGGTGTTCAAAGATAGGCTGGACATGCGCATGGTGGGCATGTCGTGAACGCAGCTGGCTGGAGCCGGGGGTCAGACTTGATGGCCCAGGAGTCCCCTTCTGACTTGCTCTGTTTTTATATTTCTATATAATGAGGAGGTCATGGGGCATTTTGTCAAAAGCTATGCTTAAGTTTGAAAGTTGAGAAATCCACAACATGCCCACAGTCCATTTGGCAGTTTACCCAGGCAAAAAAAGAAATCAGCTTTGTCTGTCAGAATTTGCTTCTGAGACATCCTTGTTGGCTTCTCACAAGCACTGCATTGAATCCTAGGCATTTGCAGGCTGGTTGCTGCAGAATTTACTCCAGAATTTTTCTAGGCGTGGATGTCAGACTGAGTGGTCTGCAACTCCCAGGTTCTTCGTTTCCTCTCCTTGAATGTAGCTACCTTTTTAGTCCTTCTCTGGCCATCTCGAAACTCTGCTGTTGCCCCAGATTTCTGGAGGTAATTGAGAGTACTTCATAGAGATCTTCCATCACCCACTTTATGATGCTGGGAGGGAGTCCTCTGAGCCCTGGAGATGTGAACTTCTTCAGCCCATGCAGATGATCCTTGATTATTGGCCTGTTAAATTTGGGCTGCCATCCAGCCTTCACTGTGGAAGTTCATCAGGAGGGCCACGGGTCTTCTGGGAGAGGACTGAGCCAAAGTTGGAATTGGGCAGTTCTGCATTTTGTCTTTTTTCATTTCTTCTCATACACTGTAAATACAGCATCTGTATGGAGCAGCTGAAGCTCACTGCTTTCCTGTCTTTGGATAGACCTGAGGAAGGCTTTTTTGTGGCTTCCGCATCCCTCTCTCGCCTCACTTCATTCCCAGCTCAGCCTTCCTGACGCCTCTCCTGCAATTCCCTGCCACCTTCCTGCTTTTGTCCCGTGCTGCCTTGCCGTCCTTCTGCTTGCTGTGCATATTCTTTTCAGGTTTCAGATAATCTCTGAGCATTTTGTGAAGCCACATGTGCTTCCTCTCTTGTCTTCTACACCTTGTTCTTGTTGGAACAATTAGAACTTTTTCTGGAAGCCTTTCTTTCTTTTTGCTTCCAAGATATCCCACCCTGTGGTGGCTCCTTCTCCCTTAAGAGCGGTTTGGCATTACTGGCCTGACTTGGTGAAAGTTGGCTTTTTGGAAATCCGGGGTGCATGTTGGCTACCTTTATTTTTATCTACCTTCTTCTCCCCCTGTACGTTTGGATAAAACTCTCTCATATCTTCTCAGGGTGATGGTGGACTTGAATTTCCTGTTCCTGGACTGAGAAGGAGCATTTGAGGGAGGGTCTTCCCAAGCCGTCCCTGGAGAAGCCAGGACAGATCTAGGCACCCCTTGCATGGGAAGAAGGGCCCCAGATTTGCCCATGGTCTGGATCCTTCAGCAAAAACTGACTCAATGACAAAGAGAGTTTTGAAATGCCGTGATGGATTCTGGATTTAAGTTTGCTTGGAAGAGGCTGAGGTGAATTCCTGGAGGACAGGGGAGGCTCTCCCACCTGATCCCGCCTGAGAGATTCCATTCCAGGAGGCCACTTTGGTAGATGGGGAAGGGGGAGAGAAGGGGGACTCCTGCATTCACCTCTTCCTTGTGGGGATCCGCATAATTTCTCAGTGTGTGCTAGGGAGAAACCTGTTACTTTCCCTGGTGGAAACAATTTTCTTGGCAGTCTTCCTCCTCCTTTGCTTTCCTATAAATAATTGAAGGAGGCATGTTCAGTCCAGTGTCTAAAGCCAGGAATAGCCTTCAGAAGTCATCCAGGGGGAAAGAATCCTGGCGCATTTTTCGTGAAGAAAATAATATCACCCATTCTGTGCTTCTCCCCGTGTCCTGATATTGCTCTTGCCATGACAGGTCAATGATCAGGAACTACCTGCACATCCCCGCTTTCGTGTTTGCCATCATTGAGCTCAGCAAGGACGTGTTTCTCCTCCCCAACAAAACACTCGGCTTCTGCATCTATCAGAACAGGGACCTGATCAGAATAATGGATACGAACAACCTTCTGACTCACTTCTGAGGCTCCTTCTGACTCCCTCTATGTCTTTCTTTCTTGTTTTAGTTTCTTTATTCTAGTCCAACAGGATTGGCCAAAAGCTCTTTTATCATCTCAGGGTGTTGGTGCCCTTGAATCCACTGTGGCAGAAAAGAGAAAGAGCGGCAGTACAGGGGTTTGAGGGAGGGGTTTTCTGAAGCTTTTACTGGAAATGCCAGAACTGATCCTGCCCCCCCTTGCTCAGAAGCAGGGCCCCACCCTGCCCTAAAGTCCTTCCCTAGATGATGCCAGAATCATTGAGCAAATACTGACTCAGCAGCATGGAGAATTTGGACATACATTGATGACTCCTGGATTTAAGGTTGCATGGAAAATGCTCAGGTGAATTCCTGGAGGAAGGACTCTGGGGTTTGGGATCTCGGCATCCTGCAGTGTATGTAGAATTTGTATTCTGGAAGTCGATCTGAGCACAACATCTGGGGAGAGGAAGGGAGACTCCTGCCTTAACCTTTTGCTTTTGATGTTCCTCACAATTTATTTGGCTAAGAGATACTTCTTGCTTTCCTGGATGGAAACAATTTCCTCCGCCGTCTTCTTTCTTCAACATTTGCCTTTGGCAAAGTATTGAAGAAGGCAAGCTTGAGAAAAGGTGTTCAGACAGAGATTTCCTTGGCAAGTCACCCTGGGGGATTGACCCTGGCAAATTTCTTTTGAAGAAAGTAATGACACCCATTCTGTGCTTTTCCCACGTCCTGATATTGCTCTTGCCTTGACAGATCAGTCATCAGGAACTACCAGCACATCCTTGCTTTCGTGTTTGTCATCACTGAGCTCAACAAGAATCCCTTTCTCCTCCCCAACACAACACTTGGCTTCTGCTTATATCAGCATGGAGACCTAGTCGGAACAATGTATACAAACAATCTTTGCCTGCTGTCTACATGGGCGAGACTGATTCCCAATGATAAGTGTGACAAGCAGAATCAACTCATCTCCGTCATGCAGGATGTTGATGCCACTTCTGACATTTCTTTGTTAATGGGCATCTTCAAGATCCCAGAGGTAACTGCAGCAGCATCCAGGGGCCTTTGTGAGGCAGCAGAAAGGCAGATGGTGAGCCCCCCCAGAAGAAGACAGAAGGCAGAGCGGCTTCTTTTGCACTGTACACAGGCAGATTGTAAGGCCCAAGGCTGAGAAAATGGTCCCATTCTGTGTCCAGATAAAACACGGCAATGAAATAGGAAACAAATATGCTACTGAGGCTGCTGAGGCTTCCTCAGCACCAGAAGTGGCCTGACTTCAAACCATTTGTGCTTGGCTCTCAAAGCATGTGGCTGAAGCTCTCGGAGTGGAAAGAACGTGGGATGAGCACTGCAGGAGAAGGCTCAGGTCCAATGAGGACCTATCCACACTGAGGCCAACTAATTGCCCATAGCAAGCCCATGTGGTGGATGTCTGCCTGAGCACGTGAGCCACCAGATTGCTCTCCCTTAGCATGGCAAGTCTGATTGTGGCAGAGGTAACCTCAGACCCTTCTTTAATCTTCTATTTACAACCCTTTTTCTACCTGCCAAGGAACACACGTCAATTATATAATTTTTGTCCTTCTATCAATCACATTCCCCTGTACACCACTGTGAGGGAGGTTTGGCTGAGAGTCTGTGACTCGACCAAAGTCACCCAGGGAACTCCAGGGCTCCAGAAAATGATACTGTCAGAGCCCCGTCCACACCCTCCAAATATTTAACCACAACACATGTGGGCATTCATGACCCAAAACTTACCATTGAGAAATGGTGCACTGGTTTGTCCTTAATGATATGCTGCATCATATTATCATTTCAAGCATCCCTTTGAGGCAGCTCATTCTCTGAAGCCACAAAAAACTACAAGCATCTTTTAGCCCCCTCTTTATTTCTGCCTCTGTAATATGCCTTGGGAATACCTGAAAATTTCCTCAACTGGCCATCTCAGGAAGACAAGCCCATTGCTAGCTGGAATTTCCCACCCAAAACTCTCCCAAGATTCATCCGTGGCCTGCTCTAAGGTGTCCAGAAGCACCACCACCAGGTGAGAAGACCCCTGCCCCGTCATCCAGAATGAAGGAGAAACACCCAGTGCAGGGATGCATCTGTTCTCAGAGAGGGTCCTTCTCCCTGTGGGTCCCTCACCCACACACACACACAGAAGGCATTTACTTCTGGGACCTTGAAGATGCCCATAAAGGATGCAATATATGACGTGGCATCAAAATCCTGTATGACGAAGATAAGTTCATCCTGCTTGTTACATTTATAATTGGGAATCAGTCTCCCCCATGTAGACAGCAGGTGAAGGTTGTTCTTATACATTGTTCTGAATAGGTCCTCATGTTCATAGATGCGGAAGCCAAGCATTGTGTTTAGGAGGAGAAATGGATCCTTGTTGAGCTCAGTGATGGCAAGCACGAATGCTGGGATGTGCTGGTAGTTCCTGATAATTGATCTGTCATGGAAAGAGCAATATCAGGACACAGGGAGAAGCACAGAAAGGGTGATATTATTTCCTTCTCGAAAAATGTGCCAGGATTCCTTCCCCCAGAGTGACTTCTCAAGGATATTCCTGGCTTAAACCACTTTATTAAACATATCTCCATCAATTATTTATGAGAGGAAAACAAAGGAGGAGGAAGACTGCAAAGAAAATTGTTTCCACCCCAGAAAGTAACAGATTTCTCCCTAGCTCACCCAGAGAAATTATGAGACACCCCACAAGGAATTATGGGTCACCCCTCCCTGCTCTCCTCCATCTCCACATACCAAGGTGGACTCCTGGAAAGAAATCTCTCAGTCAGGATCAGGCTGGAGAGACCCCTCTGTCCTCCAGGAATCCAACNGGAATTATGGGTCACCCCTCCCTGCTCTCCTCCATCTCCACATACCACGGTGGACTCCTGGAAAGAAATCTCTCAGTCAGGATCAGGCTGGAGAGACCCCTCTGTCCTCCAGGAATCCAACTCAGCCTTTTCCATGAGAACTTAAATCCAGAATCAATCACTGCATCTACAAACTTGCTGTGCCATTGACTCAGCTTTTGCTGAAGCATCCAGACCTCATCACGGGAAGGGGTATCGGACAGTCTGGGGCCCTTCTTCCCATCCTGGGGGTGCCCAGATCAGTCCTGCCATCTTCGGGGGGGGGGGCTTAAGAAGACCCTCCCTCAAATGCTCCTTCTCAGTCCAGGCACAGTGAATTCAAGTCCACCGACACCCTGAGATGAAATGAGATAGTGCTAGCCAAACTTACTATGGGAGAAGATGCAAGATAAAAGTAAAGGTAGGCAACAGGTACCCCGGATTTCCAAAAAGCCAGCTTTAACCAAGTCAGGCAAATAATGGCAAGCCACTCTGAAGGGAGAAGGAGTCCCAAAAGCGTGGCATAACATAGAAGCAAAAAAAAAAAAAAAAGAGAAATGCTTCCTGAAAAAGTTTGAATTTTTCCAACAAGAAGAAGGTGTAGAATACAAGAGAGGAAGCACATGTGGCTTCACAAAATGCTCAAAAATTATCTGAAAACTGAGAAGAACACAGGAAGTGGGAGGACGGCCAAGCTGCCCATTCCAACTTTGACTCCGTCTTCTCCCAGAAGAAGACCTGTGGCTCTCCTGATGAAATTCCACAGTGAAGGCTTGATGGCAGCCCAAATTGAACAGGCAAATAATGAAGGATCATCTCCATGGACTGAATAAGTTCATGGCTACAGGCCCCGAGGACTCCATCCCAGCATCATAAAGGAGGTGATGGAAGATCTCTATGAACTACTCACTATTACCTCCAGAAATCTGGGGGAACAGCAGAGTTTCTAGAAGGCCAGAGAAGGGCTAAGAGGGTCTCTACCTTCTAGGAGAGGAAACAAGAGCAATCTGGGAGCTGCAGACCACTCAGTCAGAGATCCACGCCTAGAACACTCCTGGAGTAAATTATGCCGCAACTAGCCCTAAAATACCTCTGATACAATGCAGTGCTTGCGAAAAGCCAGCAGGGATGTCTCAAAAGCAAATTCTGCCAGAAAAAACCTTTCTTTTTTTTTTTGCCTGGGTAAACTGCCAAATGAACTGTGGAATGTTTTCGATAACTCGACTTTATCTGGTTTTAGCAAAGCCTTCCACAAAGTGCCCCACGACATCTGCATTACATAGAAATATAGAAACATAGCCAGTCAGAAGGGGCCTCTTGGGCCATCTAGTCTGACCCCTGACTCCAGCCGGCAGCACTCATAACATGCCCACCATGCGCATGTCCAGCCTTTCATTGAACATCCTCATCAATGGGGCCTCAAGCACTTCCCATGGAAGTCCATTCCAGACCCTCGGCATCCTAACTGTCAGGATGTACTTCCTGGCATCCAAATTCAACCTAGGTTCCCTCAGTTTTGCTCTCTTGGAGCATGTTCTGCCTTCCTCTGGCACCTCTGGCATGTTCTGGCTTCCTCTCTGCACACCTCTGTGTGATACCCCCTCACATACAATTAGGTAAATTCACAGTGGTCTGCAAGATTGCACTCAGAGCACTTGGCATGCATGTCACCAACAGATCCCCTCTGAGTCTCCTCTTCCCTGCAAACCGGCCACCAACCTTGTGGCCCTACGCTGCACTGACTCCTGGCTATATCCTTCCTGAAATGAGGGGCCCAAAACTGAGCACAATACTCCAGTTGCAGGCGCACCAGAGTCATCCGGAGTGGTAGTAATATCTCTCTCGATCTACAAGTCACACTTCTGGATAGTCACACTAGATATATGGTTAAGCAACTCCTTGAATGCAGATTCTCCTGTGCTCTGCCCTTGACATGTGTAGGCAATGCAGAGAGAGAGAGAGAGAGAGAATGATCCCACCCTACTCTCAGGAAGCCATGCTAGGTCCTGACCTTGAGAGATCGATGCTGTACAAAAACAGCCCTTGGTGCAGAGCCATGAGGACTAGCACCATGCAATGGTTTTTGCTAAAGGAGCAAGGCTGAACTGGGTTCACTCACTTTAGCTTTCAGGGAAGGTGAGTCACTGACACCTGTAGCAGGAGAGGCTGAACTAAATGGAAAGAAGAGATTTCTCTGGCTGCATCTCCTGATTTTCTTCAGATCCATTTTCAAGTAGTAGAGGAACTACCCTTCGTAGTTGGGGTTAGAAGACAACCATCATGCAGGAGCATCACGTTCCACAGTGTGGCGGGTGGGGCAGTTGCTGCCGGGGGTCCAGAGGATCTGCTCATGCTGAGAAGAGCAGGAAGGGCACCTGAGGGCAGAGATTTCGTGCAGGAGGCTCCTGCCTACTCCCTGAAATTGCCCAGAAATGCAGCCGTGGGCATCTCCAGATTTTTCCAGGATCCGACTAAGAATGCGGGGAGACCTGGGTGAAGGTCCTCCTGGGGTTCAGGCATGGGAAGGAGTCGATGTCCAGCCCACCTGCTCCGGCTGTATCAGACGCCTGAGGTTCTCCACCTGGAGACTGCATGTTACCTGCATGTCACGGCCAGAAATCCAATGAACTCTCGGCTTGGAATTCACTTTTGAACCTAGAGGTCTCCAGCTAGGAAAATTGTGCAAGATTGTGCCAGAGTTTCCTTTTTTAGAGCTGCATGCTTCCGGGTGGGAGCGAGTGCATTTTGGTGCTGTTCCGACAG
>NW_025336269.1:0-1169 GCF_004798865.1 Varanus komodoensis | reverse complement strand
AAAGTGTGAAGATCTTAGAGCAGAGCCGCACCTTTCCATCCCTGCCTGGGATGGAGTCTGCTTGGGGCAGGGATGGAGGTGTACTCCTGCATCTTAGGGGGACTGTCAACATGAGAAAGAACCGCTGGATCTCTCTCACTATGCTGCTTGTCCAGCACCCCTCGGGATCAGGCCCATGAAGAAACCCTTAGTCTGGCTCTCCCCTTTGGTAGTAATACCTAGATCGAGAGGGGTATTACTACCACTCTATATGACTCTGGTGCGTCCACAACTGAAGTATTGTGCTCAGTTTTGGGCCCCTCGTTACAGCAAGGATATAGCCAGGTTGGAGTCAGTGCAGCGCAGGGCCACAAGGTTGGTGACCAGTTTTCAGGGGATGGGATATGAGACGAGACTGAGGGAACTGGGTCTCTTCAGCCTGGAGAAGAGGAGACTCAGAGGGGATATGTTGGCGACATACAAGTACATGACGGGATGTCACATGGAGATGGGTAGAGACCTGTTCTCCCCTGAAGAGGAAGGCAGGACGTGCTCCAACGGAGCAAAGTTCAGGGAGCCAAGACTCCATTTGGATACCAGGAAGCATTTCCTGTCAGTTAGGAACCCAAGGGTGTGGAATGGGCTTCCACGAGAGGTCGTTGAGGCCCCATTGGTGCGGGTGTTCAAGGATAGGCTGGACATGCAGATGGTGGGCATGTCATGAGCAGAGCCGGCTGGTGCCGGAGGTCAGACTAGATGGCCCGGGAGGACCCTTCTGACTCGCTCTGTTTCTATGTTTCTATGTTTGGTCAAGGTCCATCCGGGCAAGACTCTGAGACTCTCAAATTCAACATTTCCTCTTAAGTAGCAGCCCTGACTCCTCTTCCTGGAATGAGCACCCTGGTGTGATAGCAATCACAATGATTTGAATCCCAGACCCATTTGAGGGAAACCTACATTGGAATACCACATCGTCTCATAACTGGTGTAGTATGAAACTGGTGTAGTATCCTTGTTCTTCCCCTCATTCTTCTGTCTTTGCTTCTCTTGGACAAGTGACTTGGCCAGGTGCTTGCTGGGCACATCTAGCTCCTCTTGAACAAGACGGAGTCTCTCAATCCATTTCACTCACTCCTCAGTTTCAGTTTCTGCTTTATTCACCCTCTGGAGCGAGCTTTTCTGGGAGGAGG
>NW_025336268.1:9253-30765 GCF_004798865.1 Varanus komodoensis | reverse complement strand
TAATAATAATAATAATAATAATAATAATAATAATAATAATAATACTCAATTTGGTCAAGAGTGTGAAGATGGGGCAGCAACCGCCTGGCTAAGACCCTTCCCCTGAATGGCAAAGGCATAAGAACGGGAGGAAGACCAAGGAGGAGGAGGACGGCCTCCATCAAGGAAGGTGCTGCCTGGAGTTGGCAAGAATCAAACAGGGCGGAGAAAGAGTGGAGGTGTAGGAGGGGAGGCATTCATGGTGTGGCCAGAAGTCTGAGGTAACTTGACTGCACAGAAGAACAGTAACGATTGAGGGGATGAACCTCACTAGGAGCAGCTACAACATGAGCCTTTGAATCAGCCAAAGCTCCGTCTGCAGCAAGCCTTTGGCTTGAACCTGCTGGCCCTCAGCCTGTCCAGGGAAGTCGTCCTGAGCACACCCAGTGGAGCAAGATGGAAACCTCTCATCACCTCCCACTGACATATCTGTGCAGAACCAGCCTGCAGACACTGGTCTCCCATGGGGAAGCTTCCCTGCCTCACTTTCAACCTGGCTCCCCCATCAAAGGAAGTTGGAGTGCAGAAACGAACAAAAGCTCCAGTGGCGTTGCCTTCCAACTGCCATCGCTCCCTCACTGCAGTTGCAGGAGACCCCTTCCTCTCTTTGCATATATGGAGAACCAATTGCAGAGAGGATGGAGACGTGGGCATTTCCAGAGAGGCCATGCTTCATCACATTCACCGCTCTGCCAAAAAATGGCGGGTACTGTACCTCTACAGGCAGCTGTCCAGATTCAGACCAGCTCACTGAAGCACTGGACAAATGACACTACCGTCACTCTTTGACCGAGGCCTTTCAGGTGGGCCATCCCAAGGGGTCAGGCAGGTTGATTGTCCTTCTCACACGGCAGCCCTTTCATCCAACAGTGTCCCTGCAATGCTAGAGCTGGAACTGCCCGTCCCTTTTGGGGCCAACAAGGCTGCTAACAACTTTGGCGCAGGCCTGGCCTCCATCCTGGCTGAGGGGCTTCGATTTCCACATTTCCAGGGTCAGAAATGGACAGTCAATTACAATGGTCCACGCAGGAGATAAAAGTGACTCAAACTTCTTCTTCTGCCTCCAGGAGTCCTGGGCCCTCCCTATTTCTCTTCCCTGGAATTAGGGGACTTTTTGATGAATTCCACAGGGGTTTACGCCCAGCAGGTCAATAACAGAAAATTCCCCAAGAATGCATGCAGAATACAAATGTGCCCTGAGCTCCTCTTTGTGGGGCTGCAGCAGCATCTGATGTCTGGCCTCCTGCCTGTCTCTTCCAGAGATCCGCTTCTCCTGGTGAGGCTGCAGGGACCACTCATCTCCTGCATGTTGCTAGCAGAGCAAGGACAGCCTCCCTCCTCCAGTGATGATGGTCCTGCTCTTGCTGCTCCTTTGGCTCCTGCCTCAGGCCATCCAGGGGATGCAAAAGGCCGCATGTCCTTCTTCCTCTCGTTTTAAGAGGCTGAGACAATATTACTGGCCAGGAGACCTGATTGTTGGTGGGAATTTACTGCTTGCCAGATATTCATATGCACAGGAAGTGCAGTTTAGTACATCACCAGTTATAAAGGTCCATGGTAATGAAATGTAGGTTTCCCTCCAAGGGATCTGGGATGCATGCTTGCATGTTTGCTGTCTCTCCAGGAGGCTCATTCCGGGGAGATGTTTTAGGGATGCTGCTGAAGAGGAATTGTTGAGTATGAGATAGCAAAAGCCTTCCAGGAGGGCTCTGGACAGAAAGGAAGATTCAGGCGTGGGGCTTCCTCACTGGTCCTCCCCAAGGTGTGCTAAGCCTCTGCAGAGTCAGAGGGAATCAGCAGTTTCTTCTCATGCTGGCAGTCCCTGTAAGATGTAGGGCTGTCCTGCCATCCCTGCCCCAGGCAGACTACATGCGAGATGGGGAAAGGAAGGTGGGCTCTGAGATGAGACCTTCCCCCTTTCAGATCTGCTGAATGTGCTGCCAGATCACTTTTGCACCAAAAGGGACTCAGCAAGCCTTTCTGCGAAGCAACTCTATCAAAATTGCACTGAAATGCTCTCCCTCCCTGCTAAATTATGCACCTCGTAAGAAGAAAACTCTGGCGTAAGCTTGACTGGGTTTCTGAGGTCAGGACCCCTTGGCTGAGTCTGACTTTCTTGCACAGAAAAGTCTTCCAAACTGAGACTTCATTGGATTGATGGCCGTGACTTTCAGGTAATGCGCAGGCTCCAGATGGAAGCAGCTTGTCCAAGCGAAGCAGTTGAGCTGGAGAGCTGCTCCTTCCCTTCCTTGACCCCAAAGTGGTCATTGGACCCACAAATCTCATCATTCCCAGTCAGAGTCTTGGCAAATCAGGAGGTCCCTGCAGCTGCATGCATCTGGCGATTCCAGGCAATAGACAGGAGCGTTGTGTGTGCAGGAGTCTCTGGGTGGGTGCCACAGCTGCACAGAGAGGGGCTCTGCTTATAGGGGCTGAGAGAATTGATGGTCAGGGAGCAGTATCTGTGCTGCTTGGAGTAACACTTGTTCAATGCACACCAAATATTATGATACTGAGCATAAGTTCAAGAATGGAGCTGCTTCTTTTTCCAGGAAGACGTGCCCCAGGGGGGAGCAAAGGAAGGCTTTGTCTCCACTTACCCTTCCTGCTCTTCTCCTTCAGTAATTGCAGGTCCTTTCCCCACCCAAGCAGTAAATGCCCCCTCTCACACACACTTGAAAACTTAACGGTCTGGCTAATTGTTTGCTTTCTGGGCTAAAATATGCTCTAGACTGCAAGATGGGCTGATTTCTTAGTAAGTACTTAGATCCAATTAGGAAAGGCAGCCAGGGAGTTTCCTCTTGCCAAAGAAAACCTCACTCCATCAAGTGACAGAATTTTTGTTTTCAGTTTGTGAGGAGGAAACAAAAACTTGGTTTCATGGGAAAGATCAGCAGTTTGAACCTTTGCTTCTTTATTGTCAGTAGCTCCATAATTCCTACAGTCAACTAATGACAACGAATTACCATGAAGAGACAAACTCAGCTGCCAGGTTTAAATAAAAATATGGAGCATTTTCTGCTCTCCAGATCATGTGCACAGGTATCGAGAAATTAAGGACAGAATGCAGACCTTATAATGAAATTCTGAGGTCAAGATATACATATACCAAACAGATAAGGAAGAGCAGCCAAACATACATACAAGTGACAATAAGATCACAATATTTCCAATTGCGGTGTATTGACATTTCAGTTGAGTAAATTCCAGACACATGAACCCATCTCCGGGTCTGCTTAGACAGGTAAATTCAAGCGATTGAGAAACCATTCATGAACTCATAATCCCATCTGTTGCAGTCCATTATCAGGAAGGGTCAGACCCTGAGTCAGGTTTCCTCACTTTTCTGCACCTCTCTGATTGGCTCTAGCATGGGAAGCGCCCTGGGCTGGCTAACAAAATACTTCTGGGTAAACTGTGAATTCCTGCAGGAATGATGCAGCAACATTGTAGTGGTGATTGTGTATCAAAAGCTCTGCAGATGCATACAGGGAGCTGTATTCCTGCAGTGTGAGATACTCTAGATATTTGAAAGCTTAGCACTTCTGTCAAGGTTTCGTCCATACCATTCCTGACTTGTAGACATGTCTGCACTAGGGGTGTGATCAGGTGTGAGTGTGAGAGGATAAGCACAGGGTAATGGGCAGGGAACCCTTCAGACCTGCTCTTGATGCTCAGATATCCATTTTGAAGATGCATGACTTCCTTCTGAGTAACATTTCATGCTTTCTGAAATCATCAAGCTCCTCTGTGGGAGCTTCTGCCACAAAAGTCATCCTTGCTTTCACCATGCCACCAAAATCTGCCACAAAGGACTAGCAGGACGATCCGATCTTCAGCACGGATCCTGCATGCTCCACTGGATTCACAGACTCACAGAATAACAGAAGAGCATTACTGGAAGGAGCCAGAAGGCCATTGGTACAACCTCCAGCTGTTGCAGGCCACTAGGAGACAAAATTTAGAAACCATTCAATACATTCTTGAATGCCTCAAGTGAGGGAGAGCCCAGAACTTCCCCAGCTAATATGTTCCTGTGCCGTACTGCTCAGATAGTTGGGAAGTTCTACCTGGTGTCTGGTTTCATTCAGCCTCTTATTCCATGTCCTGCCCTCTGGAAAGCGTGAGAAGAGAATTTGTCCTTCCTCTTTGTGAAGTCTTTCAGGTATTTGTACAGTGGGATCATATCACCCATCAGTCTTCACTTCTTCTGGTTGAATATGCCTTGTTCTCTCAGTCTTCTCTCACTGGGCTTTTATTCAGCCCCTGGATGATCCTTGTTGCCCTCCTCTGAACCGTTTCCAGCTTTCTTGCCACTTTTTAAAATTTTGGGGCCTACAGCTGGATACAGGACTCCATGACATGAGTGCAGTCGGCTGGAGCTGTGGGTCAGACTAGATGGCCTGGGAGGCCCCTTCTGACTGGCTCTGCTTCCATACTTTTATGATTCTGTGCGAGGTCTGACTGCTGAAGAGTGCAGGGGAACCAGTAATTCATATGGTCCGAATGGGATTCTTCCGCTGTTGTAGCACAAAGGAGGATCTAGCCTTTCAGCAGATGCATCACATTGTTGGTTCATCTTTAGCTTGTGATCCACAACAATCGCAGGATCCTTCTCCTTCGCAGTCTCTTTCAGCCAAGCATTCTCCACTTTGCAGGGGGGCATTTGGTTTCCTGCCCCTCCCTGCAGGACTTGGCACTTGTCCCTCCTCAATGTCACTCTGTTGTTTTCTGCCCGGCATTCTGTGCTATCGCAATCACCCTGCATCTTACCTGTGCTTTTCAGTGAACATGCTAGTCTACAAACTTCATGTCGTCTGCATATTACGTAAATTTCCATTCTTCATACTACCTTATATGAATCATTAATAAAAAAGTTGAAGAGTTTTAGTGCAAGGCGAGAACTCTGTGTCATCCCACTCTGACAATGTGCCACTGCCGAGCACTTTGAGTGCGATCTTGTAGACAATTGTGTTGTTGTTGTTCCTGTTGTTGTTAGTCGCAAAGTCATGTCTGACCAAACCTGACCCCATGGACAACATTCCTCCAGGCCATCCTGTCCTCCACCATCCCCCAGAGGCCACATAAGCTCACACCAACTGCCTCAGTGACTCCATCTAGGCCCCTCATTCTCTGGCATCCCCTTCTTTTGCACTCAGTTGTTCCCATCATTAGGATCTTCTCCAGGGAGTCCTACCTTCTCATTAGGTGGTCAAAGAATTTGAGTTTCATCTTCAGTATCTGGTCTTCCAAAGAGCAATCGGGGTTGATCTCTTCTAGGACTGACCAGTTTGATCACCTTTCAGTCCAAGGGACTCGCAGGAGTCTTCTCCAGCACCTTAAATCAAAAGAACTCAGTTCTTTGGCACTCAGCCTTCCTTATGGTCCATATTTCAAAATCATACATTGCAACTGGAAAAAACATAAACTTAACTATATGCACTATTGTCGGCAGGGTGATGTCTTTGCTGTTTAGTAAGCTGTCTAGATTTGCCATAGCTTTCCTCCCAGGAGCAAGCATCTTTTAATTTCTTGGCTGCAGTCCCCATCTGTGGTGATCTTGGAGCCCAGGAAAATATAATCTGTTACTACCTCCATTTCTTCCCCATCTATTTGCCAGGAAGTGAGGGGACTGGATGCCATGATCTTAGTTTTCTTAATGTTGAGTTTCAAGTGAACTTTTGTGCTTTCCTCCTTCATCTGCATCAAGAGGCTATCTAATTCCTCTTCACCTTCTGCCATGAGAGTGGCATCATCTGCATATCTGAGGTGGTTGATATTTCTTTCGGCAATCTTGATTCCAATTGCTGATTCATCTAGCCCTGCCTTTCCCATGATGTGCTCTGCATATAAGTTAAATAGGCAGGGCGACAGTATGCAACCTTACCAAACTCCTTTCTCAATTTTGAACCAATCAGTGGTTCCATTTCCAGTTCTTACTGTTGCTTCTTGACCAGCATATAGGTTTGTCAAGAGACAAATAAGTTGGTCTAGGACTACCATCTATTTAAGAAAATGCCACAATTGGTTGTGATCCACACAACCAAAAGCATTAGCATAGTCAATGAAGCAGAACGAGATGATTTTCTGGAACTCCCTAGCTTTCTGCATGATCGAGTGTATGTTGGCAATTTGATCTCTAGTTCCTCTCCCTCTTCAAAATCTTGCCAGCATTTCTGGTAGTTCTTGGTCCACATACTTCTGGAACTTAGCTTGTAGGATTTTGCTAGCATGTGAAATGAGTGCAATGGTGTGGTAGTTTGAACATTCTTTGGCATTGTCCTTCTTTGGGATCTGAATGTAAACTGGCCTTTTCCAATCCTGTGGCCACTGTTGAGTTTTCCAGATTTGCTGGCATATTGAATGTAGCACTTTTCCTGCATCGTCTTTTAAGATTTTGAATAGCCCAGCTGAAATACTGTCACCTCCATTAGCTTTGTTGTTGCTCAGACTTCCTAAGGCCTAATTGACTTCACATTCCAGGATACCTGGCTTGAGGTCAGTGACCACCCCATTGTTCTTATCAGGTACTTTAAGCCCTTTCTTGTATTGTTCCTCTGTGTAATCATGCCACCTCTTCTTAATCACTTCTGTCTCTGTTAGGTCCTGCCATATTTGTCCTTTAGCATGCCCATCTTTGCTCGAAACATTTCCTTCTTACCTCCAATTTTCTTGAAGAGATCTCTGGTCCTCCCTATTCTATTGTTTTCTTCCATTTCTTTGCACTGTTCATTTAAGGCATTCTTATCTCTTCTATCTATTCTCTGGAATTCTGCATTCAATTGTTTGTATCTTTCTCTTTCTCCCTTGCCTTTCTCTTCCCTTCTTTCCTCAGCTATTTGTAAAGCTTCCTCAGACAGCCTTTTTGCTTTCTTGCATTTCTTTTTCTTTGGGATGGTTTTAGTTGCTGCCTTTTCTACAATGGTGCGAACCTCCGTCCATAGTTCTTCAGGCACTCTGTGTATCAGATCTAATTCCTTAAACCTATTAGTCACCTCTACTGTATATTCATCAGGGATATGATTTAGGTGATACCTGTGTGGCGTAGTGCTTTTCCCTACTTTCTTCCACTTAAGCATAAATTTTGCAATGGGAATCTCATGATCTGAGCCACAGTCAGCTCCTAGTCTAGTTTTTACTGACTTTGCTAAGCATCTCCATCTTTGGCTGCAGAGCACATAGTCAATCTGATTTTTGTGTTTACCGTCTGGTGATGTCCATGTATAGAGTTGTCTCTTGGGTTGTTGGAAAGGAGTGTTTGCTATGACCATCGTATTCTCTTGACAAAATTCTACCAGCCTGTGCCCTGCTTCATTTTGTACTCCAAGGCCAAACATGCTTGTTATTCCAGTTAACTTTTGGCTTCCTACTTTAGCATTCCAATCCCCCATGATGATAAGGACATCAATTTTTGGTGTTTCTTCTAGGAGGTGTTGTAGGCCTTAATAGAACATGTCAACTTCAGCCTCTTCAACCCCAGTGGTTGGAGCATAGATTTGGACTGCTGTGATGGTGGACGGTTTGCCCTGGATTCAAACTGAGATCATTCTGTCATTTTAGAGATTCTATCCCAGTATTGCTTTTCTTACTCTTTTATTGACTATGGAGGCTACTCCATTTCTTCTGAGGGATTCTTGCCCACAGAAGTATACCTGATGGTCATCTGAATTAAATTCACCCATTTCTGTCCATTTTACTTCACTGATTCCTAAGATGTCGATGTTCAGTCTTGTCATCTCTTGTTTGACCACATCCTGCTTGCCTTGATTCATGGACCTTACATTCCAGGTTCCTATGGAGCTTAGATCTTTGCATCATCGGACTTTCCTTTCACCACCAGACACATCGGCAACTGAGTGTCCCTTTGGCTTCGACCCAGTTGCTTCATTCCTTCTGGCGCTCCTATTACTAGCCCTGTGCTCTTCCCCAGTAGCACATTGGATGCCTTCTGACCTGATGGCCTCACCTCCGGTGTCATATCTTTTTTCCTTTTGGTACTGTCCATGGGCTTTTCTTGGCAAGGGTACTGGAGTGGGTTGCTATTCCCTTCACCAGTGGATCACAGTGTTTCCGAGCTCTCCTCTATGAAATGTCCATCTTGAGTGGCCCTGCACAGCATTGATCGTAGCTTCATTGAGCTATGCAAGACCCTTCGCCACGGCAAAGCAGAGATCCACGAAAGCGTTCTATGTGGGGTCTTACTGCTTTGGTGTACAAGGGAAGTAGTACTTCACATGGTTCGAAAGTGATTCTTCTGCTAATGTAGCACAAAAGAGCACTTACTCTTTCAGCAGCTACATTATATTGTTTGTTCATCTTTAGCTTGAGATTCACAACATTTACAGGATCCTTCTCCTTCACAGTATCTTTGAGCCAAGCTTTCCCTACTTTGCAGGGGTGTATTTGGTTTTCTGCCCCTCCCTGCAGGACTTGGCACTAGTCTGTCCTCAATTTCACTCTGTTGTTTTCTGCCTGGCATTCTGTGCTATCGCAATCTCCCGGTACCTGACATCTGCCTTCCAGTGTACTTACTATCCCACTTAGCTTTCTGTTGCCTGCATATTAAATTTCTGTTCCTTATTCTGCCTTCTCTGAATCTTTTCTAAAAATGTTGAAGACTTTTAGTGCAAGGAAAGAACCCTGTAGCTCCCACTCTGATAATGTGCCACTGCTGAGCACTCTGAGTGCGATCCTGCAGACAATTGTGGATTGACCTAATTGTATGTTAGGGGGTGTCACATGGTAATTAATGTTCAGTTTGGATGCCCCTGCTGTCTCTCTCTGTTTCTGTGTCTATGTGATGGGGATGTCATGGGGCACCTTGTTGGAGGCTTTGCTTAAGTCAAGATGAAATCAAGTTATCCACAGCAATCCCACAGCCCATTTGGCAGTTTACCTAGTCAAAAAAAGAGCTCTGGTTTGTCTGGCAGAATTTGCTTTTGAGACATCCCTGTTGGCCTCTCGCAAGCACTCCATTGTATCCAAGGTGGTTTCTGGCTGGTTGCTGCAGAATTTCCTCTGGAATTGTTGTAGGTGTGGATTTCAGACTGACTGGTCTGCAACTCCTGCGTTCTTGTGGTTTTCCTTCCTTGATGGTGGGGACCCTCTTAGTCTTTCTCTGGGCATATGGAAACTCTGCTGTCCTCCCAGATTTCTGGAGGTAGTATACTAGTTCTTAGAGTTCTTCCCTCACCTCCGGTATGATGCTGGGATGGAGTCCTTTGGGTTCTGAAGATGTGAACTTATTCAGCCCATGCAGATGACCCTTGATTTTTTGCCTGCTTAATTTAGGCTGCCATTCAGCCTTCACTGTGGAATTTCATCAGGAGGGCCACAGGTCTTCTGGGAGAGGACTGAGCCAAAGTTGGAATTGGGCAGTTCTGTCTTTTGCCTTTTTTCATTTCTTCTCATACAGTGTAAATTTAGCATCCGTATTGAGGAGTTGAAGCTCATTGCTTTCCTCTGACTTTGGACAGATCTGAGGAAGGCTTTTTTGTGGTTTCCGCATCCCTCACTTGCCTCACTTCATTCCCAGCTCAGACTTCCTGTCACCTCCCCTGAAATTCCCTGCCACCTGCCTGCTTTTGTCCTGTGCAGCCTGGCTGGCCTCCCACTTCCTGCTCATGTTCTTTCCAGTTTTAAGATAATCTCTGAGCATTTTGCAAAGCCACATGCACTTCCCCTCTTGTCTTCTACACCTTCCTCTTCTTGAAAGCATTTGAACTTGTTCTGGATGCATTTCTCTCTTTTTGTTTCCAACCTATCCCACCCTTTTAGGGCTGCTTTTCCCTTATGAGTGGCTTCCCATTATTGGCATGATTTGGTTATAGTTGGGTTTTTGGAAATCCAGGGGATTTGTTTGGCTTTCCCTATTTTTAGCTTCCTTCTTCTCCCCCAGTAATTTTGGATAGAAGCTGTCTCATATCTTTGAAGGGTGTCGCTGGACTTGACTTCAGTGGAGGAAGGGAGACTTGCATTCACCTCTTCCTTGTGGGGTGCCCCATATTTTCCCTGGGTGAATGAGGGAGAAACCTGTTACTCTTCTGGGTGGAAACAATTTTTCTTGCAGTCTTCTTCCTCCTTTGGTTTCCTCTCATAAATAATTGAAGAAGTTATGTTTAATAATGTGGCTAAAGCCAGGTATATCCTTGAGAAGTCACCTTGGGAGAAGGAATCCTGGCACATTTTTCATGAAGAAAATAATATCTCCATTTTGTGCTTCTCCCCCGTGTTCTGATACTGCTCTTGCTGTGACAGGTCATTCATCAGGAACTACCAGCAACTCCAGGCTTTTGTGTTTGCCATCACTGAGCTCAACAAGGACCCATTTCTCCTTCCCAACACACTTGGCTTCCGCATCTATGAGCACAGGGACCTGGTCAGCATAATGCATGTGAACAACCTTCACCTGCTGTCTACACGGAGGAGAATGATTCCCAATTATACATGTGACAAGCAGGATCGACTCATCTCCATCATACAGGATTCTGATACCAGATTAGACATTACATCCTTTATGGGCATCTTCAAGCTCCCAGAGGTAAATATGTTCAACTAGATATAGAAACAAGCATGTACATATGATAACCATTCCTTTGCCCCAAGTGCAAGACCTTTACTCACCCACATTGAATGCCATCCTGCTGTCTCCTGCCCACTTCCATAGTGTGTCTCTATCCTTTTGGATCTGGAGTTGTGGGCACTGCTCCAGTTTTAGTATTGTCTGCGAATCTGATCAGCAGACTGTTCACCCCTTCTTCCATGTCACTGGTGAAAATATTAAACAGGATCAGCCCCAGGACATATGGGCTTTGGCAAAAAATTCATAAACACAATAACAACTATCTATCAAAAACAGACTGCCAGAATAACAATTAATGAACAACCTTCAGAAACTATTAATATCCAAAAAGACACAAGACCAGGATGTCCCTTGTCACCTTTGTTATTCAAATTAATTTTAGAGATTCTTAATAGAAACATTAGGGAAGAAATGATAGGAACTAGAGTTAAAGATGAAATGTATATGCTCCAAGCATTTGCAGGTGACTTAGTTTTTATCCTAGAGGAACCCACAGTAGCAGCACCTAAATTGCTGAAAAAAATAGAAGACTATGGAGAAGTTATGGGGATGAAAATAAACAGAGAAAAAACTAAATTATTAGTAAAAAAATGTACATTGAAACGAAGAACAGCCTTGATGGAACAGTTAGATCTTCAAATAGTGAAAAGGGTCAAATATCTGGGAATCCATGTAACAGCAAGATGTGCTACATTGAAATAAAATAATTACATTTAATTGTTTAAAAAGATCAAGAAAAATGGTCTAATTTACAAGTATCATTGTTGGGAAGAATAGCTATACTTAAACGAACATATTACCTAAGGTTTTGTCTCTATTCCAAACCATGTCCATAAAAATTGTGAAACAGTTTTTTGATGACTTAAATACACACATTTTGAAATTAATATGGCAAAAGAAGAAACCAAGAATTAAAATAAAAATGCTTCAGGAGGCCAAATGGAATGGGTGTTTTGGCCTCCCAGGTTGGTTGTTGTATTATCAAGCATGTGTTTTAGTGTGGCTAAAAGAATGGATAATATTAAGGAACAAAAGGATTTTGTATTTTGAAGGTCACGATTTACAAATGGGCTGGCATGCTTTTACGTGGTATAAGAAGTGCAAAACCCATGGGTACTTTAAAAATCACCATATTAGGAATGCACTGATTTCGGTATGGGGAAAATTAAAGATAAAAATTTATAATAAGATACCAAGATGGCTTTCTCCCATGGAAGCTTTTGTATATACATTAAATTTCAATGAGATTGAGACTTCTAATGACATCTTGGACAATGGGGGAAGATTGAAACCAAACCAAACACTTCAAGAGCAGGGCATTGATTTACTTGGTGGCATCAAATGCAAATACAATTGGGACATGCCACAGATTTTAAAATGTATGGTTTCTATAAGGAACAAAATGCTTTTGATCTATTCATTTTAAAATCAGATGAAAACATGATTAAAAGATTGCCTAACTTTCTCTTAGAAATGAAAATGGAAGATGAACAAATTAAAGAAACAATGATGTCATGGGTACAAAGTTGTGGGTATAACATTGAACTGCAGAGGTAGCAAAAGTTGTGTGAAAGAAATGTTAAGGTAACCTTGGCAACTTCTTAAAAAGAAAACTTGTATAGAATGTTTAATAGATGGTATTTATCACCCAACAGGTAAGCTAAAACGTTTCCGAATATGTCAAGTAAGTGTTGGAAGTGTAAACAGAAACCTGGTGCCTTTTATCATATGTGGTGGACCTGTGATGAAGCAAAAAAAAAAAAAAAGGGTGAAAATACATAGATGGCTTGGGGAAATGTTGCAAAGTCCTGTAATGTTTAAGCCAGAAATATTTCTGTAGGCATTCTCCCTGATGACCTTGATGAACAAAGTATATACTTGTCGTTGCATGTAATAACAGCAGTGAGGATCACATATGCACAGTATATGAGAAATGAAGAACTACCGGATGAAGGTTTGATCTTGAACAAGATATTGGACTGTGCAGAAATGGGTAGACTGACTTTATCTCAAAGGAGAAAAAAGATATAGTTTAGTACCAAACATGGGACTTTTTCTATTAATGGCTACAGAATCAGATTTTTAAATTGGGCTGAAATACATAGCATTGGTAGAGAGAAATAAGACTTTGTACAACGTATGTTGCAAGACTTGAAAAATTTATTTGTTTAGTGAGTATAAAACAATAAAACTTTGAAACCAGAAGATGTAGGTCTTGCCTGTAGGTGGGTTAGCCTCCCGGGTAAGTGCTTCTACCCCCATTCTGGATGGGGTTGCACAGTTCCTAAAGGACAGGGTGTACAGTTTGCGAGTGCGCCTGGTCCCAGAGTTGTCCCTGGAACCTCAGGTAGTGGCAGCAGCAAGAAGCACTTTCCTTCAGCTTTGGATGATCCATCAACTGCACACCTATCTAGATGGGCAGTTCATGGAGCAGTGACCCATGCCCTGAAAAATTGCCGATTGGACTTGCCAATTGGACTACTGCAACACGCACTATGAGGGGCTGCCCTTGAAGATGGTCAACTGGTCCAGAAAAGAGCTTCCAGATTGTTAATAGGAACCGGCAGGTATGAACAACTTAAGATGCTGATGATGACCTATAAAGCCCTAAACAGCTTAGGTCCTGGTTACCCGAAGGGGTGTCCCCTTCCATATGTGCCTTCCCATACCTTAAGATCTGGGGCAGACACATATGGACGCTGAGTTTTAATATTACATCCTTTTCAAACATTTTGTACTCCTTCATGGATCACTGCCTTGTTTTGGCAAAGGGGCTTGCGTAGCTCAATGAAGCTATGAGCTATGCTGTGCAGGGCCACCCAAGATGGACAGGTCATAGCAGAGAGCTCTGACAAAACGTGGTCCACTGGAGAAGGAAATGGCAACCCACTCCAGTACCCATGCCATGAAAACCCCCTGGACAGTACCAAAAGGAAAAAAGATATGACGCCGGAAGATGAGCCCCTCAGGTTGGAAGGTGTCCAATGTGATACTGGGAAGAGCAGAAGGGTAGCACTAGAAGCACTGGAAAGAATTAAGAGACTGGCCAAAAGGACACTCAGTTGTGGATGTATCTGGAGTTGAAAGGAGAGTACAATGCTGTAAGGAACTATACTCGATAGAAACCATGAATTTAAGATCTGTGAATTAAGGAAAGCTGGATGTGGTCAAACAAGAGATGACAAGACTGAACTTAGATATCTTAGGAATCAGTGAATTAACATGGACAGGAAGGAGTGAATTTAGTTCAGATGACCATCAGGTATATTACTGCGGACAAAATCCATCTGAAGAAATGGAGTGGCGTTCATAGCCAATAAAAATAGTAGAAAAAGCAGTACTGGAATACACTCTCCAAAATGACAGAATGATCTCAGTTCGAATACAAGGAAAACCATTCAATATCACAATAGACCAAGTCTATGCCCCAGTCACAGGTGCTGAAGACGATGAAGCTGACCAGTTCTATGAAGGCCTTCAACACCTTCTAGTATTAACACCCAAAAATGATGTCCTTATCATCATGGGGGATTGGAATGCTAATGTAGGAAGCAAAAAGATAACTGGAAAAACAGACAAGTTTGGCCGTGGAATACAAGATGAAGCAGGGCACAGGCTGGTAGAATTTTGTCAAGAGAATACGATGGCCATAGCAAACACTCTTTTCCAACAACCCAAGAGACAACCCTACACATGCACATCACCAGACAGAAATCAGAATGACTATGTTCTCTGCAGCCAAAGATGGAGAAGCCCTATACAGTCAGTAAAAGCTAGACCAGGAGCTGACTGTAGCTCAGATCAAGAGCTTCTTGTTGCAAAATTTAGGCTTAAATTGAAGAGAGTAGGGAAAAGCACTAGGCCACTAAGGTATGACCTAAATCATATTCCTGATGAATATACAGTAGAGGTGCCACATAGATTTAAGGAATTTGATCTGATAGAGTGCCTGAAGAACTATGGACAGAGGTTCGCAACATTGTACAAGAGGCAGCAACTAAAACCAACCCAAAGCAAAAGAAATGCAAGAAAGCAAAATGGCTGCCTAAGGAAGATTTACAAATATCTGAGGAAAGAAGGGAAGAGAAAGGCAAGGGAGAAAGAGAAAGACACAAACAATTGAATGCAGAATTCCAGAGAATACATAGAAGAGATAAGAATGCCTTCTTAAATGAACAGTGTAAAGAAATAGAAGAAAACAATACAATAGGGAGGACCAGAGATCTCTTCAAGAAAATTGGAGATATGAAGGGAACATTTCATGGAAAGATGGTCATGATAAATGACCAAAATGGCAGGGACCTAACAGAGACAGAAGTGATTAAGAAGAGGTGGCATGAATACACAGAGGAACAATACAAGAAAGGGCTTAAAGTACCTAATAAGAATGATGGGGTGGTCACTGACCTCAAGCCAGACATCCTGGAATGTGAAGTCAAAAGGTCCTTAGGAAGCCTGAGCAACAACAAAGCTAGTGAAGGTGACAGTATTTCAGCTGAGCTATTCAAAATCTTAAAAGACAATGCAGTAAAAGTGTTACACTCAATATGCCAGCAAATTTGGAAAACACAACAGTGGCCACAGGATTGGAAAGGTCAGTTTACATTCCAATCCAAAGAAGGGCAATGCCAAAGAATGTTCAAACTACCGCAGCATTGCACTCATTTCACATGCTAGCAAAGTGATGCTAAGAATCCTACAAGCTTGGCTTCAGCAGTATGTGGACCGAGAACTACCAAAAGTACAGGCAAGATTTCGAAGTGGGAAAGAAACTGGAGACCAAATTGCCAACATACACTGGAACATGGAGAAAGCTAGGGAGTTCCAGAAAAACAGCTAGTTCTGCTTCATTGACTATGCTAAAGCCTTTGATTGTGAGGATCACAACAAATTGCGGCAAGTTCTTAAAGAGATGGGAGTACCAGACCGTCTTATTTGTCTCTTGACAAACCTATATGCGGGCCAAGAAGCAACAGTGAGAACTGGACACAAAACCACTGATTGGTTCAAAATTGAGAAAGGAGTTCAGCAAGGCTGTATACTGTCGCCCTGCCTATTTAACTTATACGCAGAGCACATCATGAGAAATTGGGGCTAGATGAATCACAACTTGGAATTAAGATAGCCAAAAGAAATATCAACAACCTCAGATATGCAGATGATGCCACTCTCATGGCAGAAAGTGAAGAGGAATTAGATAGCCTCTTGACGCAGGTGAAGGAGGAGAGCACAAATGTTCGCTTGAAACTCAACATTAAGAAACCTAAGACCATGGCATCCGGTCCTATCACTTCCTGGCAAATAGATGGGGAAGAAATGGAGGTAGTGACAGATTCTATTTTCCTGGGCTCCAAGATCACCACAGATGGGGACTGCAGCCAAGAAATTAAAAGACACTTGCTCCTTGGGAGGAAAGCTATGGCAAATCTAGACAGTATACTAAAAAGCAGAGACATCACCCTGCCAACAGTATATATAGTAAAGGCTATGGTTTTCCCAGTTGCAAAGTATCCCTGTGAAAGTTGGACCATAAGGAAGTCTGAGTGTCAAAGGGTTGAGGCATTTGAATTGTGGTGCTGGAGGAGACTCCTGTGAGTCCCTTGGACCGCAAAGCTATTAAACCGGTCAGTCCTAGAGGAGATCAACCCCCACTGCTTTTTAGAAGGCCACATACTGAAGATGAAACCCAAATACTTTGGCCAACAATTGAGAAGGAAGAACTCTCTGGAGAAGAGCCTAATGCTGGGAACAATAGATGGCAAAAGAAGAAGAGGATGACAGAGAATGAGGTTGCTGGATGGGGTCACTGAAGCAGTTGGTGTGGACTTAAGTGGACTCCGGGGGATGGTGGAGGACAGGAAGGCCTGGAGAATTGTTGACCATGGGTTTGTGATGGGTCCGACATGACATCACGACTAACAACAACAACTTCATTTTGTACAGTTAAATCATCGCGAGACTTTGATAATGGGACAGTATACTAAAGATTTAAATACATGAATAATTAAAGTTTCAGCAAGTCTTGCCATTGGAGTTCATTCCCAAAACCCCAAAGCTCTGCAAATGCAGACAGGGAGGTGCCTGCTTGCAATGTGAACGGATCTCATTCCAGCCATGCGGGTCCTTCTGCCAGGCTGCTCCAGTTCAGTCCTGACATTGCTAGACATGTCAGCATGAGGGCTGGGGATTTTTTTGTGTTGCAGGGTGAGGAGGCCCAGGGTCCATGGGGTGGAGAGGGGGAAGCTGAGAGCTTCTGCTTCCATTGATGCATTCCAGCAGAAAGAGGGAAACCTTTCCTGGGATAGTGCTCCATGCATTTCATGTCATGGCCACTAGAGGGTGGAAGCGTATTCCGAATAAAAAGCATTCCTCTTTCCAAAATGTAAACTAAGTATGTTATGAATGATTACAAGGAAGTTCTTTCTTCAGCTCTTGCACTGTTTTTTCTGTTCTATGCAAGGCAAAATCAGTTTATAAATCAGTTTGTTCCTGCTTTTTTTCCAGATTAATTCCCAAGAAATTCCTCAGTACGAGGGCCTCATCTGGCTGTTGCTGCACTTTCACTGGAACTGGATCGGGCTCCATGTTCAGAGTGATGACCATGGTGAACATTTTCTCCAGGCAGTGACCCCCCTGCTGCAGCAGGAGGACCTATGTGTGGCCTTCACTGAAAGGTTCTCACCAGATGATCCTGCACACGTGCAGGAAACGAATGCTGGATACATTCCTCCTGTGTGGTTGGGAGCAGAAGTCATAGTTTTCTTTGGTGACAATGCTGCAATAACTCAATTAATAATACTGTTAGGAACTCATAAAAAAATACAAAGATCCAATATCAGAAGGTTTAGATCCTCACCTCCCATTCAGGAATTGAAGCAGGAATGAATTTTAAGATGAGAAAGCTTATAGGGCACCTTCATGGAGCTTTTCACTTCAGGGCCCGCACAAGGGATATTCCAGCATTCAAGGCTTTTTTCTGGGCTTTAGATCCTTTCCATCCTCAAGGAGATGTCTTTCTTCAAGAGTGGTGGGAAAGGGCATTCTGGTGTCAGTTCCCGAGTCCAGGAGAACCCCCTCCAGAGTCAGATCGCATATGTACAGGGAGGGAGATGAGGAAGGATCCGAGCTTCTTCTTTTTCGATTTGGACACGTCCAGTCACAGCCACCGGATCTACAACGCTGTCTATGCTGTGGCACATGCACTACATGCCCTGTCCTCGTCCGGAGTGAAATATTCACCGATGGGGGAATCGAAGCAGCTGTTGCATATTCTGCCATGGCAGGTAAGGTCTGCATCCAGTTCTCAAGAATTTATTGAAGGATTCCTCCTGTTTTCTCAGTGAAGGCATTCTGGAGGGAAAGGTTACACTGAAAGGAACACTAAATTAGGGAAATCAGGAGGGAGTTTTCCTGTGGATTTATCTCCATGCCTGCAATTTCCTTAAATGGACATTCCAAAGTGAGCACAGCTTAGCAGGGTTTGGTTGGGATCCTGGATTAGTCATGCTTTCTAAATTGTACATACTGAGACTGAATGAAACAGTCCAATTTGATATAATTATGCTGAAAGGGCAGTGGAGTTGCCCCATTCTGGATGTTCCTTCATTCCAGCAGTGGAAGATGCACAAGCTGGACTCCTGGCTGCTTCAAGCAAATGTTTTCTAGCTCACATCTCCCGGTGCTCTTAGGAAGTGGACACCANCTACAAGGATGGGGGAGAATAGGTCTCTGAACTGAATGGGAGAGAGAGTTCTCTGGAAAACCATTCCACTAACTGTAACATCTTCTGAATGATTCTGCAATTTCAGCTACTGGCTCCTCTGAGGAATGTTCGGTTTAACAACAGTGCTGGGGAAGAAGTCTATTTCTCTGAAAAAACCTAGAAATATGAGATTTTTTACTGGAGCTTGTCCCCAAATGGAACTTTGGATCCTGCGGAGATTGGCTGGGTTGATCATGGTGCTCCTGCAGGCCAAGGCTTCTCCATCAACTCTTCAGCAATCGTGTGGGCTGCAAAGGTGGGGCTGGCATGAACCATTCGGGGCTTGGAGGCAAAGACATGGCACAATTCCCTCTTATAAAAAAGATGGTTTTCTGAGTCCCACTGAATATGAGGATTTGGGGTGTCATTTTCCACTTGCAAAGTAGAACCTTTGCTCCCCAGATATCCCATGTTCTGGCCCTGGACATTCCAGGGAGGTTCAAGAAGATGTCCCACTCCTGTATTCTGGGAGAGGTACCGCCAGAAATTGGAAAGATTGGGAACAATTGTCCTAGGGTGTGATCCACTGGAAGGCAGCCTCCATAGGTACTGGTTCTGCCCCAGAAAGAATCGAATACCTGAGAAAACCTGAAACATTCAGATATTGTCCATTCAACCTAGACTCTGACCACATCTGCCTAGCAATTCAAGCATGTTGGAGTCTGCCTGCCTGCCTGCCTGCCTCTCCCTCCCTCCCTCCCTCCCTCCCTCCCTCCCTCCCTCTTTTCTTCCTTCCTTCCTTCCTTCCTTCCTTCCTTCCTTCCTTCCTTCCTTCCTTCCTTCCTTTCAAATTCAGGCCATGCCCAGGCGAGGTGTGTGGAGAGGTGCAGTCCGGGACACTGGAGGAGAGTTCCAGAGGGGAAGCCGGTCTGCTGCTACAGGTGTGAACGGTGCACAGCGGACATGTTCTCCACCTCCACAGGTACCTCAGACATTGAGAGCCATTCCTTAACCAAGATGAAAATGAAATGGGAGTGGTGTGGAGATCAGGAAAACTTGAGCAAAGGAAAAGTTTGGATAGTTTTGGAAGGATTTATCCCCTGTCTATATTGAAGACCTCTGTGCCTTTCTGGTTTACGCTGTGTTCAACACTTCCAGAAGACATGCCTTTTGTAAACAATATGACATTTTGCCCAGAAACATTTAAAGAATCAAACCATACACAAATCCTTCTCCAGCCTTGCATTTCCTCAGGCTTCTGAATGCCAAGTCTCTAACTTTGCTGGGTCTGCATGAAACGTAGAGATGCCTGGCCAAAACTTTGCTTGGGGCAGCTGGAGGGTCCCTCCTGCAACATTGCTGGATTTCACTGCAACCAGAACCAGATTGCCCATTTTTTATTGGTGGTTTCTACAGCCTTGTCCTCAGCCTCAGGAGAGAAAGATCTCAGAGATCAGTGCACAGGTCGAAGAGAACCTGTGCTTACTAGGCTTCCTTTAGTTTGGCTCTGATTTCCATGCAAAAGTGCAGGTGAAGAGTTTTAGCACTCCCATGTTTTCATTTCTAGATAAAGAATGGTCTTCATGACAAAAGATTGAACAGGAATCTTACATAAGTCTGCCTGCATGGAACGGTTTCAATTATTCATCCCCATGGTCCCTTTTCCAAAGATCAATTAAATGGAAAATATTAAGCTAGGGAAAAGTGTTTTCAACATCTTCCACTGGGGTTGGGAGTTGTCCCCAGAGAATTAACTTTCATGTCCTGATTGTATGACCTGACTGAGTGATTACATCAGATTTGGTTCATTTCAGATGTTGCTCACTGTGCTCCGTGCCCTCAAGATCAGCACCCAAATGAGAACCACAACTGGTGCATCCCCAAGAAGATCCACTTCCTTTCCCGTGAAGAGACACTTGGTCTCCTGCTAGTGTCTCTGATCCTTTACCTCTGTATCAGCTGCACTGAAGCTGAGAAGGGCCAGGAAGCCCATGTAAGCCAGAACAGCGTGAAACATGGTGACGGAGCCTTCGTTGCACTCCACAATGATCTCCCCAGCCAGGGAATGGAAGTCCAAGTTTGGGAATGGGGGAAAAGTCACCAGCCATGCAGCACANCAGCACAGATCACTACTTGCATGAGGGGACAGGCCATCACAATGGAGGTTGTCACTTGTCGCCCCAAGAGTTTTCTTGGCATGTTTCCTGGCTTGGTGGCCATGAAAGCCAGAACCACCACAACTGTTTTTGCCAGAATGGAAGAAACAGCAAGGCAGAAGGTGATGCCAAATGCAGTTTGCCGGAGGAGACAGGTGGCCTTTGTGGGTCATCCAATGAACAGGAGACAGCTGAGAAAGCAGAGCAGGAGGGAGATGAGAAGGACATAGGTGAGGTTTCGGTTGTTGGCCTTGACAATTGGTGTGTCACGGTGCTTCATGAAGGCTGCCAGAACTAGAAGTGTGACCAGAGAGAGGCAAAGAGTGAGGCAAGCTAAAACAGTCCCCAGTTTCTCTTGAAAGAAAAGGAAGTGGATCTTCTTGGGGATGCACTGGTCTTGGTTCCTGCTTGGGTGTTGATCTTCTGGGCATGGGTCACAGTGATCTGCATCTGCAATGATCAAAAGCTGCTGACATGTCATCAGAGAGAGGATGTTTTAGTTCTGGTCTTATGCTCAATATTCAACAAGAAGGAAAACATCAAACTCTTTTGCCAGGAATGAATGCCAGACAACTGAACCATGAGTTTTACTTGCCATTCCTTCTTAAAGGACAAAGCTAATGGTTATTATGTACTATCTTCGGTCACGGATGTCAGAGACCTGAGTGCATGAAAACTAAGTGTAGCTGTCAAGGACAGAGGATTTTGGGGGGCACTCATTCATAGGAGATGACATCATAGCATGTAACACCTCCGAGCAGCTATCCTGGTGCAGGTGGGGAACTGGTTGGATAAACATAACTAAAATTAACATAACTAATAGCATAGCTCATTACTATAGAAAGGGAGAGGCTCGTTGAGATGCTGAAATTGTTACCCATTTCAACTTGAGCATGGCCAACTTGAGCATCCTTCTCTGAACAGTTTCAAGTTTCAAGTAGAAAATGATTCACAAGAATAATAGTAGTTTTTGAATGGAAGAATTATTCACAAATGTGTGAATCCTTTGCAAGCAGATAAATAGAATCCCTCA
>NW_025336268.1:5925-7995 GCF_004798865.1 Varanus komodoensis | reverse complement strand
TTAAGTTAGGAATCCAGTTTCTCTATCACTGTTTACATCACTCGGTTGCCTAGTAGACTCTCAACTTACATCTGCTTTGGACACTACCTGGTTCAATTGGCTGGCCCTTTGGTTTGCTCTTCTCTTGGTTGGTGAACCCCTGCTATAAGAAAGCCTCATATCTCTCAGCAGGCAACGGAAGGATTTTGCTTGGAGCAGTAAAGAGGCCAACATCTAGTGGTCTTCTTCAGCTGTTTGTCAAGAAGTGACATGTTGCATGTTCAGCTGCTGCTCCTTGCTTCTGATTGTGTTGGTGGGGAGACCAACCCAGCCTTCTAAAGTTGAACTCTTTGGACAGAGCCTGCCTCAATATTCATAGTTGCAAGAGATGATTACAAAAGCGGAATAGGCTTCTCTTACTTCTCAGTCATTCCTCAAGAACAACAGCCAAGGATGAAAGTGGATGCCAGGAAGCAATCCCGACAGCTAAGACCCCGAGGGCATGGAATGGGCTTCCACAGGAGGTGGTTGAAGCCCCATCAGTGAGGATGTTCAAAGATAGGCTGGACATGTACATGGCAGGCATGTCATGAGTGGAGCTGGCTGGAGCCGGGGTCAGACTAGGTGGCCTGGGAGGCCCCTACTGACTTGCTCTGTTTCTATGTTTCTATAGTGATGGAAAATGTCATTTTTAGGCTCTAGAATATGCCACCGGGCTTTGCTTCCTGGATCAGATCCCTGAAAATGCAAGGATCAGAACTGTTGCAACCATTTTCAAGACTGCCAAATGGGGAAGGGAGCACTACCTGCCAGGGCTCGGTTCTTTGATGCCTCTTACTTTCCCACATCTTTCCAGATTTGGATCCAGATGTAGCATCTAATGCATGTGCTACAGAATGAACCACATTGTAGATGTTGTAGCTTTGACTGGACATCTTGTGTTCAAAGAAGGATGCTGGCAGGCCCTCCAGCTTCTCTCTCCCTGTACATCTTCTCATTCCCCATTGAAAAGGGTTGCCTGTTTTAAGAAAATTGCAACCAAATGCCCTCTCCCACCATTCATGGAGGAAAATATCACCTAAAGGATGGAGGGGAGCTAAATCCCAGAGAAAAAGCTGGAACCCTGGCACTTCTCATCTCTTGACCCTGAAGTGCAAAGCACCATTGATGGCCTCCAGATCTCGCCCAGCTATGGAGGATCCCATTCCCCATTGGGATGTCATGATCCACATCTTCCTAAATGGGGTCTTAGTCTTGTCTTCTTGAATACCCAACCTTTTTGAGAGTTGCAGAACAACACTGGAGTCCCCAAAGACAATCAGCACTTGGAGCTCCAACCAAGAACTGGGAATATTGCTGGATTGTACTTGAAGCAACTGGAGGGGATCCATTGACTTGAACTTTTCAGTGAACGCCACACAGATGTCCTTTGTCTGGAGCATGGGTGTCAACGTCTGAAGGAAGCTTTCTCCAGCCTGATCTCTGTGAAAAACCAGCCCAATCCAGTTCCAGCGGAAGTGCAGCAGCAGCCAGACCAAGCCTTCGTATGCAGCAGTTTTGTCAGGATCAATCCGGTTAAAGGAAGGAAATGTCCCCTTATCTCCCATGACAGGGACAACTAAGCCATACCCAAACTGAAGAAAGGAATATTGCATTTGTCCTGCAGCAGAATTTTGGGCCATTTGAGAGACTAATGTGGGATTTATGGCATGCATTTTCCTGACTACAATAGCTGACTTCGGCAGTCTGAAGTTTTATCAAGAAGGAAGATGGCCACTTTTTCAAAGTCAATATTTAAATCTAAACTGAAGTTCTGGGACAAGCCACCCCCTCCCCCCGATATCACCTCAAAAGGCAAGTCTGCCATGCAGGTGAGCCTCATGCAATGTCAGACTATGGGAATGAAGAGGCTCAGAGATTTATTTCTCTGCAATGTGATCCTTCTCATGCTTTGCAGGGCTTTGCCGCTCAAGGGCTCCCATAAAGGCAACATTGATAGCCCAAGGCACAAAAGAAGAAGGGAGGCTATTTTTGTGAGGCCTTAAGGTGTCACCAGCTTCCTTATTCTACCTCCCAATGTAAATATTTGTT
>NW_025336268.1:4180-5496 GCF_004798865.1 Varanus komodoensis | reverse complement strand
ATCTCTTCATTCCCTCCAAAACATAAATGTTTTCCCTGCCTTTTCTTTACGTCCCGCTTGGCTTCCCTCCACCTTCTTCCTTATTCCCTCTGGAAGAACCACTGCCACTTCCGTGGGGTTGGAGACCAGCAAAGGCACCAGTGAGTGCTTTCAGTTGTCTTGATGGGCCCCCACTGCTGTCCATGGACCCAGAATTATTCACGTCAGCCCCACCTCTGTAGCCCAGATGATCGCTTTGGAGCAAATGTTGAAGTCCTGGCCTGGGGGAGCCCCTGGATCCACCCTCCAACTTTCACAGGGGAAAAAGATCCATTTGAGAAGTAGATCCAGATGAGGATCTCATATCTCTTGTCTCCAGTGAGAGAGACTTCTTTTGTGCCCAAGGCACAAAAGAAGAAAGGAGGCTATTTTTGTGAGGCCTTAAGGTGTCACCAGCTTCCTCATTCTTCCTCCCAATGTAAATATTTGTTTTTGTTAGTCACAAAGTTGTGCCTGACCCATCACGACCCCATGGACAACATCCCTCCAGACTCTCTTGTCCTCCACCTTCACTTGGATTCCACTGAAGCTCACACCCGCTGCCCCAGTGACTCCACTTAGCCACCTCATCCTCTGCCTTTTGCTGACAATTGTTCCCAGCATCAGGGTCTTCTCCAATGAGTCCTTCCTTCTCATTAGCTGGGCAGTGTATTTGAGTTTTATCTTCAGTATCTGATTTACATAAATCATATATCAATTGTATGACATTTCCCACCTAACAGAATAGGTGTGCCTCTGGTTGTGATAATGAACACAATCTCCACTGAGAGTTCTGGCTATCAGCAAAGTCAACTTGCAACAGGTGACCCAAATCCAGAACCCTCCGTTCACCTTCGAACAAGAACTGAAGCCACACTCTCACTGCATGGGAAGAGTTGTTTCCAGAAATCGGCCTGTCTAACCAAGTGTTTCAATGCTTTGCAGATCCACCTCCATAAGAACCCCCTTACCTGTGGGATCTTGTAGATGCCCAGTATGGATGTGATCTCTCTTGAGGACTGGGAGCCCAGACCCCCAATAACTGAGAGCAGTTTATCGTGCCTGTCACATTTATAATTGGGAACCGTCTGCCCTTGAATGGACAGCAGAGAGAGGCTATTCTCATGCATCACATTGATGAGGTCCATGTGCTGGCAGATGCGGAAACCAAAGGTTGTGTTGGAAGGAGTGTCAGATCCTTGTTGAGCTCGGTGATGGAGAACACCAAGGCCAGGAAGTGTTGGAAATTATTAATTATTGTCCTGCAATTGTGAAAATGGCAGTGGGGGACAAGGAAG
>NW_025336268.1:2186-3642 GCF_004798865.1 Varanus komodoensis | reverse complement strand
GCCTCCATCAAGAAGGTGCTGCCTGGAGTGGGCAAGAACTGATGAGGAAGGAGGAAGACTGGAGGTTTGGAAGGGGAAGCATTCATGGTGTGGCCAGAAGTCTGAGATGACTTTAACACTCATGAGAACAGGACCAATCGAGAGGATGCACCTCAGTAGGCGTTGCTAAAACAGGAGCCTCTGAAACATAAAAAGCCCCGTCTGCAGGACTTGAACCTGCTGCCATTCAGCCTGTCCAGGGAAGCCGTCCTGAACACAACCAGTGGAACAAGATGGAAGCCTCTCATCACCTCCCACTGACTTATCAGTGCAAAACCAGCCTGCACACCCAGGTCTCCCATGGGGAAGCTTCCCTGACTCACTTTCAACCTGGCTCCCCCATCAGCAGAAGTTGGCATGCAGAAACGAATAAAAGCTCAGGTGATGTTGCGCTCCAACTGCCATCACTCTTTCACCGCAGTGGCAGGAGGCCCCTTTCTCTCTCTGCACATATGGAGAACCAAGTGGGGAGAGGATGGAGAAGGGGGCCTTCGCAGAGAGGCAGTATGGGCCTGGCTGGGTCACATTCAGCACTTTGCCAATAAATAGTGGGGGAGAGTCTCTCCCAAGGCAGCTGCCCAGACTCGGACCACTTCACTGAAGAGCCTGCAAATGATACTGATGGTCGCTCAGTGACAGAGGACTTTCAGGTGGACCATCCTAAGGGGTCCTGCAGGTTGAATGCCCATCAGACATGGTGGCCGGTCCAGCCAGGGTTGTCCCTGCACTTTTAAAAGCTGGACTCTCCCCCTTCCTTGCCAGCAATACAGCTAAGAACCTTGGCCCAAGCCCAGTCTCCTTCCTGACAGGTGGGGATTTTATTTTGAATGTTGGAGGGGCAGAAAGGGGCAGTCAATTCCCAAAAGTCCACACGGAAGGTGAGCGTGACTCAGACTGATGATACTGCCTCCAGGGCTCCTGCTCTCTGCTTATTTCCCTCCTCAGCAATTATGGAAAGTCCTTGAGGAATTCCTCAGGGGTTTCCATCCAGCAAGTCAATAACAAAGAAATGCCTGAGAAAGCACACTGAATACAAATGTGCCCTGGGCTCCTTGGTGTGGGACTGCAGCCACGACTGACGTCTGGCTGCCTGCCTGTCTCTTCCAGAGATCGCTCCTCCTGGTAGGCTGCAAGAACCACTCCTGCCCTGCATCGTGCTACCAGAGCAGGGACAGCCTCCCTCCTCCAGTGATGATGATTCTGCTCTCACTGCTCCTTTGGCTCCTGCCTCAGGCCACCCAGGGGATGACGAGGGCAAGTTGTTCAGTGACCCAGCCATTTATATTGCCACAAGACTATTACCGGCCAGGAGACCTGATTGTTGGTGGGAATTTACTGCTCGGCAGATATTCTTTCTTAGATCAAGAACGGTTTAATACATTACCACAAATAAACGTCCATGTTAATGCAATGTAGG
>NW_025336268.1:883-2048 GCF_004798865.1 Varanus komodoensis | reverse complement strand
GAGAGAGAGGGAGAGCCAGGTGTGGGGCTTCCTAGCTGGTCCTGTCACAAGGAGTGCTGAGCCTCTGCAAAGTCAGAGGGAAACAGCAGTTTCTTCTCATGCCGGCAGTAACTGTAAGAGAAAGGTCTGTCCTGCCATCCCTGTCCCAGGAAAACTCCATCCGAAGGGAAGGTGGGCTCTGCTCTGAGACCTTCCCCCTTTCAGATCTGTTGAATCTGCTGGCAGATCGCTTTAGCACCAAAAGGCAATCAGCAAGCCTTTCTGAGAAGCAGCTCCATTAAAATGGCACCAAAATGCACTCCCTCCCACCCTGAGATATGCACCTTGGAAGAAGGACACTCTGGGCTAAGCTTGCCTGAGTTTCTGTGCTTTAGGCCTCTCAGCTGAGCTTTTGGTTCTTGTTCTGAAGTTTCTTCCCAGCGTAGATTCTTTGGGTTAATGGCTGTGACTTTCGGGTAATGTCCAGGCTCCAGGTGAAAGACCTCTAGGAGCTGAAACTAAGCAGATGGGCTGAATTTGTGCCCCTTCCCTCCTTCAACCCCAAGAGTTCACTGGACCCACAACTCCCAACATTCCCAACCTGATCCTGGGCTCATCTGGAGGTTCCCACAGCAGCATGTGCTGCGCAATTTCATACGCCAGATGGGAGACTTTTGCATGCAGGAGTCTCTGGCTGGGTGTCAGTGCTGCACACAAAGGGGCTCTGATATTTAATGGGCTTGAGATAGTTAATCATCAGGCAGCAGCATTTCTCTTGCAGTGAAAGAATCCAGGGATGCACTGACTAATGCGAGGGAACTGGAACAGATGCTAAGTGACTGTTTTGCCTCTGTGTTCTTCCCAAAGAGGACGGGGGAGATCTGCATGGGAGATTAGATGAGGCCGGGGACTTAGGGACACAGATCAGAGTCACCCGCCTAAATGACGAGGGGCTCCTCAGGACACTAGATGTTACAAAGGCACTGGGCCCTGATGGGTTACACCTGAGAATATTTAGAGAGTTGGCAGGGGTTCTCTCACGCCCGCTGGCCTCCATTTTTGAGTCCTCATGGAGATCAGGTGAAGCTCCAGAGGACTGGAGGGTGGCGTCAGTGGTCCCAGTTTTCAAAAAGGGTAGTAGAAGGGACATGGGGAATTATAGACCTGTTAACCTTGCATCCATTGT
>NW_025336268.1:0-783 GCF_004798865.1 Varanus komodoensis | reverse complement strand
ATGGGCTTGAGATAGTTAATCATCAGGCAGCAGCATTTCTCTTGCAGTGAAAGAATCCAGGGATGCACTGACTAATGCGAGGGAACTGGAACAGATGCTAAGTGACTGTTTTGCCTCCGTGTTCTTCCCAAAGAGGACGGGGGAGATCTGCATGGGAGATTAGATGAGGCCGGGGACTTAGGGACACAGATCGGAGTCACCCGCCTAAATGACGAGGGGCTCCTCAGGACACTAGATGTTACAAAGGCACTGGGCCCTGATGGGTTACACCTGAGAATACTTAGAGAGTTGGCAGGGGTTCTCTCACGCCCGCTGGCCTCCATTTTTGAGTCCTCATGGAGATCAGGTGAAGCTCCAGAGGACTGGAGGGTGGCGTCAGTGGTCCCAGTTTTCAAAAAGGGTAGTAGAAGGGACATGGGGAATTATAGACCTGTTAACCTTGCATCCATCGTAGGAAAAACAATGGAAAGTCTCGTAATAGCGAGAGATTTGGTGGTGCTAGATAGGGAAGGGAGGATGGTGGCCACACAGTCCAGCTTCTGCAAAAACAGGTCCTGCCAGACAAACCTTGTGGAATTCCATGCCACGGTTTCAAGGTGGCTAGATGGAGGGGATTCAGTGGATCTGGTTTACCTGGTTTTCCACAAGGTAATGGACAAAGTACCCCATGATATCCTGGTTGAGAAACAGAGGAGTCTTGGGATAGACCAATGCACTGTCCGGTGGCTTAGGGCACGGCTGACTGACCGAAAGCCAAGTGTAACCATTTGAAGAGAATCATCG
>NW_025336267.1:12541-15750 GCF_004798865.1 Varanus komodoensis | reverse complement strand
TGAGCTTTACCCTCCAATCAAAATCACAACCCAGTGATGCTTGACTGCTCAGTTTTACATTAATACTGGCGCTGCCACGCACGGGGGACAGTGGAATGATTCGTAATGAAAGCAGTTGCGCCCACTCTGGTACCGTAAGCAGTATGTCGACTGAGTCTGTTCTCACCTGCTAAGGCGCGAATTTGACTTGCCAATGGCAGGGCACAGAAACCCTCATCAATTGCACTGAATCGGAACGATTGATACCACATTGAGATGTTCCCAGGAAACTGAGGCAGGCGCAAGCCCTTACTCAGAGTAAACCCGTAAGAACGTGTTGGAATTGAACAGTACAGCTCTTTCCCCATGAATGCAATGGAACTCCCGCTATTCCATGAATGATGACCAAGATTGCACGCATTGATTTATCTTGACGTTGTACAAAGCCCAGTAATGGCAGATGTTGTAAAAGGCTCATAACTGGAAGGCAGCCAACGTCACGTGGAAACACTTAGCTTTACCCTCCATTCAAAATCGGAACCCAGTGATGCTTCACTGCTCAGTATTGCATTAATACTGTCGCTTCCACGCACGGGGGACAGTGGAGTGATTCCTGAAGAAACCAGTTGCGCCCACTCTGGTACCGCAAGCAGGATGTCGACGGATTGTATTCTCACCTGCTGAGGCGCGAATTTGACTTGCCAATGGCAGGGCACTGAAAGCCTCATCAATTGCACCGAATGGGAACGTTTTATACCAGATTGTGGTGTTCCCAGGAAACTGAGCCAGGCGCAAGCCCTCACTCAGAGTAGACCTTTACGAACGTGCTGGTATTGAACAGTATAGCTCTTTCCCCATCACTGCAATGGAACTACCGCAATTCCACGAATGATGACCAAGAGTGCACGCATTGACTTATCTTGACGTTGTACTATGCCCAGTAATGGCAGATGTTGTAAAGGGCTCATTAATGGAAGGCAGCCAACGGCATATGGAAACAGTTAGCTTTACCCTCCATTCAAAATCGGAACCCAGTGATGCTTCACTGCTCAGTATTGCATTAATACTGTCGCTTCCACGCACGGGGGACAGTGTAGTGATTCCTGAAGAAACCAGTTGCGCCCACTCTGGTACCGCAAGCAGGATGTCGACGGATTGTGTCCTCACCTGCTGAGGCGCGAATTTGACTTGCCAATGGCAGGGCACTGAAAGCCTCATCAATTGCACCGAATGGGAACGTTTTATACCAGATTGTGGTGTTCCCAGGAAACTGAGCCAGGCGCAAGCCCTCACTCAGAGTAGACCTTTACGAACGTGCTGGTATTGAGCAGTATAGCTCTTTCCCCATCACTGCAATGGAACTACCGCAATTCCATGAATGATGACCAAGAGTGCACGCATTGACTTATCTTGACGTTGTACTATGCCCAGTAATGGCAGATGTTGTAAAGGGCTCATTAATGGAAGGCAGCCAACGGCAAATGGAAACAGTTAGCTTTACCCTCCAATCAAAATCGCAACCCAGTGATTCTGGACAGCTCAGTTTTACGTTCACACAGTGGTTTCTACGCACGGGGGACAGTGGTCTGATTCCTGATGAAACCAGTTGCGCCCACTCTGGTACCGTAAGCAGGATGTCGACGGATTGTGTTCTCACCTGCTGAGGCGCGAATTTGACTTACCAATGGCAGGGCACTGAAAGCCTCATCAATTGCACTGAATGGGAACCTTTTATGCCACATTCAGATGTTCCCAGGAAACTGAGGCAGGCGCAAGCTCTTACTCAGAGTGGACCTTTAAGAACGTGATGGAATGGAACAGTGTAGCTCCTTCCCCATCAATGCAATGGAACTCCCGTAATTCCGTGAATGATGAGCAAGAGTGCACGCATTGCCTTATCTTGACGTTGTACTATGCCCAGTAATGGCAGATGTTGTAATGGGCTCAGAAATGGAAGGCAGCCAACGTCATCTGGAAACAGTTAGCTTTACCCTCCAATCAAAATCGCAACCCAGTGATGTTTGACTGCTCAGTTTTACATTAATACTGTGGCTTCAACGCACGGGGGACAGTGGTGTGATTCCTCATGAAACCAGTTGCGCCCACTCTGGTACCGTAAGCAAGATGTCGATGGATTATTTTCTCAAATGCTGAGGCGCGAATTTGACTTGCCAATGGCAGGGCACTGAAACCCTCATCAATTGCACTGAATGGGAACGTTTTATACCACATTCAGATGTTCCCAGGAAACTGAGGCAGGCGCAAGCTCTTGCTCAGAGTGGACCTTTAAGAACGTGCTGGAATTGAACAGTATAGCTCTTTCCCCATCAGTGCAATGGAACTCCCGTAATTCCGTGAATGATGAGCAAGAGTGCACGCATTGCCTTATCTTGACGTTGTACTAATCCCAGTAATGGCAGATGTTGTAAAGGGCTCATAAATGGAATGAAGCCAACGGCATATGGAAACAGTTAGCTTTACCCTCCAATCAAAATCGCAACCCAGTGATTCTGGACAGCTCAGTTTTACGTTCACACAGTGGCTTCTACGCACGGGGGACAGTGGTCTGATTCCTGATAAAACCAGTTGCGCCCACTCTGGTACCGTAAGCAGGATGTCGACGGATTGTGTTCTCACCTGCTGAGGCGCGAATTTGACTTGCCAATGGCAGGGCACTGAAACCCTCATCAATTGCACTCAATGGGAACGTTTTATACCACATTGAGATGTTCCCAGGAAACTGGGGCAGGCGCAAGCTCTTTCTCAGAGTAGACCTTTAAGAACGTGCTGGAATTGAACAGTATATCTCCTTCCCCATCAATGCAATAGAACTCCCGTAATTCCATGAATGATGACCAAGAGTGCACGCATTGACTTATCTTGACGTTGTACTATGCCCAGTAATGGCAGATGTTGTAACGGGCTCATAAATGGAATGCAGCCAACGTCATCTGGAATCAGTTAGCTTTACCCTCCATTCAAAATCGCAACCCAGTGATGCTTCACTGCTCAGTATTGCATTAATACTGTCGCTTCCACGCACGGGGGACAGTGGAGTGATTCCGGATGAAACCAGTTGCGGCGACTCTGGTACCGTAAACAGGATGTCGACGGATTGCGTTCTCACCTGCTGAGGCGCAATTTGACTTGCCAATGGCAGGGCACAGAAAGCCTCATAAATTGCACTGAATGGGAACATCTCAATGTGGTATGAAACGTTCCCATTCAGT
>NW_025336267.1:11850-12441 GCF_004798865.1 Varanus komodoensis | reverse complement strand
ATGGGAGATGTTGTAACGGGCTCATAAATGGAATGCAGCCAACGTCACGTGGAAACAGTTAGCTTTACCCTCCAATCAAAATGGCAACCCAGTGATGCTTGAGTGCTCAGTTTTACATTCATACTGTGGCTTCTACGCACAGGGGACAGTGGTGTGATTCCTCATGAAACCAGTTGCGCCCACTCTGGTACCGTAAGCAGGATGTCGACGGATTCTGTTCTCACCTGCTGAGGCGCGAATTTGACTTGCCAATGGAAGGGCACTGAAACCCTCATCAATTGCACTGAATCGGAACGATTGATACCACATTGAGATGTTCCCAGGAAACTGAGGCAGGCGCAAGCCCTTACTCAGGGTAGACCATTAAGAACGTGCTGGAATTGAACAGTGTAGCTCTTTCCCCATCAATGCAATGGAACTCTCGTGATTCCATGAATGATGACCAAGAGTGCACGCATTGATTTTTCTTGACGTTGTACTAAGCCCAGTAATGGCAGATGTTGTAAAGGCTCATTAATGGAAGGCAGCCAACGTCATGTGGAAACAGTTAGCTTTGCCCTCCAATCAAAATGGCAACCCAGTGATGCTTGA
>NW_025336267.1:9202-11178 GCF_004798865.1 Varanus komodoensis | reverse complement strand
TTTATACCACATTGAGATGTTCCCAGGAAACTGAGGCAGGCGCCAGCTCTTACTCAGGGTAGACCTTTCAGAACGTGCTGGAATGGAACAGTATAGCTCTTTCCCCATCAATGCAATGGAACTCCCGTAATTCCATGAATGATGACCAAGAGTGCAAGCATTGCCTAACTTGACGTTGTACTAAGCCCAGTAATGGCGGACGTTGTAAAGGGGCCATAAATGGAATGCAGCGAACGTCATATGGAAACAGTTAGCTTTACCCTCTAATCAAAATCGCAACCCAGTGATGCTTGATTGCTCAGTTTTACATTCATGCTGGGGCTTCTACGCACGGGGGACAGTGGTTTGATTCCTGATGAAACCAGTTGCGTCTAATCTGGTACTGTAAGCAAGATGTCGACGGATTGCGTTCTCACCTGCTGAGGCACGAATTTGACTTGCCAATGGCAGGGCACTGAAACAATAATCAATTGCACTGAATGGGAACATTTTATACCACATTGAGATGATTCCCAGGAAACTGGGGCAGGCGCAGGCTCTTACTCAGAGTAGACCTTTCAGAACATGCTTGAATGGAACAGTACAGCTCATTCCATATCAATGCAATGGAACTCCCGTAATTCCATGAAGGATGACCAAGAGTGCAAGCATTGCCTAACTTGACGTTGTACTAAGCCCAGTAATGGGGACGTTGTAAAGGGGCCATAAATGGAATGCAGCCAACGTCATATAGAAACAGTTAGATTTACCCTCTAATCAAAATCGCAACCCAGTGATGCTTGACTGCTCAATTTTACAGTCTTGCTGTGGCTTCTACGCAAGCGGACAGTGGTTTGATTCCTGATGAAACCAGTTGCGTCTAATCTGGTACTGTAAGCAGGATGTCGACGGATTGCGTTCTCACCTGCTGAGGCACGAATTTGACTTGCCAATGGCAGGGCACTGAAACCCTCATCAATTGCACTGAATGGGAACGTTTTATATCACATTGAGACGTTCCCAGGAAACTGAGGCAGGCGCAAGCTCTTACTCAGAGTAGACCTTTCAGAACGTGCTAGAATGCAACAGTATAGCTCATTCCCCATTAATGCAATGGAACTCACGTAATTCCATGAATGATGACCAAGAGTGCAAGCATTGTCATATCTTGACGTTGTACTAAGCCCAGTAATGGTGGACGTTGTAAAGGGCTCATAAATGGGATGCAGCCAACGTCATATGGAAACAGTTAGCTTTGCCCTCAAATCATAATCGCAACCCAGTCATGCTTGACTGCTCAGTTTTACATTGATGCTGTGGCTTCTACACACGGGGGACAGTGGTGTGATTCCTGCTGAAACCAGTTGCCCCCACTCTCGTACCGTAAGCAGGATGTAGACGGATTGTGTTCTCACCTGCTGAGGCGGGAATTTGACTATCACCTGTTGTGGCGCGAATTTGACTTGCCAATGGCAGGGCACTGAAACCCTCATCAATTGCACTGAATGGGAACGTTTTACACCACATTGAGATGTTCCCAGGAAACTGAGGCAGGCGCAAGCTCTTACTCAGAGTAGACCTTTAAGAATGTGCTGGAATGGAACAGTATAGCTCTTTCCCCATCAATGCAATGGAACTCCCGTAATTCCATGAATAATGACCAAGAGTGCAAGCATTGTCACATCTCGACGTTGTACTAAGCCCAGTAATGGCGGACCTTGTAAAGGGCTCAAAAATGGGATTGTGCCAACGTTATATGGAAACAGTTAGCTTTGCCCTCTAATCATAATCGCAACCCAGAGATGCTTGACTGCTCAGTTTTACATTCATACTGTGGCTTCTACGCACGGGGGGCTGTGGTGCGATTCCTGATGAAACCAGTTGCGCCCACTCTGGTACCGTAAGCAGGATGTCGACGGATTGCGTTCTCACCTGCTGAGGCGCGAATTTGACGTGCCAATGGCAGGGCACTGAAACCCTCATCAATTGCACTGAAT
>NW_025336267.1:8189-8992 GCF_004798865.1 Varanus komodoensis | reverse complement strand
GTAAAGGGTTCGTAATTGGAATGCAGTCAACGTCATATGGAAACAGTGAGCTTTACCCTCTAATCGTAATTGCACCGCAGTGATGCCTAACTGGTCAGTTTTACATTCATACTGTGGCTTCTACGGCCGGGGGATAGTTGTGTGATTCCTGATGAAACCAGTTACGCCCACTCTGATAGCGTAAGCAGAATGTCGAAGGATTGTGTACTCACCAGTTGTTGCGTCGATTTCACTTGCCAATGGCAGGGCACTGAAACCCACATCAATTGCACTGAAAGGGAACATTTTATACCACATTGAGATGTTCCCAGGAAAATGAGGCAGGCGCAAGCTCTTACTCAGAGTAGACCCTTAAGAACGTGCTGGAATTGAACAGTATTGCTCTTTCCCCATCAATGCAATGGAACTCCCGTCATTCCATGAATGATGACCAAGAGTGCAAGCAGTGCTTTTCTTGACGTTGTACTACGCCCAGTAATGGCAGATGTTGCAAAGGGCTCATAAGTAGAATGCAGCCAACGTCAAATGGAAACAGTTAGCTTTACCCTCTAATCGTCATTGCACCCCAGTGATGCCTGACTGCTCAGTTTTACATTCATACTGTGGATTCTACTCCCGGGGGATAGTGGTGTGATTCCGGATGAAACCAGTTGCGCCCACTCTGGTAGCGTAAGCAGGGTGTCGAAGGATTGTGTTCTCACCTGTTGTGGCGTCAATTTGACTTGCCAATGGCAGGGCACTGAAACCCTCATCAATTGCACTGAACGGGAACGCTTTAAACCACATCTCAATGTGGTTTAAAG
>NW_025336267.1:7468-8089 GCF_004798865.1 Varanus komodoensis | reverse complement strand
TTGCGCCCACTCTGGTAGCGTAAGCAGGGTGTCGAAGGATTGTGTTCTCACCTGTTGTGGCGTCAATTTGACTTGCCAATGGCAGGGCACTGAAACCCTCATCAATTGCACTGAACGGGAACGCTTTAAACCACATTGAGATGTTCCCAGGAAACTGAGGCAGGCGCAAGCTCTTACTCAGAGTAGACCCTTAAGTACGTGCTGGAATTGAACAGTATAGGTCTTTCCCCATCAATGCAAAGGAACTCCCGTCATTCCATGAACTATGACCAAGAGTGGAAGCAGTGCTTATCTTGACGTTGTACTACGCCCAGTAATGGCAGATGTTGCAAAGGGCTCATAAATGCAATGCGGTCAATGACATATAGAAACAGTTAGCTTTACCCTCGAATCGTAATTGCACCGCAGTGATGACTGACTGCTCAGTTTTACATTAATACTGTGGCTTCTACGCCCGGGGGATAGTGGTGTGATTCCTGATGAAACCAATTGCGCCCACACTGGTACCGCAAGCAGGATGTCGACGGATTGTGTTCTCACCTGTTGTGCTGTCAATTTGACTTGCCAATGGCAGGGCACTGAAACCCTCATCAATTGCACTGAACGGGAACGTTTTAAACC
>NW_025336267.1:2243-4081 GCF_004798865.1 Varanus komodoensis | reverse complement strand
CTTACTCAGAGTAGACCCTTAAGAACGTGCTGGAATTGAACATTATATCTCTTTCCCCATCAATGCAATGGAACTCCCGTCTTTCCATGAATGATGACCAAGAGTGCAAGCAGTGTCTTATCTTGACGTTGTCGTACGCCCAGTAATGGCAGATGTTGTACAGGGCTCAGAAGTGGAATGCAGTCAACGTCATATCGAAACAGTTAGACTTACCATCTAATCGTCATTGCACCCCAGTGATGCTTGACTGCTCAGTTTTACATTCATACTGTGGCTTCTACGCCCGGGGGATAGTGGTGTGATTCCTGATGAAACCAGTTGCGCCCAATCTGGTACCGGAAGCAGGCTGTCGACGGATTCTGTTCTCACCTGTTGCGGCGCGAATTTGACTCTCCAATGGCAGGGCACTGAAACCCTCATCAATTGCACTGAATGGGAACGTTTTAAACCCCATTGAGATGTTCCCAGAAAACTGAGGCAGGCACAAGCTCTTACTCAGAGTAGACCCTTAAGAACGTGCTGGAATTGAACAGTTTAGCTCTTTCCCCATCTATGCAATGGAACTCCCGTCATTCCATGAATGATGACCAGGAGTGCAAGCAGTGTCTTATCTTGACGATGTACTACGCCCACTAATGGCGGATGTTGTAAAGGGCTCGTAATTGGAATGCAGTCAACGTTATATGGAAACAGTTAGCTTCACCCTCCAATCGTCATTGCACCCCAGTGTTGCCTGACTGCTCAGTTTTACATTCATACTGTGGCTTCTACGCCCGGGGGATAGTGGTGTGATTCCTGATGAAACCAGTTGCGCCCACTCTGGTAGCGTAAGCAGGTTGTCGACGGAATCTGTTCTCACCTGTTGAGGCGCGAATTTGACTTCCCAATGGCAGGGCACTGAAACCCACGTCAATTGCACTGAATGGGAACGTTTTAAACCCCATTGAGATGTTCCCAGAAAACTGAGGCAGGCGCAAGCTCTTAGTCAGAGTAGACCCTTAAGAACGTGCTGGAATTGAACAGTATAGCTCTTTCCCCATCAATGCAATGGAACTCCCGTAATTCCGTGAATGATGACCAAGAGTGGAAGCAGTGTCTTATCTTGACGATGTACTACGCCAAGTAATGGCAGATGTTGTAAAGGCCTTTAATTGGAATGCAGTCAACGTTATATGGAAACAGTTAGCTTCACCCTCTAATCGTCATTGCACCCCAGTAATGCCTGACTGCTCAGTTTTACATTCATACTGTGGCTTCTACGCCCGGGGGACAGTGGTGTGCTTCCTGATGAAACCAGTTGCGCCCACTCTGGTACCGCAAGCAGGATGTCGACGGATTGTGTTCTCACCTGTTGTGGCGTCAATTTGACTTGCCAATGGCAGGGAACTGAAACCCTCATCAATTGCACTGAACGGGAACGTTTTAAACCGCATTGAGATGTTCCCAGGAAAATGAGGCAGGTGAAAGCTCTTATTCAGACTAGACCCTTAAGAACGTGCTGGAATTGAACAGTATTTCTCTTTCCCCAAAAGTGCAATGGAATTCCCGTAATTCCGTGAATGATGACCAAGAGTGCATGCATTGTGTTATCTTGACGTTGTACTACGCCCAGTAATGGAAGATGATGCAAAGGGCTCGTAATTGGAATACAGTCAACGTTTTATGGAAATAGTTAGCTTCACCCTCCAATCGTCATTGCACCCCAGTGATGCCTGACTGCTCTGTTTTACATTCATTCTGTGCCTTCTACGCCCGGGGGATAGTGGTGTGATTCCTAATCAAACCAGTTGCGCCCACTCTGGTACCGCAAGCAGGCTGTCGACGGATTGTGTTCTCAG
>NW_025336267.1:387-1150 GCF_004798865.1 Varanus komodoensis | reverse complement strand
TAGACCCTTAAGAACGTGCTGGAATTGAACATTATAGCTCTTTCCCCGAAAGTGCAATGGAACTCCCGTCATTCCATGAATGATGACCAAGAGTGCAAGCATTGTCTTATCTTGTCGTTGTTCTACGCCCAGTAATGGCAGATGTTGCAAAGGGGTCATAAATGGAATGCGGTCAACATCATATGGAAACAGTTAGCTTTACCCTCTAATAGTAATTGCACCGCAGTGATGCCTGACTGCTCAGCTTTACATTCATAGTGTGGCTTCTACGCCCGGGGGATAGTGGTGTGATTCCTGATGAAACCATTTGCGCCCACTCTGGTACCGCAAGCAGGATGTCGACGGATTGTGTTCTCACCTGTTGTTGCGTCAATTAGACTTGCCAATCGCAGGGAACTGAAACCCGCATCAATTGCACTGAATGGGCACGTTTGAAACCCCATTGAGATGTTCCCAGAAAACTGAAGCAGGCGCAAGTTCTTATTCAGAGTAGACCCCTAAGAACGTGCTGGAATTGAACAGTATAGCTCTTTCCCCATAAATGCAATGGAACTCCCGTCATTCCATGAATGATGACCAAGAGTGCAAGCATTGTCTTATCTTGTCGTTGTTCTACGCCCAGTAATGGCAGATGTTGCAAAGGGCTCATAAATGGAATGAGGTCAACATTACATGGAAACAGTTAGCTTCACGCTCTAATCGTCATTGCACCCCACTGATGCCTGACTGCTCAGTTTTACATTCATAGTGTTGCTTCGACGCC
>NW_025336267.1:0-287 GCF_004798865.1 Varanus komodoensis | reverse complement strand
CATTCATAGTGTTGCTTCGACGCCCGGGGGATAGTGGTGTGATTCCTCATGAAACCAGTTGCGCCCACTCTGGTAGCGTAAGCAGGATGTCGAAGGACTGTGTTCTCACCTGTTGTGGCGTCGATTCCACTTGCCAATGGCAGAGCACTGAAACCCTCAACAATTGCACTGAATGGGAACGTTTTAAACCACATTGAGATGTTCCCAGGAAGCCTAAGCAGGCGCAAGCCCTTACTCAGGGTAGACCCTTAAGAACGTGCTGGAATTGAACAGTATAGCTCTTTCCC